>NC_136058.1:336272476-336597476 GCF_964261635.1 Lissotriton helveticus | reverse complement strand
GGGATCTATAAATGATAAGTTCCTTGAAAAACAAGAGTTGAGGAATATCCAGGAACTGGTTTTCTTAATGAAAAACGATCAGTTTGCATTCTACTTTAAAGAGGGAGCCCGGCTAGCTCAGTCGGTAGAGCATGAGACTCTTAATCTCAGGGTCGTGGGTTCGAGCCCCTCGTTGGGCGAAAACGAGTAATTTTTGCAGGATTATTGCATTGGATCTCATAATATGGCAATTAATCTTGCATTAGACATGCAATAACTCCCAAAAATTGTATATCTTTGGTTTCCCATTGGTGGGAAATGTAACTTCAAGATTAGGTAGGGCATTAGTCAGCGATATTACTCCTATTCAAGTACTAAACAGGCCAACCTGAACTGTAAAACATCCCCTAAGTGGAGGTAAGGCATCAGTTAGGAGTGAACTGAACACTCATGTAATGGGCAATTTGACGTCAAATAAAGTGTCGTAGGCATTAACATTACTTTTGAAATGTTATTCTGAGGGAGCACACAGGGGAATTAGCTCAAATGGTACAGCGCTCGCTTAGCATGCGAGAGGTAGCGGGATTGATGCCCGCATTCTCCATTCTAAAATGTACATACATTTTATGTTTAACTTGTCATTGCCAAGCTTGTTGCATAGTAAGAACAGATAAATCACAGATGGCTTTCATATATGGTCCACTGAGGGATCTATAAATGATAAGTTCCTTGAAAAACAAGAGTTGAGGAATATCCCGGAACTGGTTTTCTTAATGAAAAACGATCAGTTTGCATACTACTTCAAAGAGGGAGCCCGGCTAGCTCAGTCGGTAGAGCATGAGACTCTTAATCTCAGGGTCGTGGGTTTGAGCCCCACGTTGGGCGAAAACGAGTAATTTTTGCAGGATTATTGCATTGGATCTCATAATATGGCAATTAATCTTGCATTAGACATGCAATAACTCCCAAAAATTGTATATCTTTGGTTTCCCATTGGTGGGAAATGTAACTTCAAGATTAGGTAGGGCATTAGTCAGCGATATTACTCCTATTCAAGTACTAAACAGGCCAACCTGAACTGTAAAACATCCCCTAAGTGGAGGTAAGGCATCAGTTAGGAGTGAACTGAACACTCATGTAATGGGCAATTTGACGTCAAATAAAGTGTCGTAGGCATTAACATTACTTTTGAAATGTTATTCTGAGGGAGCACACAGGGGAATTAGCTCAAATGGTACAGCGCTCGCTTAGCATGCGAGAGGTAGCGGGATTGATGCCCGCATTCTCCATTCTAAAATGTACATACATTTTATTTTTAACTTGTCATTGCCAAGCTTGTTGCATAGTAAGAACAGATAAATCACAGATGGCTTTCATATATGGTCCACTGAGGGATCTATAAATGATAAGTTCCTTGAAAAACAAGAGTTGAGGAATATCCCGGAACTGGTTTTCTTAATGAAAAACGATCAGTTTGCATACTACTTCAAAGAGGGAGCCCGGCTAGCTCAGTCGGTAGAGCATGAGACTCTTAATCTCAGGGTCGTGGGTTTGAGCCCCACGTTGGGCGAAAACGAGTAATTTTTGCAGGATTATTGCATTGGATCTCATAATATGGCAATTAATCTTGCATTAGACATGCAATAACTCCCAAAAATTGTATATCTTTGGTTTCCCATTGGTGGGAAATGTAACTTCAAGATTAGGTAGGGCATTAGTCTAGATTAACATACAGCGATATTACTCCTATTCAAGTACTAAACAGGCCAACCTGAACTGTAAAACATCCCCTAAGTGGAGGTAAGGCATCAGTTAGGAGTGAACTGAACACTCATGTAATGGGCAATTTGACGTCAAATAAAGTGTGGAAGGCATTAACATTACTTTTGAAATGTTATTCTGAGGGAGCACACAGGGGAATTAGCTCAAATGGTAGAGCGCTCGCTTAGCATGCGAGAGGTAGCGGGATCGATGCCCGCATTCTCCATTCTAAAATGTACATACATTTTATTTTTAACTTGTCATTGCCAAGCTTGTTGCATAGTAAGAACAGATAAATCACAGATGGCTTTCATATATGGTCACATCATAACAACTAAAGGGGTTTTATCAAAAGGGTTTAGGTATTCGTTAGCTTGTGAGAGCAATTTGAGTTCTTATGCAATCTCACAATGACATTTCCACAACTTCCATTTCAATTTTGTCTCCTTTTACTTGACACTCTGTCCACTGAGGGATCTATAAATGATAAGTTCCTTGAAAAACAAGAGTTGAGGAATATCCAGGAACTGGTTTTCTTAATGAAAAACGATCAGTTTGCATTCTACTTTAAAGAGGGAGCCCGGCTAGCTCAGTCGGTAGAGCATGCGACTCTTAATCTCAGGGTCGTGGGTTCGAGCCCCACGTTGGGCGAAAAAGAGTGATTTTTGCAGGATTATTGCATTGGATCTCATAATATGGCAATTTATCTTGCATTAGACATGCAATAACTCCCAAAAATTGTATATCTTTGGTTTCCCATTGGTGGGAAATGTAACTTCAAGATTAGGTAGGGCATTAGTCAGCGATATTACTCCTATTCAAGTACTAAACAGGCCAACCTGAACTGTAAAACATCCCCTAAGTGGAGGTAAGGCATCAGTTAGGAGTGAACTGAACACTCA
The DNA here is from genome assembly GCF_964261635.1 of Lissotriton helveticus. Taxonomy (NCBI): domain Eukaryota; kingdom Metazoa; phylum Chordata; class Amphibia; order Caudata; family Salamandridae; genus Lissotriton; species Lissotriton helveticus. Next base: position 336,594,834 of record NC_136058.1, on the reverse strand, counting down.
TATAATGGGCAATTTGACGTCAAATAAAGTGTCGTAGGCATTAACATTACTTTTGAAATGTTATTCTGAGGGAGCACACAGGGGAATTAGCTCAAATGGTACAGCGCTCGCTTAGCATGCGAGAGGTAGCGGGATTGATGCCCGCATTCTCCATTCTAAAATGTACATACATTTTATTTTTAACTTGTCATTGCCAAGCTTGTTGCATAGTAAGAACAGATAAATCACAGATGGCTTTCATATATGGTCCACTGAGGGATCTATAAATGATAAGTTCCTTGAAAAACAAGAGTTGAGGAATATCCAGGAACTGGTTTTCTTAATGAAAAACGATCAGTTTGCATACTACTTTAAAGAGGGAGCCCGGCTAGCTCAGTCGGTAGAGCATGAGACTCTTAATCTCAGGGTCGTGGGTTCGAGCCCCACGTTGGGCGAAAACGAGTAATTTTTGCAGGATTATTGCATTGGATCTCTTAATATGGCAATTAATCTTGCATTAGACATGCAATAACTCCCAAAAATTGTATATCTTTGGTTTCCCATTGGTGGGAAATGTAACTTCAAGATTAGGTAGGGCATTAGTCTAGATTAACATACAGCGATATTACTCCTATTCAAGTACTAAACAGGCCAACCTGAACTGTAAAACATCCCCTAAGTGGAGGTAAGGCATCAGTTAGGAGTGAACTGAACACTCATGTAATGGGCAATTTGACGTCAAATAAAGTGTGGAAGGCATTAACATTACTTTTGAAATGTTATTCTGAGGGAGCACACAGGGGAATTAGCTCAAATGGTAGAGCGCTCGCTTAGCATGCGAGAGGTAGCGGGATTGATGCCCGCATTCTCCATTCTAAAATGTACATACATTTTATTTTTAACTTGTCATTGCCAAGCTTGTTGCATAGTAAGAACAGATAAATCACAGATGGCTTTCATATATGGTCCACTGAGGGATCTATAAATGATAAGTTCCTTGAAAAACAAGAGTTGAGGAATATCCCGGAACTGGTTTTCTTAATGAAAAACGATCAGTTTGCATACTACTTTAAAGAGGGAGCCCGGCGAGCTCAGTCGGTAGAGCATGAGACTCTTAATCTCAGGGTCGTGGGTTCGAGCCCCACGTTGGGCGAAAACGAGTAATTTTTGCAGGATTATTGCATTGGATCGCATAATATGGCAATTAATCTTGCATTAGACATGCAATAACTCCCAAAAATTGTATATCTTTGGTTTCCCATTGGTGGGAAATGTAACTTCAAGATTAGGTAGGGCATTAGTCAGCGATATTACTCCTATTCAAGTACTAAACAGGCCAACCTGAACTGTAAAACATCCCCTAAGTGGAGGTAAGGCATCAGTTAGGAGTGAACTGAACACTCATGTAATGGGCAATTTGACGTCAAATAAAGTGTCGTAGGCATTAACATTACTTTTGAAATGTTATTCTGAGGGAGCACACAGGGGAATTAGCTCAAATGGTACAGCGCTCGCTTAGCATGCGAGAGGTAGCGGGATTGATGCCCGCATTCTCCATTCTAAAATGTACATACATTTTATTTTTAACTTGTCATTGCCAAGCTTGTTGCATAGTAAGAACAGATAAATCACAGATGGCTTTCATATATGGTCCACTGAGGGATCTATAAATGATAAGTTCCTTGAAAAACAAGAGTTGAGGAATATCCCGGAACTGGTTTTCTTAATGAAAAACGATCAGTTTGCATACTACTTCAAAGAGGGAGCCCGGCTAGCTCAGTCGGTAGAGCATGAGACTCTTAATCTCAGGGTCGTGGGTTTGAGCCCCACGTTGGGCGAAAACGAGTAATTTTTGCAGGATTATTGCATTGGATCTCATAATATGGCAATTAATCTTGCATTAGACATGCAATAACTCCCAAAAATTGTATATCTTTGGTTTCCCATTGGTGGGAAATGTAACTTCAAGATTAGGTAGGGCATTAGTCTAGATTAACATACAGCGATATTACTCCTATTCAAGTACTAAACAGGCCAACCTGAACTGTAAAACATCCCCTAAGTGGAGGTAAGGCATCAGTTAGGAGTGAACTGAACACTCATGTAATGGGCAATTTGACGTCAAATAAAGTGTGGAAGGCATTAACATTACTTTTGAAATGTTATTCTGAGGGAGCACACAGGGGAATTAGCTCAAATGGTAGAGCGCTCGCTTAGCATGCGAGAGGTAGCGGGATCGATGCCCGCATTCTCCATTCTAAAATGTACATACATTTTATTTTTAACTTGTCATTGCCAAGCTTGTTGCATAGTAAGAACAGATAAATCACAGATGGCTTTCATATATGGTCACATCATAACAACTAAAGGGGTTTTATCAAAAGGGTTTAGGTATTCGTTAGCTTGTGAGAGCAATTTGAGTTCTTATGCAATCTCACAATGACATTTCCACAACTTCCATTTCAATTTTGTCTCCTTTTACTTGACACTCTGTCCACTGAGGGATCTATAAATGATAAGTTCCTTGAAAAACAAGAGTTGAGGAATATCCAGGAACTGGTTTTCTTAATGAAAAACGATCAGTTTGCATTCTACTTTAAAGAGGGAGCCCGGCTAGCTCAGTCGGTAGAGCATGCGACTCTTAATCTCAGGGTCGTGGGTTCGAGCCCCACGTTGGGCGAAAAAGAGTAATTTTTGCAGGATTATTGCATTGGATCTCATAATATGGCAATTAATCTTGCATTAGACATGCAATAACTCCCAAAAATTGTATATCTTTGGTTTCCCATTGGTGGGAAATGTAACTTCAAGATTAGGTAGGGCATTAGTCAGCGATATTACTCCTATTCAAGTACTAAACAGGCCAACCTGAACTGTAAAACATCCCCTAAGTGGAGGTAAGGCATCAGTTAGGAGTGAACTGAACACTCATATAATGGGCAATTTGACGTCAAATAAAGTGTCGTAGGCATTAACATTACTTTTGAAATGTTATTCTGAGGGAGCACACAGGGGAATTAGCTCAAATGGTACAGCGCTCGCTTAGCATGCGAGAGGTAGCGGGATTGATGCCCGCATTCTCCATTCTAAAATGTACATACATTTTATTTTTAACTTGTCATTGCCAAGCTTGTTGCATAGTAAGAACAGATAAATCACAGATGGCTTTCATATATGGTCCACTGAGGGATCTATAAATGATAAGTTCCTTGAAAAACAAGAGTTGAGGAATATCCAGGAACTGGTTTTCTTAATGAAAAACAATCAGTTTGCATACTACTTTAAAGAGGGAGCCCGGCTAGCTCAGTCGGTAGAGCATGAGACTCTTAATCTCAGGGTCGTGGGTTCGAGCCCCACGTTGGGCGAAAACGAGTAATTTTTGCAGGATTATTGCATTGGATCTCTTAATATGGCAATTAATCTTGCATTAGACATGCAATAACTCCCAAAAATTGTATATCTTTGGTTTCCCATTGGTGGGAAATGTAACTTCAAGATTAGGTAGGGCATTAGTCTAGATTAACATACAGCGATATTACTCCTATTCAAGTACTAAACAGGCCAACCTGAACTGTAAAACATCCCCTAAGTGGAGGTAAGGCATCAGTTAGGAGTGAACTGAACACTCATGTAATGGGCAATTTGACGTCAAATAAAGTGTGGAAGGCATTAACATTACTTTTGAAATGTTATTCTGAGGGAGCACACAGGGGAATTAGCTCAAATGGTAGAGCGCTCGCTTAGCATGCGAGAGGTAGCGGGATTGATGCCCGCATTCTCCATTCTAAAATGTACATACATTTTATTTTTAACTTGTCATTGCCAAGCTTGTTGCATAGTAAGAACAGATAAATCACAGATGGCTTTCATATATGGTCCACTGAGGGATCTATAAATGATAAGTTCCTTGAAAAACAAGAGTTGAGGAATATCCCGGAACTGGTTTTCTTAATGAAAAACGATCAGTTTGCATACTACTTTAAAGAGGGAGCCCGGCGAGCTCAGTCGGTAGAGCATGAGACTCTTAATCTCAGGGTCGTGGGTTCGAGCCCCACGTTGGGCGAAAACGAGTAATTTTTGCAGGATTATTGCATTGGATCGCATAATATGGCAATTAATCTTGCATTAGACATGCAATAACTCCCAAAAATTGTATATCTTTGGTTTCCCATTGGTGGGAAATGTAACTTCAAGATTAGGTAGGGCATTAGTCTAGATTAACATACTGCGATATTACTCCTATTCAAGAACTAAACAGGCCAACCTGAACTGTAAAACATCCCCTAAGTGGAGGTAAGGCATCAGTTAGGAGTGAACTGAACACTCATGTAATGGGCAATTTGACGTCAAATAAAGTGTGGAAGGCATTAACATTACTTTTGAAATGTTATTCTGAGGGAGCACACAGGGGAATTAGCTCAAATGGTAGAGCGCTCGCTTAGCATGCGAGAGGTAGCGGGATCGATGCCCGCATTCTCCATTCTAAAATGTACATACATTTTATTTTTAACTTGTCATTGCCAAGCTTGTTGCATAGTAAGAACAGATAAATCACAGATGGCTTTCATATATGGTCACATCATAACAACTAAAGGGGTTTTATCAAAAGGGTTTAGGTATTCGTTAGCTTGTGAGAGCAATTTGAGTTCTTATGCAATCTCACAATGACATTTCCACAACTTCCATTTCAATTTTGTCTCCTTTTACTTGACACTCTGTCCACTGAGGGATCTATAAATGATAAGTTCCTTGAAAAACAAGAGTTGAGGAATATCCAGGAACTGGTTTTCTTAATGAAAAACGATCAGTTTGCATTCTACTTTAAAGAGGGAGCCCGGCTAGCTCAGTCGGTAGAGCATGCGACTCTTAATCTCAGGGTCGTGGGTTCGAGCCCCACGTTGGGCGAAAACGAGTAATTTTTGCAGGATTATTGCATTGGATCTCATAATATGGCAATTAATCTTGCATTAGACATGCAATAACTCCCAAAAATTGTATATCTTTGGTTTCCCATTGGTGGGAAATGTAACTTCAAGATTAGGTAGGGCATTAGTCAGCGATATTACTCCTATTCAAGTACTAAACAGGCCAACCTGAACTGTAAAACATCCCCTAAGTGGAGGTAAGGCATCAGTTAGGAGTGAACTGAACACTCATGTAATGGGCAATTTGACGTCAAATAAAGTGTCGTAGGCATTAACATTACTTTTGAAATGTTATTCTGAGGGAGCACACAGGGGAATTAGCTCAAATGGTAGAGCGCTCGCTTAGCATGCGAGAGGTAGCGGGATTGATGCCCGCATTCTCCATTCTAAAATGTACATACATTTTATTTTTAACTTGTCATTGCCAAGCTTGTTGCATAGTAAGAACAGATAAATCACAGATGGCTTTCATATATGGTCCACTGAGGGATCTATAAATGATAAGTTCCTTGAAAAACAAGAGTTGAGGAATATCCCGGAACTGGTTTTCTTAATAAAAAACGATCAGTTTGCATACTACTTCAAAGAGGGAGCCCGGCTAGCTCAGTCGGTAGAGCATGAGACTCTTAATCTCAGGGTCGTGGGTTTGAGCCCCACGTTGGGCGAACACGAGTAATTTTTGCAGGATTATTGCATTGGATCTCATAATATGGCAATTAATCTTGCATTAGACATGCAATAACTCCCAACAATTGTATATCTTTGGTTTCCCATTGGTGGGAAATGTAACTTCAAGATTAGGTAGGGCATTAGTCTAGATTAACATACAGCGATATTACTCCTATTCAAGTACTAAACAGGCCAACCTGAACTGTAAAACATCCCCTAAGTGGAGGTAAGGCATCAGTTAGGAGTGAACTGAACACTCATGTAATGGGCAATTTGACGTCAAATAAAGTGTGGAAGGCATTAACATTACTTTTGAAATGTTATTCTGAGGGAGCACACAGGGGAATTAGCTCAAATGGTAGAGCGCTTGCTTAGCATGCAAGAGGTAGCGGGATCGATGCCCGCATTCTCCATTCTAAAATGTACATACATTTTATTTTTAACTTGTCATTGCCAAGCTTGTTGCATAGTAAGAACAGATAAATCACAGATGGCTTTCATATATGGTCACATCATAACAACTAAAGGGGTTTTATCAAAAGGGTTTAGGTATTCGTTAGCTTGTGAGAGCAATTTGAGTTCTTATGCAATCTCACAATGACATTTCCACAACTTCCATTTCAATTTTGTCTCCTTTTACTTGACACTCTGTCCACTGAGGGATCTATAAATGATAAGTTCCTTGAAAAACAAGAGTTGAGGAATATCCAGGAACTGGTTTTCTTAATGAAAAACGATCAGTTTGCATTCTACTTTAAAGAGGGAGCCCGGCTAGCTCAGTCGGTAGAGCATGCGACTCTTAATCTCAGGGTCGTGGGTTCGAGCCCCACATTGGGCGAAAACGAGTAATTTTTGCAGGATTATTGCATTGGATCGCATAATATGGCAATTAATCTTGCATTAGACATGCAATAACTCCCAAAAATTGTATATCTTTGGTTTCCCATTGGTGGGAAATGTAACTTCAAGATTAGGTAGGGCATTAGTCTAGATTAACATACAGCGATATTACTCCTATTCAAGTACTAAACAGGCCAACCTGAACTGTAAAACATCCCCTAAGTGGAGGTAAGGCATCAGTTAGGAGTGAACTGAACACTCATGTAATGGGCAATTTGACGTCAAATAAAGTGTGGAAGGCATTAACATTACTTTTGAAATGTTATTCTGAGGGAGCACACAGGGGAATTAGCTCAAATGGTAGAGCGCTCGCTTAGCATGCGAGAGGTAGCGGGATTGATGCCCGCATTCTCCATTCTAAAATGTACATACATTTTATTTTTAACTTGTCATTGCCAAGCTTGTTGCATAGTAAGAACAGATAAATCACAGATGGCTTTCATATATGGTCCACTGAGGGATCTATAAATGATAAGTTCCTTGAAAAACAAGAGTTGAGGAATATCCCGGAACTGGTTTTCTTAATGAAAAACGATCAGTTTGCATACTACTTTAAAGAGGGAGCCCGGCGAGCTCAGTCGGTAGAGCATGAGACTCTTAATCTCAGGGTCGTGGGTTCGAGCCCCACGTTGGGCGAAAACGAGTAATTTTTGCAGGATTATTGCATTGGATCGCATAATATGGCAATTAATCTTGCATTAGACATGCAATAACTCCCAAAAATTGTATATCTTTGGTTTCCCATTGGTGGGAAATGTAACTTCAAGATTAGGTAGGGCATTAGTCTAGATTAACATACAGCGATATTACTCCTATTCAAGTACTAAACAGGCCAACCTGAACTGTAAAACATCCCCTAAGTGGAGGTAAGGCATCAGTTAGGAGTGAACTGAACACTCATGTAATGGGCAATTTGACGTCAAATAAAGTGTGGAAGGCATTAACATTACTTTTGAAATGTTATTCTGAGGGAGCACACAGGGGAATTAGCTCAAATGGTAGAGCGCTCGCTTAGCATGCAAGAGGTAGCGGGATCGATGCCCGCATTCTCCATTCTAAAATGTACATACATTTTATTTTTAACTTGTCATTGCCAAGCTTGTTGCATAGTAAGAACAGATAAATCACAGATGGCTTTCATATATGGTCACATCATAACAACTAAAGGGGTTTTATCAAAAGGGTTTAGGTATTCGTTAGCTTGTGAGAGCAATTTGAGTTCTTATGCAATCTCACAATGACATTTCCACAACTTCCATTTCAATTTTGTCTCCTTTTACTTGACACTCTGTCCACTGAGGGATCTATAAATGATAAGTTCCTTGAAAAACAAGAGTTGAGGAATATCCAGGAACTGGTTTTCTTAATGAAAAATGATCCGTTTGCATTCTACTTTAAAGAGGGAGCCCGGATAGCTCAGTCGGTAGAGCATGAGACTCTTAATCTCAGGGTCGTGGGTTCGAGCCCCACGTTGGGCGAAAACGAGTAATTTTTGCAGGATTATTGCATTGGATCTCATAATATGGCAATTAATCTTGCATTAGACATGCAATAACTCCCAAAAATTGTATATCTTTGGTTTCCCATTGGTGGGAAATGTAACTTCAAGATTAGGTAGGGCATTAGTCAGCGATATTACTCCTATTCAAGTACTAAACAGGCCAACCTGAACTGTAAAACATCCCCTAAGTGGAGGTAAGGCATCAGTTAGGAGTGAACTGAACACTCATGTAATGGGCAATTTGACGTCAAATAAAGTGTCGTAGGCATTAACATTACTTTTGAAATGTTATTCTGAGGGAGCACACAGGGGAATTAGCTCAAATGGTAGAGCGCTCGCTTAGCATGCGAGAGGTAGCGGGATTGATGCCCGCATTCTCCATTCTAAAATGTACATACATTTTATTTTTAACTTGTCATTGCCAAGCTTGTTGCATAGTAAGAACAGATAAATCACAGATGGCTTTCATATATGGTCCACTGAGGGATCTATAAATGATAAGTTCCTTGAAAAACAAGAGTTGAGGAATATCCCGGAACTGGTTTTCTTAATAAAAAACGATCAGTTTGCATACTACTTCAAAGAGGGAGCCCGGCTAGCTCAGTCGGTAGAGCATGAGACTCTTAATCTCAGGGTCGTGGGTTTGAGCCCCACGTTGGGCGAACACGAGTAATTTTTGCAGGATTATTGCATTGGATCTCATAATATGGCAATTAATCTTGCATTAGACATGCAATAACTCCCAACAATTGTATATCTTTGGTTTCCCATTGGTGGGAAATGTAACTTCAAGATTAGGTAGGGCATTAGTCTAGATTAACATACAGCGATATTACTCCTATTCAAGTACTAAACAGGCCAACCTGAACTGTAAAACATCCCCTAAGTGGAGGTAAGGCATCAGTTAGGAGTGAACTGAACACTCATGTAATGGGCAATTTGACGTCAAATAAAGTGTGGAAGGCATTAACATTACTTTTGAAATGTTATTCTGAGGGAGCACACAGGGGAATTAGCTCAAATGGTAGAGCGCTTGCTTAGCATGCAAGAGGTAGCGGGATCGATGCCCGCATTCTCCATTCTAAAATGTACATACATTTTATTTTTAACTTGTCATTGCCAAGCTTGTTGCATAGTAAGAACAGATAAATCACAGATGGCTTTCATATATGGTCACATCATAACAACTAAAGGGGTTTTATCAAAAGGGTTTAGGTATTCGTTAGCTTGTGAGAGCAATTTGAGTTCTTATGCAATCTCACAATGACATTTCCACAACTTCCATTTCAATTTTGTCTCCTTTTACTTGACACTCTGTCCACTGAGGGATCTATAAATGATAAGTTCCTTGAAAAACAAGAGTTGAGGAATATCCAGGAACTGGTTTTCTTAATGAAAAACGATCAGTTTGCATTCTACTTTAAAGAGGGAGCCCGGCTAGCTCAGTCGGTAGAGCATGCGACTCTTAATCTCAGGGTCGTGGGTTCGAGCCCCACATTGGGCGAAAACGAGTAATTTTTGCAGGATTATTGCATTGGATCGCATAATATGGCAATTAATCTTGCATTAGACATGCAATAACTCCCAAAAATTGTATATCTTTGGTTTCCCATTGGTGGGAAATGTAACTTCAAGATTAGGTAGGGCATTAGTCTAGATTAACATACAGCGATATTACTCCTATTCAAGTACTAAACAGGCCAACCTGAACTGTAAAACATCCCCTAAGTGGAGGTAAGGCATCAGTTATGAGTGAACTGAACACTCATGTAATGGGCAATTTGACGTCAAATAAAGTGTGGAAGGCATTAACATTACTTTTGAAATGTTATTCTGAGGGAGCACACAGGGGAATTAGCTCAAATGGTAGAGCGCTCGCTTAGCATGCGAGAGGTAGCGGGATTGATGCCCGCATTCTCCATTCTAAAATGTACATACATTTTATTTTTAACTTGTCATTGCCAAGCTTGTTGCATAGTAAGAACAGATAAATCACAGATGGCTTTCATATATGGTCCACTGAGGGATCTATAAATGATAAGTTCCTTGAAAAACAAGAGTTGAGGAATATCCCGGAACTGGTTTTCTTAATGAAAAACGATCAGTTTGCATACTACTTTAAAGAGGGAGCCCGGCGAGCTCAGTCGGTAGAGCATGAGACTCTTAATCTCAGGGTCGTGGGTTCGAGCCCCACGTTGGGCGAAAACGAGTAATTTTTGCAGGATTATTGCATTGGATCGCATAATATGGCAATTAATCTTGCATTAGACATGCAATAACTCCCAAAAATTGTATATCTTTGGTTTCCCATTGGTGGGAAATGTAACTTCAAGATTAGGTAGGGCATTAGTCTAGATTAACATACAGCGATATTACTCCTATTCAAGAACTAAACAGGCCAACCTGAACTGTAAAACATCCCCTAAGTGGAGGTAAGGCATCAGTTAGGAGTGAACTGAACACTCATGTAATGGGCAATTTGACGTCAAATAAAGTGTGGAAGGCATTAACATTACTTTTGAAATGTTATTCTGAGGGAGCACACAGGGGAATTAGCTCAAATGGTAGAGCGCTCGCTTAGCATGCGAGAGGTAGCGGGATCGATGCCCGCATTCTCCATTCTAAAATGTACATACATTTTATTTTTAACTTGTCATTGCCAAGCTTGTTGCATAGTAAGAACAGATAAATCACAGATGGCTTTCATATATGGTCACATCATAACAACTAAAGGGGTTTTATCAAAAGGGTTTAGGTATTCGTTAGCTTGTGAGAGCAATTTGAGTTCTTATGCAATCTCACAATGACATTTCCACAACTTCCATTTCAATTTTGTCTCCTTTTACTTGACACTCTGTCCACTGAGGGATCTATAAATGATAAGTTCCTTGAAAAACAAGAGTTGAGGAATATCCAGGAACTGGTTTTCTTAATGAAAAATGATCCGTTTGCATTCTACTTTAAAGAGGGAGCCCGGATAGCTCAGTCGGTAGAGCATGAGACTCTTAATCTCAGGGTCGTGGGTTCGAGCCCCACGTTGGGCGAAAACGAGTAATTTTTGCAGGATTATTGCATTGGATCTCATAATATGGCAATTAATCTTGCATTAGACATGCAATAACTCCCAAAAATTGTATATCTTTGGTTTCCCATTGGTGGGAAATGTAACTTCAAGATTAGGTAGGGCATTAGTCAGCGATATTACTCCTATTCAAGTACTAAACAGGCCAACCTGAACTGTAAAACATCCCCTAAGTGGAGGTAAGGCATCAGTTAGGAGTGAACTGAACACTCATGTAATGGGCAATTTGACGTCAAATAAAGTGTCGTAGGCATTAACATTACTTTTGAAATGTTATTCTGAGGGAGCACACAGGGGAATTAGCTCAAATGGTAGAGTGCTCGCTTAGCATGCGAGAGGTAGCGGGATTGATGCCCGCATTCTCCATTCTAAAATGTACATACATTTTATTTTTAACTTGTCATTGCCAAGCTTGTTGCATAGTAAGAACAGATAAATCACAGATGGCTTTCATATATGGTCCACTGAGGGATCTATAAATGATAAGTTCCTTGAAAAACAAGAGTTGAGGAATATCCCGGAACTGGTTTTCTTAATAAAAAACGATCAGTTTGCATACTACTTCAAAGAGGGAGCCCGGCTAGCTCAGTCGGTAGAGCATGAGACTCTTAATCTCAGGGTCGTGGGTTTGAGCCCCACGTTGGGCGAACACGAGTAATTTTTGCAGGATTATTGCATTGGATCTAATAATATGGCAATTAATCTTGCATTAGACATGCAATAACTCCCAACAATTGTATATCTTTGGTTTCCCATTGGTGGGAAATGTAACTTCAAGATTAGGTAGGGCATTAGTCTAGATTAACATACAGCGATATTACTCCTATTCAAGTACTAAACAGGCCAACCTGAACTGTAAAACATCCCCTAAGTGGAGGTAAGGCATCAGTTAGGAGTGAACTGAACACTCATGTAATGGGCAATTTGACGTCAAATAAAGTGTGGAAGGCATTAACATTACTTTTGAAATGTTATTCTGAGGGAGCACACAGGGGAATTAGCTCAAATGGTAGAGCGCTTGCTTAGCATGCAAGAGGTAGCGGGATCGATGCCCGCATTCTCCATTCTAAAATGTACATACATTTTATTTTTAACTTGTCATTGCCAAGCTTGTTGCATAGTAAGAACAGATAAATCACAGATGGCTTTCATATATGGTCACATCATAACAACTAAAGGGGTTTTATCAAAAGGGTTTAGGTATTCGTTAGCTTGTGAGAGCAATTTGAGTTCTTATGCAATCTCACAATGACATTTCCACAACTTCCATTTCAATTTTGTCTCCTTTTACTTGACACTCTGTCCACTGAGGGATCTATAAATGATAAGTTCCTTGAAAAACAAGAGTTGAGGAATATCCAGGAACTGGTTTTCTTAATGAAAAACGATCAGTTTGCATTCTACTTTAAAGAGGGAGCCCGGCTAGCTCAGTCGGTAGAGCATGCGACTCTTAATCTCAGGGTCGTGGGTTCGAGCCCCACGTTGGGCGAAAACGAGTAATTTTTGCAGGATTATTGCATTGGATCTCATAATATGGCAATTAATCTTGCATTAGACATGCAATAACTCCCAAAAATTGTATATCTTTGGTTTCCCATTGGTGGGAAATGTAACTTCAAGATTAGGTAGGGCATTAGTCAGCGATATTACTCCTATTCAAGTACTAAACAGGCCAACCTGAACTGTAAAACATCCCCTAAGTGGAGGTAAGGCATCAGTTAGGAGTGAACTGAACACTCATGTAATGGGCAATTTGACGTCAAATAAAGTGTCGTAGGCATTAACATTACTTTTGAAATGTTATTCTGAGGGAGCACACAGGGGAATTAGCTCAAATGGTACAGCGCTCGCTTAGCATGCGAGAGGTAGCGGGATTGATGCCCGCATTCTCCATTCTAAAATGTACATACATTTTATTTTTAACTTGTCATTGCCAAGCTTGTTGCATAGTAAAAACAGATAAATCACAAATGGCTTTCATATATGGTCACATCATAACAACTAAAGGGGTTTTATCAAAAGGATTTAGGTATTTGTTAGCTTGTGAGAGCAATTTGAGTTCTTATGCAATCTCACAATGACATTTCCACAACTTCCATTTCAATTTTGTCTCATTTTACTTGACACTCTGTCCACTGAGGGATCTATAAATGATAAGTTCCTTGAAAAACGAGAGTTGAGGAATATCCAGGAACTGGTTTTCTTAATGAAAAACGATCAGTTTGCATACTACTTTAAAGAGGGAGCCTGGCTAGCTCAGTCGGTAGAGCATGAAACTCTTAATCTCAGGGTCGTGGGTTCGAGCCCCACGTTGGGCGAAAATAAGTGATTATTGCATTGGATCTCATAATATGGCAATTAATCTTGCATTAGACATGCAATAACTCCCAAAAATTGTATATCTTTGGTTTCCCATTGGTGGGAAATGTAACTTCAAGATTAGGTAGGGCATTAGTCTAGATTAACATACAGCGATATTACTCCTATTCAAGTACTAAACAGGCCAACCTGAACTGTAAAACATCCCCTAAGTGGAGGTAAGGCATCAGTTAGGAGTGAACTGAACACTCATGTAATGGGCAATTTGACGTCAAATAAAGTGTCGTAGGCATTAACATTACTTTTGAAATGTTATTCTGAGGGAGCACACAGGGGAATTAGCTCAAATGGTAGAGCGCTCGCTTAGCATGCGAGAGGTAGCGGGATTGATGCCCGCATTCTCCATTCTAAAATGTACATACATTTTATTTTTAACTTGTCATTGCCAAGCTTGTTGCATAGTAAGAACAGATAAATCACAGATGGCTTTCATATATGGTCCACTGAGGGATCTATAAATGATAAGTTCCTTGAAAAACAAGAGTTGAGGAATATCCCGGAACTGGTTTTCTTAATGAAAAACGATCAGTTTGCATACTACTTCAAAGAGGGAGCCCGGCTAGCTCAGTCGGTAGAGCATGAGACTCTTAATCTCAGGGTCGTGGGTTTGAGCCCCACGTTGGGCGAACACGAGTAATTTTTGCAGGATTATTGCATTGGATCTCATAATATGGCAATTAATCTTGCATTAGACATGCAATAACTCCCAAAAATTGTATATCTTTGGTTTCCCATTGGTGGGAAATGTAACTTCAAGATTAGGTAGGGCATTAGTCTAGATTAACATACAGCGATATTACTCCTATTCAAGTACTAAACAGGCCAACCTGAACTGTAAAACATCCCCTAAGTGGAGGTAAGGCATCAGTTAGGAGTGAACTGAACACTCATGTAATGGGCAATTTGACGTCAAATAAAGTGTGGAAGGCATTAACATTACTTTTGAAATGTTATTCTGAGGGAGCACACAGGGGAATTAGCTCAAATGGTAGAGCGCTCGCTTAGCATGCGAGAGGTAGCGGGATCGATGCCCGCATTCTCCATTCTAAAATGTACATACATTTTATTTTTAACTTGTCATTGCCAAGCTTGTTGCATAGTAAGAACAGATAAATCACAGATGGCTTTCATATATGGTCACATCATAACAACTAAAGGGGTTTTATCAAAAGGGTTTAGGTATTCGTTAGCTTGTGAGAGCAATTTGAGTTCTTATGCAATCTCACAATGACATTTCCACAACTTCCATTTCAATTTTGTCTCCTTTTACTTGACACTCTGTCCACTGAGGGATCTATAAATGATAAGTTCCTTGAAAAACAAGAGTTGAGGAATATCCAGGAACTGGTTTTCTTAATGAAAAACGATCAGTTTGCATTCTACTTTAAAGAGGGAGCCCGGCTAGCTCAGTCGGTAGAGCATGCGACTCTTAATCTCAGGGTCGTGGGTTCGAGCCCCACGTTGGGCGAAAACGAGTAATTTTTGCAGGATTATTGCATTGGATCTCATAATATGGCAATTAATCTTGCATTAGACATGCAATAACTCCCAAAAATTGTATATCTTTGGTTTCCCATTGGTGGGAAATGTAACTTCAAGATTAGGTAGGGCATTAGTCAGCGATATTACTCCTATTCAAGTACTAAACAGGCCAACCTGAACTGTAAAACATCCCCTAAGTGGAGGTAAGGCATCAGTTAGGAGTGAACTGAACACTCATGTAATGGGCAATTTGACGTCAAATAAAGTGTCGTAGGCATTAACATTACTTTTGAAATGTTATTCTGAGGGAGCACACAGGGGAATTAGCTCAAATGGTACAGCGCTCGCTTAGCATGCGAGAGGTAGCGGGATTGATGCCCGCATTCTCCATTCTAAAATGTACATACATTTTATTTTTAACTTGTCATTGCCAAGCTTGTTGCATAGTAAGAACAGATAAATCACAGATGGCTTTCATATATGGTCCACTGAGGGATCTATAAATGATAAGTTCCTTGAAAAACAAGAGTTGAGGAATATCCAGGAACTGGTTTTCTTATGAAAAACGATCAGTTTGCATACTACTTTAAAGAGGGAGCCCGGCTAGCTCAGTCGGTAGAGCATGAGACTCTTAATCTCAGGGTCGTGGGTTCGAGCCCCACGTTGGGCGAAAACGAGTAATTTTTGCAGGATTATTGCATTGGATCTCATAATATGGCAATTAATCTTGCATTAGACATGCAATAACTCCCAAAAATTGTATATCTTTGGTTTCCCATTGGTGGGAAATGTAACTTCAAGATTAGGTAGGGCATTAGTCTAGATTAACATACAGCGATATTACTCCTATTCAAGTACTAAACAGGCCAACCTGAACTGTAAAACATCCCCTAAGTGGAGGTAAGGCATCAGTTAGGAGTGAACTGAACACTCATGTAATGGGCAATTTGACGTCAAATAAAGTGTGGAAGGCATTAACATTACTTTTGAAATGTTATTCTGAGGGAGCACACAGGGGAATTAGCTCAAATGGTAGAGCGCTCGCTTAGCATGCGAGAGGTAGCGGGATCGATGCCCGCATTCTCCATTCTAAAATGTACATACATTTTATTTTTAACTTGTCATTGCCAAGCTTGTTGCATAGTAAGAACAGATAAATCACAGATGGCTTTCATATATGGTCACATCATAACAACTAAAGGGGTTTTATCAAAAGGGTTTAGGTATTCGTTAGCTTGTGAGAGCAATTTGAGTTCTTATGCAATCTCACAATGACATTTCCACAACTTCCATTTCGATTTTGTCTCCTTTTACTTGACACTCTGTCCACTGAGGGATCTATAAATGATAAGTTCCTTGAAAAACAAGAGTTGAGGAATATCCAGGAACTGGTTTTCTTAATGAAAAACGATCAGTTTGCATTCTACTTTAAAGAGGGAGCTCGGCTAGCTCAGTCGGTAGAGCATGAGACTCTTAATCTCAGGGTCGTGGGTTCGAGCACCACGTTGGGCGAAAACGAGTAATTTTTGCAGGATTATTGCATTGGATCTCATAATATGGCAATTAATCTTGCATTAGACATGCAATAACTCCCAAAAATTGTATATCTTTGGTTTCCCATTGGTGGGAAATGTAACTTCAAGATTAGGTAGGGCATTAGTCAGCGATATTACTCCTATTCAAGTACTAAACAGGCCAACCTGAACTGTAAAACATCCCCTAAGTGGAGGTAAGGCATCAGTTAGGAGTGAACTGAACACTCATGTAATGGGCAATTTGACGTCAAATAAAGTGTCGTAGGCATTAACATTACTTTTGAAATGTTATTCTGAGGGAGCACACAGGGGAATTAGCTCAAATGGTAGAGCGCTCGCTTAGCATGCGAGAGGTAGCGGGATTGATGCCCGCATTCTCCATTCTAAAATGTACATACATTTTATTTTTAACTTGTCATTGCCAAGCTTGTTGCATAGTAAGAACAGATAAATCACAGATGGCTTTCATATATGGTCCACTGAGGGATCTATAAATGATAAGTTCCTTGAAAAACAAGAGTTGAGGAATATCCCGGAACTGGTTTTCTTAATGAAAAACGATCAGTTTGCATACTACTTTAAAGAGGGAGCCCGGCTAGCTCAGTCGGTAGAGCATGAGACTCTTAATCTCAGGGTCGTGGGTTCGAGCCCCACATTGGGCGAAAACGAGTAATTTTTGCAGGATTATTGCATTGGATCGCATAATATGGCAATTAATCTTGCATTAGACATGCAATAACTCCCAAAAATTGTATATCTTTGGTTTCCCATTGGTGGGAAATGTAACTTCAAGATTAGGTAGGGCATTAGTCTAGATTAACATACAGCGATATTACTCCTATTCAAGTACTAAACAGGCCAACCTGAACTGTAAAACATCCCCTAAGTGGAGGTAAGGCATCAGTTAGGAGTGAACTGAACACTCATGTAATGGGCAATTTGACGTCAAATAAAGTGTGGAAGGCATTAACATTACTTTTGAAATGTTATTCTGAGGGAGCACACAGGGGAATTAGCTCAAATGGTAGAGCGCTTGCTTAGCATGCGAGAGGTAGCGGGATCGATGCCCGCATTCTCCATTCTAAAATGTACATACATTTTATTTTTAACTTGTCATTGCCAAGCTTGTTGCATAGTAAGAACAGATAAATCACAGATGGCTTTCATATATGGTCACATCATAACAACTAAAGGGGTTTTATCAAAAGGGTTTAGGTATTCGTTAGCTTGTGAGAGCAATTTGAGTTCTTATGCAATCTCACAATGACATTTCCACAACTTCCATTTCAATTTTGTCTCCTTTTACTTGACACTCTGTCCACTGAGGGATCTATAAATGATAAGTTCCTTGAAAAACAAGAGTTGAGGAATATCCAGGAACTGGTTTTCTTAATGAAAAACGATCAGTTTGCATTCTACTTTAAAGAGGGAGCCCGGCTAGCTCAGTCGGTAGAGCATGAGACTCTTAATCTCAGGGTCGTGGGTTCGAGCCCCACGTTGGGCGAAAACGAGTAATTTTTGCAGGATTATTGCATTGGATCTCATAATATGGCAATTAATCTTGCATTAGACATGCAATAACTCCCAAAAATTGTATATCTTTGGTTTCCCATTGGTGGGAAATGTAACTTCAAGATTAGGTAGGGCATTAGTCAGCGATATTACTCCTATTCAAGTACTAAACAGGCCAACCTGAACTGTAAAACATCCCCTAAGTGGAGGTAAGGCATCAGTTAGGAGTGAACTGAACACTCATGTAATGGGCAATTTGACGTCAAATAAAGTGTCGTAGGCATTAACATTACTTTTGAAATGTTATTCTGAGGGAGCACACAGGGGAATTAGCTCAAATGGTAGAGCGCTCGCTTAGCATGCGAGAGGTAGCGGGATTGATGCCCGCATTCTCCATTCTAAAATGTACATACATTTTATTTTTAACTTGTCATTGCCAAGCTTGTTGCATAGTAAGAACAGATAAATCACAGATGGCTTTCATATATGGTCCACTGAGGGATCTATAAATGATAAGTTCCTTGAAAAACAAGAGTTGAGGAATATCCCGGAACTGGTTTTCTTAATGAAAAACGATCAGTTTGCATACTACTTTAAAGAGGGAGCCCGGCTAGCTCAGTCGGTAGAGCATGAGACTCTTAATCTCAGGGTCGTGGGTTCGAGCCCCACGTTGGGCGAAACGAGTAATTTTTGCAGGATTATTGCATTGGATCGCATAATATGGCAATTAATCTTGCATTAGACATGCAATAACTCCCAAAAATTGTATATCTTTGGTTTCCCATTGGTGGGAAATGTAACTTCAAGATTAGGTAGGGCATTAGTCTAGATTAACATACAGCGATATTACTCCTATTCAAGTACTAAACAGGCCAACCTGAACTGTAAAACATCCCCTAAGTGGAGGTAAGGCATCAGTTAGGAGTGAACTGAACACTCATTTAATGGGCAATTTGACGTCAAATAAAGTGTCGTAGGCATTAACATTACTTTTGAAATGTTATTCTGAGGGAGCACACAGGGGAATTAGCTCAAATGGTAGAGCGCTCGCTTAGCATGCGAGAGGTAGCGGGATTGATGCCCGCATTCTCCATTCTAAAATGTACATACATTTTATTTTTAACTTGTCATTGCCAAGCTTGTTGCATAGTAAGAACAGATAAATCACAGATGGCTTTCATATATGGTCACATCATAACAACTAAAGGGGTTTTATCAAAAGGGTTTAGGTATTCGTTAGCTTGTGAGAGCAATTTGAGTTCTTATGCAATCTCACAATGACATTTCCACAACTTCCATTTCAATTTTGTCTCATTTTACTTGACACTCTGTCCACTGAGGGATCTATAAATGATAAGTTCCTTGAAAAACAAGAGTTGAGGAATATCCAGGAACTGGTTTTCTTAATGAAAAACGATCAGTTTGCATTCTACTTTAAAGAGGGAGCCCGGCTAGCTCAGTCGGTAGAGCATGAGACTCTTAATCTCAGGGTCGTGGGTTCGAGCCCCACGTTGGGCGAAAACGAGTAATTTTTGCAGGATTATTGCATTGGATCTCATAATATGGCAATTAATCTTGCATTAGACATGCAATAACTCCCAAAAATTGTATATCTTTGGTTTCCCATTGGTGGGAAATGTAACTTCAAGATTAGGTAGGGCATTAGTCAGCGATATTACTCCTATTCAAGTACTAAACAGGCCAACCTGAACTGTAAAACATCCCCTAAGTGGAGGTAAGGCATCAGTTAGGAGTGAACTGAACACTCATGTAATGGGCAATTTGACGTCAAATAAAGTGTCGTAGGCATTAACATTACTTTTGAAATGTTATTCTGAGGGAGCACACAGGGGAATTAGCTCAAATGGTACAGCGCTCGCTTAGCATGCGAGAGGTAGCGGAATTGATGCCCGCATTCTCCATTCTAAAATGTACATACATTTTATTTTTAACTTGTCATTGCCAAGCTTGTTGCATAGTAAGAACAGATAAATCACAGATGGCTTTCATATATGGTCCACTGAGGGATCTATAAATGATAAGTTCCTTGAAAAACAAGAGTTGAGGAATATCCCGGAACTGGTTTTCTTAATGAAAAACGATCAGTTTGCATACTACTTCAAAGAGGGACCCCGGCTAGCTCAGTCGGTAGAGCATGAGACTCTTAATCTCAGGGTCGTGGGTTTGAGCCCCACGTTGGGCGAACACGAGTAATTTTTGCAGGATTATTGCATTGGATCTCATAATATGGCAATTAATCTTGCATTAGACATGCAATAACTCCCAAAAATTGTATATCTTTGGTTTCCCATTGGTGGGAAATGTAACTTCAAGATTAGGTAGGGCATTAGTCTAGATTAACATACAGCGATATTACTCCTATTCAAGTACTAAACAGGCCAACCTGAACTGTAAAACATCCCCTAAGTGGAGGTAAGGCATCAGTTAGGAGTGAACTGAACACTCATGTAATGGGCAATTTGACGTCAAATAAAGTGTGGAAGGCATTAACATTACTTTTGAAATGTTATTCTGAGGGAGCACACAGGGGAATTAGCTCAAATGGTAGAGCGCTCGCTTAGCATGCGAGAGGTAGCGGGATCGATGCCCGCATTCTCCATTCTAAAATGTACATACATTTTATTTTTAACTTGTCATTGCCAAGCTTGTTGCATAGTAAGAACAGATAAATCACAGATGGCTTTCATATATGGTCACATCATAACAACTAAAGGGGTTTTATCAAAAGGGTTTAGGTATTCGTTAGCTTGTGAGAGCAATTTGAGTTCTTATGCAATCTCACAATGACATTTCCACAACTTCCATTTCAATTTTGTCTCCTTTTACTTGACACTCTGTCCACTGAGGGATCTATAAATGATAAGTTCCTTGAAAAACAAGAGTTGAGGAATATCCAGGAACTGGTTTTCTTAATGAAAAACGATCAGTTTGCATTCTACTTTAAAGAGGGAGCCCGGCTAGCTCAGTCGGTAGAGCATGCGACTCTTAATCTCAGGGTCGTGGGTTCGAGCCCCACGTTGGGCGAAAACAAGTAATTTTTGCAGGATTATTGCATTGGATCTCATAATATGGCAATTAATCTTGCATTAGACATGCAATAACTCCCAAAAATTGTATATCTTTGGTTTCCCATTGGTGGGAAATGTAACTTCAAGATTAGGTAGGGCATTAGTCAGCGATATTACTCCTATTCAAGTACTAAACAGGCCAACCTGAACTGTAAAACATCCCCTAAGTGGAGGTAAGGCATCAGTTAGGAGTGAACTGAACACTCATGTAATGGGCAATTTGACTTCAAATAAAGTGTCGTAGGCATTAACATTACTTTTGAAATGTTATTCTGAAGGAGCACACAGGGGAATTAGTTCAAATGGTAGAGCGCTCGCTTAGCATGCGAGAGGTAGCGGGATTGATGCCCGCATTCTCCATTCTAAAATGTACATACATTTTATTTTTAACTTGTCATTGCCAAGCTTGTTGCAAAGTAAGAACAGATAAATCACAGATGGCTTTCATATATGGTCCACTGAGGGATCTATAAATGATAAGTTCCTTGAAAAACAAGAGTTGAGGAATATCCAGGAACTGGTTTTCTTAATGAAAAACGATCAGTTTGCATACTACTTTAAAGAGGGAGCCCGGCTAGCTCAGTCGGTAGAGCATGAAACTCTTAATCTCAGGGTCGTGGGTTCGAGCCCCACGTTGGGCGAAAATAAGTAATTTTTGCAGGATTATTGCATTGGATCTCATAATATGGCAATTAATCTTGCATTAGACATGCAATAACTCCCAAAAATTGTATATCTTTGGTTTCCCATTGGTGGGAAATGTAACTTCAAGATTAGGTAGGGCATTAGTCTAGATTAACATACAGCGATATTACTCCTATTCAAGTACTAAACAGGCCAACCTGAACTGTAAAACATCCCCTAAGTGGAGGTAAGGCATCAGTTAGGAGTGAACTGAACACTCATGTAATGGGCAATTTGACGTCAAATAAAGTGTCGTAGGCATTAACATTACTTTTGAAATGTTATTCTGAGGGAGCACACAGGGGAATTAGCTCAAATGGTAGAGCGCTCGCTTAGCATGCGAGAGGTAGCGGGATTGATGCCCGCATTCTCCATTCTAAAATGTACATACATTTTATTTTTAACTTGTCATTGCCAAGCTTGTTGCATAGTAAGAACAGATAAATCACAGATGGCTTTCATATATGGTCACATCATAACAACTAAAGGGGTTTTATCAAAAGGGTTTAGGTATTCGTTAGCTTGTGAGAGCAATTTGAGTTCTTATGCAATCTCACAATGACATTTCCACAACTTCCATTTCAATTTTGTCTCCTTTTACTTGACACTCTGTCCACTGAGGGATCTATAAATGATAAGTTCCTTGAAAAACAAGAGTTGAGGAATATCCAGGAACTGGTTTTCTTAATGAAAAACGATCAGTTTGCATTCTACTTTAAAGAGGGAGCCCGGCTAGCTCAGTCGGTAGAGCATGAGACTCTTAATCTCAGGGTCGTGGGTTCGAGCCCCACGTTGGGCGAAAACGAGTAATTTTTGCAGGATTATTGCATTGGATCTCATAATATGGCAATTAATCTTGCATTAGACATGCAATAACTCCCAAAAATTGTATATCTTTGGTTTCCCATTGGTGGGAAATGTAACTTCAAGATTAGGTAGGGCATTAGTCAGCGATATTACTCCTATTCAAGTACTAAACAGGCCAACCTGAACTGTAAAACATCCCCTAAGTGGAGGTAAGGCATCAGTTAGGAGTGAACTGAACACTCATGTAATGGGCAATTTGACGTCAAATAAAGTGTCGTAGGCATTAACATTACTTTTGAAATGTTATTCTGAGGGAGCACACAGGGGAATTAGCTCAAATGGTACAGCGCTCGCTTAGCATGCGAGAGGTAGCGGGATTGATGCCCGCATTCTCCATTCTAAAATGTACATACATTTTATTTTTAACTTGTCATTGCCAAGCTTGTTGCATAGTAAGAACAGATAAATCACAGATGGCTTTCATATATGGTCCACTGAGGGATCTATAAATGATAAGTTCCTTGAAAAACAAGAGTTGAGGAATATCCAGGAACTGGTTTTCTTAATGAAAAACGATCAGTTTGCATACTACTTTAAAGAGGGAGCCCGGCTAGCTCAGTCGGTAGAGCATGAGACTCTTAATCTCAGGGTCGTGGGTTCGAGCCCCACGTTGGGCGAAAACGAGTAATTTTTGCAGGATTATTGCATTGGATCTCATAATATGGCAATTAATCTTGCATTAGACATGCAATAACTCCCAAAAATTGTATATCTTTGGTTTCCCATTGGTGGGAAATGTAACTTCAAGATTAGGTAGGGCATTAGTCTAGATTAACATACAGCGATATTACTCCTATTCAAGTACTAAACAGGCCAACCTGAACTGTAAAACATCCCCTAAGTGGAGGTAAGGCATCAGTTAGGAGTGAACTGAACACTCATGTAATGGGCAATTTGACGTCAAATAAAGTGTGGAAGGCATTAACATTACTTTTGAAATGTTATTCTGAGGGAGCACACAGGGGAATTAGCTCAAATGGTAGAGCGCTCGCTTAGCATGCGAGAGGTAGCGGGATCGATGCCCGCATTCTCCATTCTAAAATGTACATACATTTTATTTTTAACTTGTCATTGCCAAGCTTGTTGCATAGTAAGAACAGATAAATCACAGATGGCTTTCATATATGGTCACATCATAACAACTAAAGGGGTTTTATCAAAAGGGTTTAGGTATTCGTTAGCTTGTGAGAGCAATTTGAGTTCTTATGCAATCTCACAATGACATTTCCACAACTTCCATTTCGATTTTGTCTCCTTTTACTTGACACTCTGTCCACTGAGGGATCTATAAATGATAAGTTCCTTGAAAAACAAGAGTTGAGGAATATCCAGGAACTGGTTTTCTTAATGAAAAACGATCAGTTTGCATACTACTTCAAAGAGGGAGCCCGGCTAGCTCAGTCGGTAGAGCATGAGACTCTTAATCTCAGGGTCGTGGGTTTGAGCCCCACGTTGGGCGAACACGAGTAATTTTTGCAGGATTATTGCATTGGATCTCATAATATGGCAATTAATCTTGCATTAGACATGCAATAACTCCCAAAAATTGTATATCTTTGGTTTCCCATTGGTGGGAAATGTAACTTCAAGATTAGGTAGGGCATTAGTCTAGATTAACATACAGCGATATTACTCCTATTCAAGTACTAAACAGGCCAACCTGAACTGTAAAACATCCCCTAAGTGGAGGTAAGGCATCAGTTAGGAGTGAACTGAACACTCATGTAATGGGCAATTTGACGTCAAATAAAGTGTGGAAGGCATTAACATTACTTTTGAAATGTTATTCTGAGGGAGCACACAGGGGAATTAGCTCAAATGGTAGAGCGCTCGCTTAGCATGCGAGAGGTAGCGGGATCGATGCCCGCATTCTCCATTCTAAAATGTACATACATTTTATTTTTAACTTGTCATTGCCAAGCTTGTTGCATAGTAAGAACAGATAAATCACAGATGGCTTTCATATATGGTCACATCATAACAACTAAAGGGGTTTTATCAAAAGGGTTTAGGTATTCGTTAGCTTGTGAGAGCAATTTGAGTTCTTATGCAATCTCACAATGACATTTCCACAACTTCCATTTCAATTTTGTCTCCTTTTACTTGACACTCTGTCCACTGAGGGATCTATAAATGATAAGTTCCTTGAAAAACAAGAGTTGAGGAATA
Organism: Lissotriton helveticus; assembly: GCF_964261635.1. Classification (NCBI taxonomy): domain Eukaryota; kingdom Metazoa; phylum Chordata; class Amphibia; order Caudata; family Salamandridae; genus Lissotriton; species Lissotriton helveticus. Next base: position 336,570,061 of record NC_136058.1, on the reverse strand, counting down.
TCCAGGAACTGGTTTTCTTAATGAAAAACGATCAGTTTGCATTCTACTTTAAAGAGGGAGCCCGGCTAGCTCAGTCGGTAGAGCATGCGACTCTTAATCTCAGGGTCGTGGGTTCGAGCCCCACGTTGGGCGAAAACAAGTAATTTTTGCAGGATTATTGCATTGGATCTCATAATATGGCAATTAATCTTGCATTAGACATGCAATAACTCCCAAAAATTGTATATCTTTGGTTTCCCATTGGTGGGAAATGTAACTTCAAGATTAGGTAGGGCATTAGTCAGCGATATTACTCCTATTCAAGTACTAAACAGGCCAACCTGAACTGTAAAACATCCCCTAAGTGGAGGTAAGGCATCAGTTAGGAGTGAACTGAACACTCATGTAATGGGCAATTTGACGTCAAATAAAGTGTCGTAGGCATTAACATTACTTTTGAAATGTTATTCTGAAGGAGCACACAGGGGAATTAGCTCAAATGGTAGAGCGCTCGCTTAGCATGCGAGAGGTAGCGGGATTGATGCCCGCATTCTCCATTCTAAAATGTACATACATTTTATTTTTAACTTGTCATTGCCAAGCTTGTTGCAAAGTAAGAACAGATAAATCACAGATGGCTTTCATATATGGTCCACTGAGGGATCTATAAATGATAAGTTCCTTGAAAAACAAGAGTTGAGGAATATCCAGGAACTGGTTTTCTTAATGAAAAACGATCAGTTTGCATACTACTTTAAAGAGGGAGCCCGGCTAGCTCAGTCGGTAGAGCATGAGACTCTTAATCTCAGGGTTGTGGGTTTGAGCCCCACGTTGGGCGAAAACGAGTAATTTTTGCAGGATTATTGCATTGGATCTCATAATATGGCAATTAATCTTGCATTAGACATGCAATAACTCCCAAAAATTGTATATCTTTGGTTTCCCATTGGTGGGAAATGTAACTTCAAGATTAGGTAGGGCATTAGTCTAGATTAACATACAGCGATATTACTCCTATTCAAGTACTAAACAGGCCAACCTGAACTGTAAAACATCCCCTAAGTGGAGGTAAGGCATCAGTTAGGAGTGAACTGAACACTCATGTAATGGGCAATTTGACGTCAAATAAAGTGTGGAAGGCATTAACATTACTTTTGAAATGTTATTCTGAGGGAGCACACAGGGGAATTAGCTCAAATGGTAGAGCGCTCGCTTAGCATGCGAGAGGTAGCGGGATCGATGCCCGCATTCTCCATTCTAAAATGTACATACATTTTATTTTTAACTTGTCATTGCCAAGCTTGTTGCATAGTAAGAACAGATAAATCACAGATGGCTTTCATATATGGTCACATCATAACAACTAAAGGGGTTTTATCAAAAGGGTTTAGGTATTCGTTAGCTTGTGAGAGCAATTTGAGTTCTTATGCAATCTCACAATGACATTTCCACAACTTCCATTTCAATTTTGTCTCCTTTTACTTGACACTCTGTCCACTGAGGGATCTATAAATGATAAGTTCCTTGAAAAACAAGAGTTGAGGAATATCCAGGAACTGGTTTTCTTAATGAAAAACGATCAGTTTGCATTCTACTTTAAAGAGGGAGCCCGGCTAGCTCAGTCGGTAGAGCATGAGACTCTTAATCTCAGGGTCGTTGGTTCGAGCCCCACGTTGGGCGAAAACGAGTAAATTTTGCAGGATTATTGCATTGGATCTCATAATATGGCAATTAATCTTGCATTAGACATGCAATAACTCCCAAAAATTGTATATCTTTGGTTTCCCATTGGTGGGAAATGTAACTTCAAGATTAGGTAGGGCATTAGTCAGCGATATTACTCCTATTCAAGTACTAAACAGGCCAACCTGAACTGTAAAACATCCCCTAAGTGGAGGTAAGGCATCAGTTAGGAGTGAACTGAACACTCATGTAATGGGCAATTTGACGTCAAATAAAGTGTCGTAGGCATTAACATTACTTTTGAAATGTTATTCTGAGGGAGCACACAGGGGAATTAGCTCAAATGGTACAGCGCTCGCTTAGCATGCGAGAGGTAGCGGGATTGATGCCCGCATTCTCCATTCTAAAATGTACATACATTTTATTTTTAACTTGTCATTGCCAAGCTTGTTGCATAGTAAGAACAGATAAATCACAGATGGCTTTCATATATGGTCCACTGAGGGATCTATAAATGATAAGTTCCTTGAAAAACAAGAGTTGAGGAATATCCCGGAACTGGTTTTCTTAATGAAAAACGATCAGTTTGCATACTACTTCAAAGAGGGAGCCCGGCTAGCTCAGTCGGTAGAGCATGAGACTCTTAATCTCAGGGTCGTGGGTTTGAGCCCCACGTTGGGCGAAAACGAGTAATTTTTGCAGGATTATTGCATTGGATCTCATAATATGGCAATTAATCTTGCATTAGACATGCAATAACTCCCAAAAATTGTATATCTTTGGTTTCCCATTGGTGGGAAATGTAACTTCAAGATTAGGTAGGGCATTAGTCAGCGATATTACTCCTATTCAAGTACTAAACAGGCCAACCTGAACTGTAAAACATCCCCTAAGTGGAGGTAAGGCATCAGTTAGGAGTGAACTGAACACTCATGTAATGGGCAATTTGACGTCAAATAAAGTGTCGTAGGCATTAACATTACTTTTGAAATGTTATTCTGAGGGAGCACACAGGGGAATTAGCTCAAATGGTACAGCGCTCGCTTAGCATGCGAGAGGTAGCGGGATTGATGCCCGCATTCTCCATTCTAAAATGTACATACATTTTATTTTTAACTTGTCATTGCCAAGCTTGTTGCATAGTAAGAACAGATAAATCACAAATGGCTTTCATATATGGTCACATCATAACAACTAAAGGGGTTTTATCAAAAGGATTTAGGTATTTGTTAGCTTGTGAGAGCAATTTGAGTTCTTATGCAATCTCACAATGACATTTCCACAACTTCCATTTCAATTTTGTCTCATTTTACTTGACACTCTGTCCACTGAGGGATCTATAAATGATAAGTTCCTTGAAAAACGAGAGTTGAGGAATATCCAGGAACTGGTTTTCTTAATGAAAAACGATCAGTTTGCATACTACTTTAAAGAGGGAGCCTGGCTAGCTCAGTCGGTAGAGCATGAAACTCTTAATCTCAGGGTCGTGGGTTCGAGCCCCACGTTGGGCGAAAACAAGTAATTTTTGCAGGATTATTGCATTGGATCTCATAATATGGCAATTAATCTTGCATTAGACATGCAATAACTCCCAAAAATTGTATATCTTTGGTTTCCCATTGGTGGGAAATGTAACTTCAAGATTAGGTAGGGCATTAGTCTAGATTAACATACAGCGATATTACTCCTATTCAAGTACTAAACAGGCCAACCTGAACTGTAAAACATCCCCTAAGTGGAGGTAAGGCATCAGTTAGGAGTGAACTGAACACTCATGTAATGGGCAATTTGACGTCAAATAAAGTGTCGTAGGCATTAACATTACTTTTGAAATGTTATTCTGAGGGAGCACACAGGGGAATTAGCTCAAATGGTAGAGCGCTCGCTTAGCATGCGAGAGGTAGCGGGATTGATGCCCGCATTCTCCATTCTAAAATGTACATACATTTTATTTTTAACTTGTCATTGCCAAGCTTGTTGCATAGTAAGAACAGATAAATCACAGATGGCTTTCATATATGGTCACATCATAACAACTAAAGGGGTTTTATCAAAAGGGTTTAGGTATTCGTTAGCTTGTGAGAGCAATTTGAGTTCTTATGCAATCTCACAATGACATTTCCACAACTTCCATTTCAATTTTGTCTCCTTTTACTTGACACTCTGTCCACTGAGGGATCTATAAATGATAAGTTCCTTGAAAAACAAGAGTTGAGGAATATCCAGGAACTGGTTTTCTTAATGAAAAACGATCAGTTTGCATTCTACTTTAAAGAGGGAGCCCGGCTAGCTCAGTCGGTAGAGCATGAGACTCTTAATCTCAGGGTCGTGGGTTTGAGCCCCACGTTGGGCGAAAACGAGTAATTTTTGCAGGATTATTGCATTGGATCTCATAATATGGCAATTAATCTTGCATTAGACATGCAATAACTCCCAAAAATTGTATATCTTTGGTTTCCCATTGGTGGGAAATGTAACTTCAAGATTAGGTAGGGCATTAGTCAGCGATATTACTCCTATTCAAGTACTAAACAGGCCAACCTGAACTGTAAAACATCCCCTAAGTGGAGGTAAGGCATCAGTTAGGAGTGAACTGAACACTCATGTAATGGGCAATTTGACGTCAAATAAAGTGTCGTAGGCATTAACATTACTTTTGAAATGTTATTCTGAGGGAGCACACAGGGGAATTAGCTCAAATGGTACAGCGCTCGCTTAGCATGCGAGAGGTAGCGGGATTGATGCCCGCATTCTCCATTCTAAAATGTACATACATTTTATTTTTAACTTGTCATTGCCAAGCTTGTTGCATAGTAAGAACAGATAAATCACAGATGGCTTTCATATATGGTCCACTGAGGGATCTATAAATGATAAGTTCCTTGAAAAACAAGAGTTGAGGAATATCCCGGAACTGGTTTTCTTAATGAAAAACGATCAGTTTGCATACTACTTCAAAGAGGGAGCCCGGCTAGCTCAGTCGGTAGAGCATGAGACTCTTAATCTCAGGGTCGTGGGTTTGAGCCCCACGTTGGGCGAACACGAGTAATTTTTGCAGGATTATTGCATTGGATCTCATAATATGGCAATTAATCTTGCATTAGACATGCAATAACTCCCAAAAATTGTATATCTTTGGTTTCCCATTGGTGGGAAATGTAACTTCAAGATTAGGTAGGGCATTAGTCTAGATTAACATACAGCGATATTACTCCTATTCAAGTACTAAACAGGCCAACCTGAACTGTAAAACATCCCCTAAGTGGAGGTAAGGCATCAGTTAGGAGTGAACTGAACACTCATGTAATGGGCAATTTGACGTCAAATAAAGTGTGGAAGGCATTAACATTACTTTTGAAATGTTATTCTGAGGGAGCACACAGGGGAATTAGCTCAAATGGTAGAGCGCTCGCTTAGCATGCGAGAGGTAGCGGGATCGATGCCCGCATTCTCCATTCTAAAATGTACATACATTTTATTTTTAACTTGTCATTGCCAAGCTTGTTGCATAGTAAGAACAGATAAATCACAGATGGCTTTCATATATGGTCACATCATAACAACTAAAGGGGTTTTATCAAAAGGGTTTAGGTATTCGTTAGCTTGTGAGAGCAATTTGAGTTCTTATGCAATCTCACAATGACATTTCCACAACTTCCATTTCAATTTTGTCTCCTTTTACTTGACACTCTGTCCACTGAGGGATCTATAAATGATAAGTTCCTTGAAAAACAAGAGTTGAGGAATATCCAGGAACTGGTTTTCTTAATGAAAAACGATCAGTTTGCATTCTACTTTAAAGAGGGAGCCCGGCTAGCTCAGTCGGTAGAGCATGCGACTCTTAATCTCAGGGTCGTGGGTTCGAGCCCCACGTTGGGCGAAAACGAGTAATTTTTGCAGGATTATTGCATTGGATCTCATAATATGGCAATTAATCTTGCATTAGACATGCAATAACTCCCAAAAATTGTATATCTTTGGTTTCCCATTGGTGGGAAATGTAACTTCAAGATTAGGTAGGGCATTAGTCAGCGATATTACTCCTATTCAAGTACTAAACAGGCCAACCTGAACTGTAAAACATCCCCTAAGTGGAGGTAAGGCATCAGTTAGGAGTGAACTGAACACTCATGTAATGGGCAATTTGTCGTCAAATAAAGTGTCGTAGGCATTAACATTACTTTTGAAATGTTATTCTGAGGGAGCACACAGGGGAATTAGCTCAAATGGTACAGCGCTCGCTTAGCATGCGAGAGGTAGCGGGATTGATGCCCGCATTCTCCATTCTAAAATGTACATACATTTTATTTTTAACTTGTCATTGCCAAGCTTGTTGCATAGTAAGAACAGATAAATCACAGATGGCTTTCATATATGGTCCACTGAGGGATCTATAAATGATAAGTTCCTTGAAAAACAAGAGTTGAGGAATATCCAGGAACTGGTTTTCTTAATGAAAAACGATCAGTTTGCATACTACTTTAAGGAGGGAGCCCGGCTAGCTCAGTCGGTAGAGCATGAGACTCTCAGGGTCGTGGGTTCGAGCCCCACGTTGGGCGAAAACGAGTAATTTTTGCAGGATTATTGCATTGGATCTCATAATATGGCAATTAATCTTGCATTAGACATGCAATAACTCCCAAAAATTGTATATCTTTGGTTTCCCATTGGTGGGAAATGTAACTTCAAGATTAGGTAGGGCATTAGTCTAGATTAACATACAGCGATATTACTCCTATTCAAGTACTAAACAGGCCAACCTGAACTGTAAAACATCCCCTAAGTGGAGGTAAGGCATCAGTTAGGAGTGAACTGAACACTCATGTAATGGGCAATTTGACGTCAAATAAAGTGTGGAAGGCATTAACATTACTTTTGAAATGTTATTCTGAGGGAGCACACAGGGGAATTAGCTCAAATGGTAGAGCGCTCGCTTAGCATGCGAGAGGTAGCGGGATCGATGCCCGCATTCTCCATTCTAAAATGTACATACATTTTATTTTTAACTTGTCATTGCCAAGCTTGTTGCATAGTAAGAACAGATAAATCACAGATGGCTTTCATATATGGTCACATCATAACAACTAAAGGGGTTTTATCAAAAGGGTTTAGGTATTCGTTAGCTTGTGAGAGCAATTTGAGTTCTTATGCAATCTCACAATGACATTTCCACAACTTCCATTTCGATTTTGTCTCCTTTTACTTGACACTCTGTCCACTGAGGGATCTATAAATGATAAGTTCCTTGAAAAACAAGAGTTGAGGAATATCCAGGAACTGGTTTTCTTAATGAAAAACGATCAGTTTGCATTCTACTTTAAAGAGGGAGCCCGGCTAGCTCAGTCGGTAGAGCATGAGACTCTTAATCTCAGGGTCGTGGGTTCGAGCACCACGTTGGGCGAAAACGAGTAATTTTTGCAGGATTATTGCATTGGATCTCATAATATGGCAATTAATCTTGCATTAGACATGCAATAACTCCCAAAAATTGTATATCTTTGGTTTCCCATTGGTGGGAAATGTAACTTCAAGATTAGGTAGGGCATTAGTCAGCGATATTACTCCTATTCAAGTACTAAACAGGCCAACCTGAACTGTAAAACATCCCCTAAGTGGAGGTAAGGCATCAGTTAGGAGTGAACTGAACACTCATGTAATGGGCAATTTGACGTCAAATAAAGTGTCGTAGGCATTAACATTACTTTTGAAATGTTATTCTGAGGGAGCACACAGGGGAATTAGCTCAAATGGTAGAGCGCTCGCTTAGCATGCGAGAGGTAGCGGGATTGATGCCCGCATTCTCCATTCTAAAATGTACATACATTTTATTTTTAACTTGTCATTGCCAAGCTTGTTGCATAGTAAGAACAGATAAATCACAGATGGCTTTCATATATGGTCCACTGAGGGATCTATAAATGATAAGTTCCTTGAAAAACAAGAGTTGAGGAATATCCCGGAACTGGTTTTCTTAATGAAAAACGATCAGTTTGCATACTACTTTAAAGAGGGAGCCCGGCTAGCTCAGTCGGTAGAGCATGAGACTCTTAATCTCAGGGTCGTGGGTTCGAGCCCCACGTTGGGCGAAAACGAGTAATTTTTGCAGGATTATTGCATTGGATCGCATAATATGGCAATTAATCTTGCATTAGACATGCAATAACTCCCAAAAATTGTATATCTTTGGTTTCCCATTGGTGGGAAATGTAACTTCAAGATTAGGTAGGGCATTAGTCTAGATTAACATACAGCGATATTACTCCTATTCAAGTACTAAACAGGCCAACCTGAACTGTAAAACATCCCCTAAGTGGAGGTAAGGCATCAGTTAGGAGTGAACTGAACACTCATGTAATGGGCAATTTGACGTCAAATAAAGTGTGGAAGGCATTAACATTACTTTTGAAATGTTATTCTGAGGGAGCACACAGGGGAATTAGCTCAAATGGTAGAGCGCTCGCTTAGCATGCGAGAGGTAGCGGGATCGATGCCCGCATTCTCCATTCTAAAATGTACATACATTTTATTTTTAACTTGTCATTGCCAAGCTTGTTGCATAGTAAGAACAGATAAATCACAGATGGCTTTCATATATGGTCACATCATAACAACTAAAGGGGTTTTATCAAAAGGGTTTAGGTATTCGTTAGCTTGTGAGAGCAATTTGAGTTCTTATGCAATCTCACAATGACATTTCCACAACTTCCATTTCAATTTTGTCTCCTTTTACTTGACACTCTGTCCACTGAGGGATCTATAAATGATAAGTTCCTTGAAAAACAAGAGTTGAGGAATATCCAGGAACTGGTTTTCTTAATGAAAAACGATCAGTTTGCATTCTACTTTAAAGAGGGAGCCCGGCTAGCTCAGTCGGTAGAGCATGAGACTCTTAATCTCAGGGTCGTGGGTTCGAGCCCCACGTAGGGCGAAAACGAGTAATTTTTGCAGGATTATTGCATTGGATCTCATAATATGGCAATTAATCTTGCATTAGACATGCAATAACTCCCAAAAATTGTATATCTTTGGTTTCCCATTGGTGGGAAATGTAACTTCAAGATTAGGTAGGGCATTAGTCAGCGATATTACTCCTATTCAAGTACTAAACAGGCAAACCTGAACTGTAAAACATCCCCTAAGTGGAGGTAAGGCATCAGTTAGGAGTGAACTGAACACTCATGTAATGGGCAATTTGACGTCAAATAAAGTGTCGTAGGCATTAACATTACTTTTGAAATGTTATTCTGAGGGAGCACACAGGGGAATTAGCTCAAATGGTAGAGCGCTCGCTTAGCATGCGAGAGGTAGCGGGATTGATGCCCGCATTCTCCATTCTAAAATGTACATACATTTTATTTTTAACTTGTCATTGCCAAGCTTGTTGCATAGTAAGAACAGATAAATCACAGATGGCTTTCATATATGGTCCACTGAGGGATCTATAAATGATAAGTTCCTTGAAAAACAAGAGTTGAGGAATATCCCGGAACTGGTTTTCTTAATGAAAAACGATCAGTTTGCATACTACTTTAAAGAGGGAGCCCGGCTAGCTCAGTCGGTAGAGCATGAGACTCTTAATCTCAGGGTCGGGGGTTCGAGCCCCACGTTGGGCGAAAACGAGTAATTTTTGCAGGATTATTGCATTGGATCGCATAATATGGCAATTAATCTTGCATTAGACATGCAATAACTCCCAAAAATTGTATATCTTTGGTTTCCCATTGGTGGGAAATGTAACTTCAAGATTAGGTAGGGCATTAGTCTAGATTAACATACAGCGATATTACTCCTATTCAAGTACTAAACAGGCCAACCTGAACTGTAAAACATCCCCTAAGTGGAGGTAAGGCATCAGTTAGGAGTGAACTGAACACTCATGTAATGGGCAATTTGACGTCAAATAAAGTGTCGTAGGCATTAACATTACTTTTGAAATGTTATTCTGAGGGAGCACACAGGGGAATTAGCTCAAATGGTAGAGCGCTCGCTTAGCATGCGAGAGGTAGCGGGATTGATGCCCGCATTCTCCATTCTAAAATGTACATACATTTTATTTTTAACTTGTCATTGCCAAGCTTGTTGCATAGTAAGAACAGATAAATCACAGATGGCTTTCATATATGGTCACATCATAACAACTAAAGGGGTTTTATCAAAAGGGTTTAGGTATTCGTTAGCTTGTGAGAGCAATTTGAGTTCTTATGCAATCTCACAATGACATTTCCACAACTTCCATTTCAATTTTGTCTCCTTTTACTTGACACTCTGTCCACTGAGGGATCTATAAATGATAAGTTCCTTGAAAAACAAGAGTTGAGGAATATCCAGGAACTGGTTTTCTTAATGAAAAACGATCAGTTTGCATTCTACTTTAAAGAGGGAGCCCGGCTAGCTCAGTCGGTAGAGCATGAGACTCTTAATCTCAGGGTCGTGGGTTCGAGCCCCACGTTGGGCGAAAACGAGTAATTTTTGCAGGATTATTGCATTGGATCTCATAATATGGCAATTAATCTTGCATTAGACATGCAATAACTCCCAAAAATTGTATATCTTTGGTTTCCCATTGGTGGGAAATGTAACTTCAAGATTAGGTAGGGCATTAGTCTAGATTAACATACAGCGATATTACTCCTATTCAAGTACTAAACAGGCCAACCTGAACTGTAAAACATCCCCTAAGTGGAGGTAAGGCATCAGTTAGGAGTGAACTGAACACTCATGTAATGGGCAATTTGACGTCAAATAAAGTGTCGTAGGCATTAACATTACTTTTGAAATGTTATTCTGAGGGAGCACACAGGGGAATTAGCTCAAATGGTACAGCGCTCGCTTAGCATGCGAGAGGTAGCGGGATTGATGCCCGCATTCTCCATTCTAAAATGTACATACATTTTATTTTTAACTTGTCATTGCCAAGCTTGTTGCATAGTAAGAACAGATAAATCACAGATGGCTTTCATATATGGTCCACTGAGGGATCTATAAATGATAAGTTCCTTGAAAAACAAGAGTTGAGGAATATCCCGGAACTGGTTTTCTTAATGAAAAACGATCAGTTTGCATACTACTTCAAAGAGGGAGCCCGGCTAGCTCAGTCGGTAGAGCATGAGACTCTTAATCTCAGGGTCGTGGGTTTGAGCCCCACGTTGGGCGAACACGAGTAATTTTTGCAGGATTATTGCATTGGATCTCATAATATGGCAATTAATCTTGCATTAGACATGCAATAACTCCCAAAAATTGTATATCTTTGGTTTCCCATTGGTGGGAAATGTAACTTCAAGATTAGGTAGGGCATTAGTCTAGATTAACATACAGCGATATTACTCCTATTCAAGTACTAAACAGGCCAACCTGAACTGTAAAACATCCCCTAAGTGGAGGTAAGGCATCAGTTAGGAGTGAACTGAACACTCATGTAATGGGCAATTTGACGTCAAATAAAGTGTGGAAGGCATTAACATTACTTTTGAAATGTTATTCTGAGGGAGCACACAAGGGAATTAGCTCAAATGGTAGAGCGCTCGCTTAGCATGCGAGAGGTAGCGGGATCGATGCCCGCATTCTCCATTCTAAAATGTACATACATTTTATTTTTAACTTGTCATTGCCAAGCTTGTTGCATAGTAAGAACAGATAAATCACAGATGGCTTTCATATATGGTCACATCATAACAACTAAAGGGGTTTTATCAAAAGGGTTTAGGTATTCGTTAGCTTGTGAGAGCAATTTGAGTTCTTATGCAATCTCACAATGACATTTCCACAACTTCCATTTCAATTTTGTCTCCTTTTACTTGACACTCTGTCCACTGAGGGATCTATAAATGATAAGTTTCTTGAAAAACAAGAGTTGAGGAATATCCAGGAACTGGTTTTCTTAATGAAAAACGATCAGTTTGCATTCTACTTTAAAGAGGGAGCCCGGCTAGCTCAGTCGGTAGAGCATGCGACTCTTAATCTCAGGGTCGTGGGTTCGAGCCCCACGTTGGGCGAAAACGAGTAATTTTTGCAGGATTATTGCATTGGATCTCATAATATGGCAATTAATCTTGCATTAGACATGCAATAACTCCCAAAAATTGTATATCTTTGGTTTCCCATTGGTGGGAAATGTAACTTCAAGATTAGGTAGGGCATTAGTCAGCGATATTACTCCTATTCAAGTACTAAACAGGCCAACCTGAACTGTAAAACATCCCCTAAGTGGAGGTAAGGCATCAGTTAGGAGTGAACTGAACACTCATGTAATGGGCAATTTGACGTCAAATAAAGTGTCGTAGGCATTAACATTACTTTTGAAATGTTATTCTGAGGGAGCACACAGGGGAATTAGCTCAAATGGTACAGCGCTCGCTTAGCATGCGAGAGGTAGCGGGATTGATGCCCGCATTCTCCATTCTAAAATGTACATACATTTTATTTTTAACTTGTCATTGCCAAGCTTGTTGCATAGTAAGAACAGATAAATCACAGATGGCTTTCATATATGGTCCACTGAGGGATCTATAAATGATAAGTTCCTTGAAAAACAAGAGTTGAGGAATATCCAGGAACTGGTTTTCTTAATGAAAAACGATCAGTTTGCATACTACTTTAAAGAGGGAGCCCGGCTAGCTCAGTCGGTAGAGCATGAGACTCTTAATCTCAGGGTCGTGGGTTCGAGCCCCACGTTGGGCGAAAACGAGTAATTTTTGCAGGATTATTGCATTGGATCTCATAATATGGCAATTAATCTTGCATTAGACATGCAATAACTCCCAAAAATTGTATATCTTTGGTTTCCCATTGGTGGGAAATGTAACTTCAAGATTAGGTAGGGCATTAGTCTAGATTAACATACAGCGATATTACTCCTATTCAAGTACTAAACAGGCCAACCTGAACTGTAAAACATCCCCTAAGTGGAGGTAAGGCATCAGTTAGGAGTGAACTGAACACTCATGTAATGGGCAATTTGACGTCAAATAAAGTGTGGAAGGCATTAACATTACTTTTGAAATGTTATTCTGAGGGAGCACACAGGGGAATTAGCTCAAATGGTAGAGCGCTCGCTTAGCATGCGAGAGGTAGCGGGATCGATGCCCGCATTCTCCATTCTAAAATGTACATACATTTTATTTTTAACTTGTCATTGCCAAGCTTGTTGCATAGTAAGAACAGATAAATCACAGATGGCTTTCATATATGGTCACATCATAACAACTAAAGGGGTTTTATCAAAAGGGTTTAGGTATTCGTTAGCTTGTGAGAGCAATTTGAGTTCTTATGCAATCTCACAATGACATTTCCACAACTTCCATTTCGATTTTGTCTCCTTTTACTTGACACTCTGTCCACTGAGGGATCTATAAATGATAAGTTCCTTGAAAAACAAGAGTTGAGGAATATCCAGGAACTGGTTTTCTTAATGAAAAACGATCAGTTTGCATTCTACTTTAAAGAGGGAGCCCGGCTAGCTCTGTTGGTAGAGCATGAGACTCTTAATCTCAGGGTCGTGGGTTCGAGCACCACGTTGGGCGAAAACGAGTAATTTTTGCAGGATTATTGCATTGGATCTCATAATATGGCAATTAATCTTGCATTAGACATGCAATACCTCCCAAAAATTGTATATCTTTGGTTTCCCATTGGTGGGAAATGTAACTTCAAGATTAGGTAGGGCATTAGTCAGCGATATTACTCCTATTCAAGTACTAAACAGGCCAACCTGAACTGTAAAACATCCCCTAAGTGGAGGTAAGGCATCAGTTAGGAGTGAACTGAACACTCATGTAATGGGCAATTTGACGTCAAATAAAGTGTCGTAGGCATTAACATTACTTTTGAAATGTTATTCTGAGGGAGCACACAGGGGAATTAGCTCAAATGGTAGAGCGCTCGCTTAGCATGCGAGAGGTAGCGGGATTGATGCCCGCATTCTCCATTCTAAAATGTACATACATTTTATTTTTAACTTGTCATTGCCAAGCTTGTTGCATAGTAAGAACAGATAAATCACAGATGGCTTTCATATATGGTCCACTGAGGGATCTATAAATGATAAGTTCCTTGAAAAACAAGAGTTGAGGAATATCCCGGAACTGGTTTTCTTAATGAAAAACGATCAGTTTGCATACTACTTTAAAGAGGGAGCCCGGCTAGCTCAGTCGGTAGAGCATGAGACTCTTAATCTCAGGGTCGTGGGTTCGAGCCCCACGTTGGGCGAAAACGAGTAATTTTTGCAGGATTATTGCATTGGATCGCATAATATGGCAATTAATCTTGCATTAGACATGCAATAACTCCCAAAAATTGTATATCTTTGGTTTCCCATTGGTGGGAAATGTAACTTCAAGATTAGGTAGGGCATTAGTCTAGATTAACATACAGCGATATTACTCCTATTCAAGTACTAAACAGGCCAACCTGAACTGTAAAACATCCCCTAAGTGGAGGTAAGGCATCAGTTAGGAGTGAACTGAACACTCATGTAATGGGCAATTTGACGTCAAATAAAGTGTGGAAGGCATTAACATTACTTTTGAAATGTTATTCTGAGGGAGCACACAGGGGAATTAGCTCAAATGGTAGAGCGCTCGCTTAGCATGCGAGAGGTAGCGGGATCGATGCCCGCATTCTCCATTCTAAAATGTACATACATTTTATTTTTAACTTGTCATTGCCAAGCTTGTTGCATAGTAAGAACAGATAAATCACAGATGGCTTTCATATATGGTCACATCATAACAACTAAAGGGGTTTTATCAAAAGGGTTTAGGTATTCGTTAGCTTGTGAGAGCAATTTGAGTTCTTATGCAATCTCACAATGACATTTCCACAACTTCCATTTCAATTTTGTCTCCTTTTACTTGACACTCTGTCCACTGAGGGATCTATAAATGATAAGTTCCTTGAAAAACAAGAGTTGAGGAATATCCAGGAACTGGTTTTCTTAATGAAAAACGATCAGTTTGCATTCTACTTTAAAGAGGGAGCCCGGCTAGCTCAGTCGGTAGAGCATGAGACTCTTAATCTCAGGGTCGTGGGTTCGAGCCCCACGTTGGGCGAAAACGAGTAATTTTTGCAGGATTATTGCATTGGATCTCATAATATGGCAATTAATCTTGCATTAGACATGCAATAACTCCCAAAAATTGTATATCTTTGGTTTCCCATTGGTGGGAAATGTAACTTCAAGATTAGGTAGGGCATTAGTCAGCGATATTACTCCTATTCAAGTACTAAACAGGCCAACCTGAACTGTAAAACATCCCCTAAGTGGAGGTAAGGCATCAGTTAGGAGTGAACTGAACACTCATGTAATGGGCAATTTGACGTCAAATAAAGTGTCGTAGGCATTAACATTACTTTTGAAATGTTATTCTGAGGGAGCACACAGGGGAATTAGCTCAAATGGTAGAGCGCTCGCTTAGCATGCGAGAGGTAGCGGGATTGATGCCCGCATTCTCCATTCTAAAATGTACATACATTTTATTTTTAACTTGTCATTGCCAAGCTTGTTGCATAGTAAGAACAGATAAATCACAGATGGCTTTCATATATGGTCCACTGAGGGATCTATAAATGATAAGTTCCTTGAAAAACAAGAGTTGAGGAATATCCAGGAACTGGTTTTCTTAATGAAAAACGATCAGTTTGCATACTACTTTAAAGAGGGACCCCGGCTAGCTCAGTCGGTAGAGCATGAGACTCTTAATCTCAGGGTCCTGGGTTTGAGCCCCACGTTGGGCGAAAACGAGTAATTTTTGCAGGATTATTGCATTGGATCTCATAATATGGCAATTAATCTTGCATTAGACATGCAATAACTCCCAAAAATTGTATATCTTTGGTTTCCCATTGGTGGGAAATGTAACTTCAAGATTAGGTAGGGCATTAGTCTAGATTAACATACAGCGATATTACTCCTATTCAAGTACTAAACAGGCCAACCTGAACTGTAAAACATCCCCTAAGTGGAGGTAAGGCATCAGTTAGGAGTGAACTGAACACTCATGTAATGGGCAATTTGACGTCAAATAAAGTGTCGTAGGCATTAACATTACTTTTGAAATGTTATTCTGAGGGAGCACACAGGGGAATTAGCTCAAATGGTAGAGCGCTCGCTTAGCATGCAAGAGGTAGCGGGATCGATGCCCGCATTCTCCATTCTAAAATGTACATACATTTTATTTTTAACTTGTCATTGCCAAGCTTGTTGCATAGTAAGAACAGATAAATCACAGATGGCTTTCATATATGGTCACATCATAACAACTAAAGGGGTTTTATCAAAAGGGTTTAGGTATTCGTTAGCTTGTGAGAGCAATTTGAGTTCTTATGCAATCTCACAATGACATTTCCACAACTTCCATTTCGATTTTGTCTCCTTTTACTTGACACTCTGTCCACTGAGGGATCTATAAATGATAAGTTCCTTGAAAAACAAGAGTTGAGGAATATCCAGGAACTGGGTTTCTTAATGAAAAACGATCAGTTTGCATTCTACTTTAAAGAGGGAGCCCTGCTAGCTCAGTCGGTAGAGCATGAGACTCTTAATCTCAGGGTCGTGGGTTCGAGCACCACGTTGGGCGAAAACGAGTAACTTTTGCAGGATTATTGCATTGGATCTCATAATATGGCAATTAATCTTGCATTAGACATGCAATAACTCCCAAAAATTGTATATCTTTGGTTTCCCATTGGTGGGAAATGTAACTTCAAGATTAGGTAGGGCATTAGTCAGCGATATTACTCCTATTCAAGTACTAAACAGGCCAACCTGAACTGTAAAACATCCCCTAAGTGGAGGTAAGGCATCAGTTAGGAGTGAACTGAACACTCATGTAATGGGCAATTTGACGTCAAATAAAGTGTCGTAGGCATTAACATTACTTTTGAAATGTTATTCTGAGGGAGCACACAGGGGAATTAGCTCAAATGGTAGAGCGCTCGCTTAGCATGCGAGAGGTAGCGGGATTGATGCCCGCATTCTCCATTCTAAAATGTACATACATTTTATTTTTAACTTGTCATTGCCAAGCTTGTTGCATAGTAAGAACAGATAAATCACCGATGGCTTTCATATATGGTCCACTGAGGGATCTATAAATGATAAGTTCCTTGAAAAACAAGAGTTGAGGAATATCCAGGAACTGGTTTTCTTAATGAAAAACGATCAGTTTGCATACTACTTTAAAGAGGGAGCCCGGCTAGCTCAGTCGGTAGAGCATGAGACTCTTAATCTCAGGGTCCTGGGTTCGAGCCCCACGTTGGGCGAAAACGAGTAATTTTTGCAGGATTATTGCATTGGATCTCATAATATGGCAATTAATCTTGCATTAGACATGCAATAACTCCCAAAAATTGTATATCTTTGGTTTCCCATTGGTGGGAAATGTAACTTCAAGATTAGGTAGGGCATTAGTCTAGATTAACATACAGCGATATTACTCCTATTCAAGTACTTAACAGGCCAACCTGAACTGTAAAACATCCCCTAAGTGGAGGTAAGGCATCAGTTAGGAGTGAACTGAACACTCATGTAATGGGCAATTTGACGTCAAATAAAGTGTCGTAGGCATTAACATTACTTTTGAAATGTTATTTTGAGGGAGCACACAGGGGAATTAGCTCAAATGGTAGAGCGCTCGCTTAGCATGCGAGAGGTAGCGGGATTGATGCCCGCATTCTCCATTCTAAAATGTACATACATTTTATTTTTAACTTGTCATTGCCAAGCTTGTTGCATGGTAAGAACAGATAAATCACAGATGGCTTTCAAATATGGTCCACTGAGGGATCTATAAATGATAAGTTCCTTGAAAAACAAGAGTTGAGGAATATCCAGGAACTGGTTTTCTTAATGAAAAACGATCAGTTTGCATACTACTTTAAAGAGGGAGCCCGGCTAGCTCAGTCGGTAGAGCATGAGACTCTTAATCTCAGGGTCGTGGGTTCGAGCCCCACGTTGGGCGAAAACGAGTAATTTTTGCAGGATTATTGCATTGGATCTCATAATATGGCAATTAATCTTGCATTAGACATGCAATAACTCCCAAAAATTGTATATCTTTGGTTTCCCATTGGTGGGAAATGTAACTTCAAGATTAGGTAGGGCATTAGTCAGCGATATTACTCCTATTCAAGTACTAAACAGGCCAACCTGAACTGTAAAACATCCCCTAAGTGGAGGTAAGGCATCAGTTAGGAGTGAACTGAACACTCATGTAATGGGCAATTTGACGTCAAATAAAGTGTCGTAGGCATTAACATTACTTTTGAAATGTTATTCTGAGGGAGCACACAGGGGAATTAGCTCAAATGGTAGAGCGCTCGCTTAGCATGCGAGAGGTAGCAGGATTGATGCCCGCATTCTCCATTCTAAAATGTACATACATTTTATTTTTAACTTGTCATTGCCAAGCTTGTTGCATAGTAAGAACAGATAAATCACAGATGGCTTTCATATATGGTCCACTGAGGGATCTATAAATGATAAGTTCCTTGAAAAACAAGAGTTGAGGAATATCCAGGAACTGGTTTTCTTAATGAAAAACGATCAGTTTGCATACTACTTTAAAGAGGGAGCCCGGCTAGCTCAGTCGGTAGAGCATGAGACTCTTAATCTCAGGGTCGTGGGTTCGAGCCCCACGTTGGGCGAAAACGAGTAATTTTTGCAGGATTATTGCATTGGATCTCATAATATGGCAATTAATCTTGCATTAGACATGCAATAACTCCCAAAAATTGTATATCTTTGGTTTCCCATTGGTGGGAAATGTAACTTCAAGATTAGGTAGGGCATTAGTCAGCGATATTACTCCTATTCAAGTACTAAACAGGCCAACCTGAACTGTAAAACATCCCCTAAGTGGAGGTAAGGCATCAGTTAGGAGTGAACTGAACACTCATGTAATGGGCAATTTGACGTCAAATAAAGTGTCGTAGGCATTAACATTACTTTTGAAATGTTATTCTGAGGGAGCACACAGGGGAATTAGCTCAAATGGTAGAGCGCTCGCTTAGCATGCGAGAGGTAGCGGGATTGATGCCCGCATTCTCCATTCTAAAATGTACATACATTTTATTTTTAACTTGTCATTGCCAAGCTTGTTGCATAGTAAGAACAGATAAATCACAGATGGCTTTCATATATGGTCCACTGAGGGATCTATAAATGATAAGTTCCTTGAAAAACAAGAGTTGAGGAATATCCAGGAACTGGTTTTCTTAATGAAAAACGATCAGTTTGCATACTACTTTAAAGAGGGAGCCCGGCTAGCTCAGTCGGTAGAGCATGAGACTCTTAATCTCAGGGTCGTGGGTTCGAGCCCCATGTTGGGCGAAAACGAGTAATTTTTGCAGGATTATTGCATTGGATCTCATAATATGGCAATTAATCTTGCATTAGACATGCAATAACTCCCAAAAATTGTATATCTTTGGTTTCCCATTGGTGGGAAATGTAACTTCAAGATTAGGTAGGGCATTAGTCTAGATTAACATACAGCGATATTACTCCTATTCAAGTACTAAACAGGCCAACCTGAACTGTAAAACATCCCCTAAGTGGAGGTAAGGCATCAGTTAGGAGTGAACTGAACACTCATGTAATGGGCAATTTGACGTCAAATAAAGTGTGGAAGGCATTAACATTACTTTTGAAATGTTATTCTGAGGGAGCACACAGGGGAATTAGCTCAAATGGTAGAGCGCTCGCTTAGCATGCGAGAGGTAGCGGGATCGATGCCCGCATTCTCCATTCTAAAATGTACATACATTTTATTTTTAACTTGTCATTGCCAAGCTTGTTGCATAGTAAGAACAGATAAATCACAGATGGCTTTCATATATGGTCACATCATAACAACTAAAGGGGTTTTATCAAAAGGGTTTAGGTATTCGTTAGCTTGTGAGAGCAATTTGAGTTCTTATGCAATCTCACAATGACATTTCCACAACTTCCATTTCGATTTTGTCTCCTTTTACTTGACACTCTGTCCACTGAGGGATCTATAAATGATAAGTTCCTTGAAAAACAAGAGTTGAGGAATATCCAGGAACTGGTTTTCTTAATGAAAAACGATCAGTTTGCATTCTACTTTAAAGAGGGAGCCCGGCTAGCTCAGTCGGTAGAGCATGACACTCTTAATCTCAGGGTCGTGGGTTCGAGCCCCACGTTGGGCGAAAACGAGTAATTTTTGCAGGATTATTGCATTGGATCTCATAATATGGCAATTAATCTTGCATTAGACATGCAATAACTCCCAAAAATTGTATATCTTTGGTTTCCCATTGGTGGGAAATGTAACTTCAAGATTAGGTAGGGCATTAGTCAGCGATATTACTCCTATTCAAGTACTAAACAGGCCAACCTGAACTGTAAAACATCCCCTAAGTGGAGGTAAGGCATCAGTTAGGAGTGAACTGAACACTCATGTAATGGGCAATTTGACGTCAAATAAAGTGTCGTAGGCATTAACATTACTTTTGAAATGTTATTCTGAGGGAGCACACAGGGGAATTAGCTCAAATGGTAGAGCGCTCGCTTAGCATGCGAGAGGTAGCGGGATTGATGCCCGCATTCTCCATTCTAAAATGTACCTACATTTTATTTTTAACTTGTCATTGCCAAGCTTGTTGCATAGTAAGAACAGATAAATCACAGATGGCTTTCATATATGGTCCACTGAGGGATCTATAAATGATAAGTTCCTTGAAAAACAAGAGTTGAGGAATATCCAGGAACTGGTTTTCTTAATGAAAAACGATCAGTTTGCATACTACTTTAAAGAGGGAGCCCGGCTAGCTCAGTCGGTAGAGCATGAGACTCTTAATCTCAGGGTCCTGGGTTCGAGCCCCACGTTGGGCGAAAAAGAGTAATTTTTGCAGGATTATTGCATTGGATCTCATAATATGGCAATTAATCTTGCATTAGACATGCAATAACTCCCAAAAATTGTATATCTTTGGTTTCCCATTGGTGGGAAATGTAACTTCAAGATTAGGTAGGGCATTAGTCTAGATTAACATACAGCGATATTACTCCTATTCAAGTACTAAACAGGCCAACCTGAACTGTAAAACATCCCCTAAGTGGAGGTAAGGCATCAGTTAGGAGTGAACTGAACACTCATGTAATGGTCAATTTGACGTCAAATAAAGTGTCGTAGGCATTAACATTACTTTTGAAATGTTATTCTGAGGGAGCACACAGGGGAATTAGCTCAAATGGTAGAGCGCTCGCTTAGCATGCGAGAGGTAGCGGGATTGATGCCCGCATTCTCCATTCTAAAATGTACATACATTTTATTTTTAACTTGTCATTGCCAAGCTTGTTGCATAGTAAGAACAGATAAATCACAGATGGCTTTCATATATGGTCACATCATAACAACTAAAGGGGTTTTATCAAAAGGGTTTAGGTATTCGTTAGCTTGTGAGAGCAATTTGAGTTCTTATGCAATCTCACAATGACATTTCCACAACTTCCATTTCAATTTTGTCTCCTTTTACTTGACACTCTGTCCACTGAGGGATCTATAAATGATAAGTTCCTTGAAAAACAAGAGTTGAGGAATATCCAGGAACTGGTTTTCTTAATGAAAAACGATCAGTTTGCATTCTACTTTAAAGAGGGAGCCCGGCTAGCTCAGTCGGTAGAGCATGAGACTCTTAATCTCAGGGTTGTGGGTTCGAGCCCCACGTTGTGCGAAAACGAGTAATTTTTGCAGGATTATTGCATTGGATCTCATATTATGGCAATTAATCTTGCATTAGACATGCAATAACTCCCAAAAATTGTATATCTTTGGTTTCCCATTGGTGGGAAATGTAACTTCAAGATTAGGTAGGGCATTAGTCAGCGATATTACTCCTATTCAAGTACTAAACAGGCCAACCTGAACTGTAAAACATCCCCTAAGTGGAGGTAAGGCATCAGTTAGGAGTGAACTGAACACTCATGTAATGGGCAATTTGACGTCAAATAAAGTG
This sequence comes from Lissotriton helveticus, assembly GCF_964261635.1. Taxonomy (NCBI): domain Eukaryota; kingdom Metazoa; phylum Chordata; class Amphibia; order Caudata; family Salamandridae; genus Lissotriton; species Lissotriton helveticus. The sequence goes on along the minus strand of NC_136058.1, from coordinate 336,548,419 downwards.
TCGTAGGCATTAACATTACTTTTGAAATGTTATTCTGAGGGAGCACACAGGGGAATTAGCTCAAATGGTAGAGCGCTCGCTTAGCATGCGAGAGGTAGCGGGATTGATGCCCGCATTCTCCATTCTAAAATGTACATACATTTTATTTTTAACTTGTCATTGCCAAGCTTGTTGCATAGTAAGAACAGATAAATCACAGATGGCTTTCATATATGGTCCACTGAGGGATCTATAAATGATAAGTTCCTTGAAAAACAAGAGTTGAGGAATATCCAGGAACTGGTTTTCTTAATGAAAAGCGATCAGTTTGCATACTACTTTAAAGAGGGAGCCCGGCTAGCTCAGTCGGTAGAGCATGAGACTCTTAATCTCAGGGTCCTGGGTTCGAGCCCCACGTTGGGCGAAAACGAGTAATTTTTGCAGGATTATTGCATTGGATCTCATAATATGGCAATTAATCTTGCATTAGACATGCAATAACTCCCAAAAATTGTATATCTTTGGTTTCCCATTGGTGGGAAATGTAACTTCAAGATTAGGTAGGGCATTAGTCTAGATTAACATACAGCGATATTACTCCTATTCAAGTACTAAACAGGCCAACCTGAACTGTAAAACATCCCCTAAGTGGAGGTAAGGCATCAGTTAGGAGTGAACTGAACACTCATGTAATGGGCAATTTGACGTCAAATAAAGTGTCGTAGGCATTAACATTACTTTTGAAATGTTATTCTGAGGGAGCACACAGGGGAATTAGCTCAAATGGTAGAGCGCTCGCTTAGCATGCGAGAGGTAGCGGGATTGATGCCCGCATTCTCCATTCTAAAATGTACATACATTTTATTTTTAACTTGTCATTGCCAAGCTTGTTGCATAGTAAGAACAGATAAATCACAGATGGCTTTCATATATGGTCACATCATAACAACTAAAGGGGTTTTATCAAAAGGGTTTAGGTATTCGTTAGCTTGTGAGAGCAATTTGAGTTCTTATGCAATCTCACAATGACATTTCCACAACTTCCATTTCAATTTTGTCTCCTTTTACTTGACACTCTGTCCACTGAGGGATCTATAAATGATAAGTTCCTTGAAAAACAAGAGTTGAGGAATATCCAGGAACTGGTTTTCTTAATGAAAAACGATCAGTTTGCATTCTACTTTAAAGAGGGAGCCCGGCTAGCTCAGTCGGTAGAGCATGAGACTCTTAATCTCAGGGTCGTGGGTTCGAGCCCCACGTTGGGCGAAAACGAGTAATTTTTGCAGGATTATTGCATTGGATCTCATATTATGGCAATTAATCTTGCATTAGACATGCAATAACTCCCAAAAATTGTATATCTTTGGTTTCCCATTGGTGGGAAATGTAACTTCAAGATTAGGTAGGGCATTAGTCAGCGATATTACTCCTATTCAAGTACTAAACAGGCCAACCTGAACTGTAAAACATCCCCTAAGTGGAGGTAAGGCATCAGTTAGGAGTGAACTGAACACTCATGTAATGGGCAATTTGACGTCAAATAAAGTGTCGTAGGCATTAACATTACTTTTGAAATGTTATTCTGAGGGAGCACACAGGGGAATTAGCTCAAATGGTAGAGCGCTCGCTTAGCATGCGAGAGGTAGCGGGATTGATGCCCGCATTCTCCATTCTAAAATGTACATACATTTTATTTTTAACTTGTCATTGCCAAGCTTGTTGCATAGTAAGAACAGATAAATCACCGATGGCTTTCATATATGGTCCACTGAGGGATCTATAAATGATAAGTTCCTTGAAAAACAAGAGTTGAGGAATATCCAGGAACTGGTTTTCTTAATGAAAAACGATCAGTTTGCATACTACTTTAAAGAGGGAGCCCGGCTAGCTCAGTCGGTAGAGCATGAGACTCTTAATCTCAGGGTCCTGGGTTCGAGCCCCACGTTGGGCGAAAACGAGTAATTTTTGCAGGATTATTGCATTGGATCTCATAATATGGCAATTAATCTTGCATTAGACATGCAATAACTCCCAAAAATTGTATATCTTTGGTTTCCCATTGGTGGGAAATGTAACTTCAAGATTAGGTAGGGCATTAGTCTAGATTAACATACAGCGATATTACTCCTATTCAAGTACTTAACAGGCCAACCTGAACTGTAAAACATCCCCTAAGTGGAGGTAAGGCATCAGTTAGGAGTGAACTGAACACTCATGTAATGGGCAATTTGACGTCAAATAAAGTGTCGTAGGCATTAACATTACTTTTGAAATGTTATCCTGAGGGAGCACACAGGGGAATTAGCTCAAATGGTAGAGCGCTCGCTTAGCATGCGAGAGGTAACGGGATTGATGCCCGCATTCTCCATTCTAAAATGTACATACATTTTATTTTTAACTTGTCATTGCCAAGCTTGTTGCATAGTAAGAACAGATAAATCACAGATGGCTTTCATATATGGTCCACTGAGGGATCTATAAATGATAAGTTCCTTGAAAAACAAGAGTTGAGGAATATCCAGGAACTGGTTTTCTTGATGAAAATGATCAGTTTGCATACTACTTTAAAGAGGGAGCCCGGCTAGCTCAGTCGGTAGAGCATGAGACTCTTAATCTCAGGATCCTGGGTTCGAGCCCCACGTTGGGCGAAAACGAGTAATTTTTGCAGGATTATTGCATTGGATCTCATAATATGGCAATTAATCTTGCATTAGACATGCAATAACTCCCAAAAATTGTATATCTTTGGTTTCCCATTGGTGGGAAATGTAACTTCAAGATTAGGTAGGGCATTAGTCAGCGATATTACTCCTATTCAAGTACTAAACAGGCCAACCTGAACTGTAAAACATCCCCTAAGTGGAGGTAAGGCATCAGTTAGGAGTGAACTGAACACTCATGTAATGGGCAATTTGACGTCAAATAAAGTGTCGTAGGCATTAACATTACTTTTGAAATGTTATTCTGAGGGAGCACACAGGGGAATTAGCTCAAATGGTAGAGCGCTCGCTTAGCATGCGAGAGGTAGCGGGATTGATGCCCGCATTCTCCATTCTAAAATGTACATACATTTTATTTTTAACTTGTCATTGCCAAGCTTGTTGCATAGTAAGAACAGATAAATCACAGATGGCTTTCATATATGGTCCACTGAGGGATCTATAAATGATAAGTTCCTTGAAAAACAAGAGTTGAGGAATATCCAGGAACTGGTTTTCTTAATGAAAAACGATCAGTTTGCATACTACTTTAAAGAGGGAGCCCGGCTAGCTCAGTCGGTAGAGCATGAGACTCTTAATCTCAGGGTCCTGGGTTCGAGCCCCACGTTGGGCGAAAACGAGTAATTTTTGCAGGATTATTGCATTGGATCTCATAATATGGCAATTAATCTTGCATTAGACATGCAATAACTCCCAAAAATTGTATATCTTTGGTTTCCCATTGGTGGGAAATGTAACTTCAAGATTAGGTAGGGCATTAGTCTAGATTAACATACAGCGATATTACTCCTATTCAAGTACTAAACAGGCCAACCTGAACTGTAAAACATCCCCTAAGTGGAGGTAAGGCATCAGTTAGGAGTGAACTGAACACTCATGTAATGGGCAATTTGACGTCAAATAAAGTGTCATAGGCATTAACATTACTTTTGAAATGTTATTCTGAGGTAGCACACAGGGGAATTAGCTCAAATGGTAGAGCGCTCGCTTAGCATGCGAGAGGTAGCGGGATTGATGCCCGCATTCTCCATTCTAAAATGTACATACATTTTATTTTTAACTTGTCATTGCCAAGCTTGTTGCATAGTAAGAACAGATAAATCACAGATGGCTTTCATATATGGTCACATCATAACAACTAAAGGGGTTTTATCAAAAGGGTTTAGGTATTCGTTAGCTTGTGAGAGCAATTTGAGTTCTTATGCAATCTCACAATGACATTTCCACAACTTCCATTTCAATTTTGTCTCCTTTTACTTGACACTCTGTCCACTGAGGGATCTATAAATGATAAGTTCCTTGAAAAACAAGAGTTGAGGAATATCCAGGAACTGGTTTTCTTAATGAAAAACGATCAGTTTGCATTCTACTTTAAAGAGGGAGCCCGGCTAGCTCAGTCGGTAGAGCATGAGACTCTTAATCTCAGGGTCGTGGGTTCGAGCCCCACGTTGGGCGAAAACGAGTAATTTTTGCAGGATTATTGCATTGGATCTCATATTATGGCAATTAATCTTGCATTAGACATGCAATAACTCCCAAAAATTGTATATCTTTGGTTTCCCATTGGTGGGAAATGTAACTTCAAGATTAGGTAGGGCATTAGTCAGCGATATTACTCCTATTCAAGTACTAAACAGGCCAACCTGAACTGTAAAACATCCCCTAAGTGGAGGTAAGGCATCAGTTAGGAGTGAACTGAACACTCATGTAATGGGCAATTTGACGTCAAATAAAGTGTCGTAGGCATTAACATTACTTTTGAAATGTTATTCTGAGGGAGCACACAGGGGAATTAGCTCAAATGGTAGAGCGCTCGCTTAGCATGCGAGAGGTAGCGGGATTGATGCCCGCATTCTCCATTCTAAAATGTACATACATTTTATTTTTAACTTGTCATTGCCAAGCTTGTTGCATAGTAAGAACAGATAAATCACAGATGGCTTTCATATATGGTCCACTGAGGGATCTATAAATGATAAGTTCCTTGAAAAACAAGAGTTGAGGAATATCCAGGAACTGGTTTTCTTAATGAAAAACGATCAGTTTGCATACTACTTTAAAGAGGGAGCCCGGCTAGCTCAGTCGGTAGAGCATGAGACTCTTAATCTCAGGGTCCTGGGTTCGAGCCCCACGTTGGGCGAAAACGAGTAATTTTTGCAGGATTATTGCATTGGATCTCATAATATGGCAATTAATCTTGCATTAGACATGCAATAACTCCCAAAAATTGTATATCTTTGGTTTCCCATTGGTGGGAAATGTAACTTCAAGATTAGGTAGGGCATTAGTCTAGATTAACATACAGCGATATTACTCCTATTCAAGTACTTAACAGGCCAACCTGAACTGTAAAACATCCCCTAAGTGGAGGTAAGGCATCAGTTAGGAGTGAACTGAACACTCATGTAATGGGCAATTTGACGTCAAATAAAGTGTCGTAGGCATTAACATTACTTTTGAAATGTTATTCTGAGGGAGCACACAGGGGAATTAGCTCAAATGGTAGAGCGCTCGCTTAGCATGCGAGAGGTAGCGGGATTGATGCCCGCATTCTCCATTCTAAAATGTACATACATTTTATTTTTAACTTGTCATTGCCAAGCTTGTTGCATAGTAAGAACAGATAAATCACAGATGGCTTTCATATATGGTCCACTGAGGGATCTATAAATGATAAGTTCCTTGAAAAACAAGAGTTGAGGAATATCCAGGAACTGGTTTTCTTAATGAAAAACGATCAGTTTGCATACTACTTTAAAGAGGGAGCCCGGCTAGCTCAGTCGGTAGAGCATGAGACTCTTAATCTCAGGGTCCTGGGTTCGAGCCCCACGTTGGGCGAAAACGAGTAATTTTTGCAGGATTATTGCATTGGATCTCATAATATGGCAATTAATCTTGCATTAGACATGCAATAACTCCCAAAAATTGTATATCTTTGGTTTCCCATTGGTGGGAAATGTAACTTCAAGATTAGGTAGGGCATTAGTCAGCGATATTACTCCTATTCAAGTACTAAACAGGCCAACCTGAACTGTAAAACATCCCCTAAGTGGAGGTAAGGCATCAGTTAGGAGTGAACTGAACACTCATGTAATGGGCAATTTGACGTCAAATAAAGTGTCGTAGGCATTAACATTACTTTTGAAATGTTATTCTGAGGGAGCACACAGGGGAATTAGCTCAAATGGTAGAGCGCTCGCTTAGCATGCGAGAGGTAGCGGGATTGATGCCCGCATTCTCCATTCTAAAATGTACATACATTTTATTTTTAACTTGTCATTGCCAAGCTTGTTGCATAGTAAGAACAGATAAATCACAGATGGCTTTCATATATGGTCCACTGAGGGATCTATAAATGATAAGTTCCTTGAAAAACAAGAGTTGAGGAATATCCAGGAACTGGTTTTCTTAATGAAAAACGATCAGTTTGCATACTACTTTAAAGAGGGAGCCCGGCTAGCTCAGTCGGTAGAGCATGAGACTCTTAATCTCAGGGTCCTGGGTTCGAGCCCCACGTTGGGCGAAAACGAGTAATTTTTGCAGGATTATTGCATTGGATCTCATAATATGGCAATTAATCTTGCATTAGACATGCAATAACTCCCAAAAATTGTATATCTTTGGTTTCCCATTGGTGGGAAATGTAACTTCAAGATTAGGTAGGGCATTAGTCTAGATTAACATACAGCGATATTACTCCTATTCAAGTACTAAACAGTCCAACCTGAACTGTAAAACATCCCCTAAGTGGAGGTAAGGCATCAGTTAGGAGTGAACTGAACACTCATGTAATGGGCAATTTGACGTCAAATAAAGTGTCGTAGGCATTAACATTACTTTTGAAATGTTATTCTGAGGGAGCACACAGGGGAATTAGCTCAAATGGTAGAGCGCTCGCTTAGCATGCGAGAGGTAGCGGGATTGATGCCCGCATTCTCCATTCTAAAATGTACATACATTTTATTTTTAACTTGTCATTGCCAAGCTTGTTGCATAGTAAGAACAGATAAATCACCGATGGCTTTCATATATGGTCCACTGAGGGATCTATAAATGATAAGTTCCTTGAAAAACAAGAGTTGAGGAATATCCAGGAACTGGTTTTCTTAATGAAAAACGATCAGTTTGCATACTACTTTAAAGAGGGAGCCCGGCTAGCTCAGTCGGTAGAGCATGAGACTCTTAATCTCAGGGTCCTGGGTTCGAGCCCCACGTTGGGCGAAAACGAGTAATTTTTGCAGGATTATTGCATTGGATCTCATAATATGGCAATTAATCTTGCATTAGACATGCAATAACTCCCAAAAATTGTATATCTTTGGTTTCCCATTGGTGGGAAATGTAACTTCAAGATTAGGTAGGGCATTAGTCTAGATTAACATACAGCGATATTACTCCTATTCAAGTACTTAACAGGCCAACCTGAACTGTAAAACATCCCCTAAGTGGAGGTAAGGCATCAGTTAGGAGTGAACTGAACACTCATGTAATGGGCAATTTGACGTCAAATAAAGTGTCGTAGGCATTAACATTACTTTTGAAATGTTATTCTGAGGGAGCACACAGGGGAATTAGCTCAAATGGTAGAGCGCTCGCTTAGCATGCGAGAGGTAGCGGGATTGATGCCCGCATTCTCCATTCTAAAATGTACATACATTTTATTTTTAACTTGTCATTGCCAAGCTTGTTGCATAGTAAGAACAGATACATCACAGATGGCTTTCATATATGGTCCACTGAGGGATCTATAAATGATAAGTTCCTTGAAAAACAAGAGTTGAGGAATATCCAGGAACTGGTTTTCTTAATGAAAAACGATCAGTTTGCATACTACTTTAAAGAGGGAGCCCGGCTAGCTCAGTCGGTAGAGCATGAGACTCTTAATCTCAGGGTCCTGGGTTCGAGCCCCACGTTGGGCGAAAAGGAGTAATTTTTGCAGGATTATTGCATTGGATCTCATAATATGGCAATTAATCTTGCATTAGACATGCAATAACTCCCAAAAATTGTATATCTTTGGTTTCCCATTGGTGGGAAATGTAACTTCAAGATTAGGTAGGGCATTAGTCAGCGATATTACTCCTATTCAAGTACTAAACAGGCCAACCTGAACTGTAAAACATCCCCTAAGTGGAGGTAAGGCATCAGTTAGGAGTGAACTGAACACTCATGTAATGGGCAATTTGACGTCAAATAAAGTGTCGTAGGCATTAACATTACTTTTGAAATGTTATTCTGAGGGAGCACACAGGGGAATTAGCTCAAATGGTAGCGCACTCGCTTAGCATGCGAGAGGTAGCGGGATTGATGCCCGCATTCTCCATTCTAAAATGTACATACATTTTATTTTTAACTTGTCATTGCCAAGCTTGTTGCATAGTAAGAACAGATAAATCACCGATGGCTTTCATATATGGTCCACTGAGGGATCTATAAATGATAAGTTCCTTGAAAAACAAGAGTTGAGGAATATCCAGGAACTGGTTTTCTTAATGAAAAACGATCAGTTTGCATACTACTTTAAAGAGGGAGCCCGGCTAGCTCAGTCGGTAGAGCATGAGACTCTTAATCTCAGGGTCCTGGGTTCGAGCCCCACGTTGGGCGAAAACGAGTAATTTTTGCAGGATTATTGCATTGGATCTCATAATATGGCAATTAATCTTGCATTAGACATGCAATAACTCCCAAAAATTGTATATCTTTGGTTTCCCATTGGTGGGAAATGTAACTTCAAGATTAGGTAGGGCATTAGTCTAGATTAACATACAGCGATATTACTCCTATTCAAGTACTTAACAGGCCAACCTGAACTGTAAAACATCCCCTAAATGGAGGTAAGGCATCAGTTAGGAGTGAACTGAACACTCATGTAATGGGCAATTTGACGTCAAATAAAGTGTCGTAGGCATTAACATTACTTTTGAAATGTTATTCTGAGGGAGCACACAGGGGAATTAGCTCAAATGGTAGAGCGCTCGCTTAGCATGCGAGAGGTAGCGGGATCGATGCCCGCATTCTCCATTCTAAAATGTACATACATTTTATTTTTAACTTGTCATTGCCAAGCTTGTTGCATAGTAAGAACAGATAAATCACAGATGGCTTTCATATATGGTCACATCATAACCACTAAAGGGGTTTTATCAAAAGGGTTTAGGTATTTGTTAGCTTGTGAGAGCAATTTGAGTTCTTATGCAATCTCACAATGACATTTCCACAACTTCCATTTCAATTTTGTCTCCTTTTACTTGACACTCTGTCCACTGAGGGATCTATAAATGATAAGTTCCTTGAAAAACAAGAGTTGAGGAATATCCAGGAACTGGTTTTCTTAATGAAAAACGATCAGTTTGCATTCTACTTTAAAGAGGGAGCCCGGCTAGCTCAGTCGGTAGAACATGAGACTCTTAATCTCAGGGTCGTGGGTTCGAGCCCCACGTTGGGCGAAAACGAGTAATTTTTGCAGGATTATTGCATTGGATCTCATAATATGGCAATTAATCTTGCATTAGACATGCAATAACTCCCAAAAATTGTATATCTTTGGTTTCCCATTGGTGGGAAATGTAACTTCAAGATTAGGTAGGGCATTAGTCAGCGATATTACTCCTATTCAAGTACTAAACAGGCCAACCTGAACTGTAAAACATCCCCTAAGTGGAGGTAAGGCATCAGTTAGGAGTGAACTGAACACTCATGTAATGGGCAATTTGACGTCAAATAAAGTGTCGTAGGCATTAACATTACTTTTGAAATTTTATTCTGAGGGCGCACACAGGGGAATTAGCTCAAATGGTAGAGCGCTCGCTTAGCATGCGAGAGGTAGCGGGATTGATGCCCGCATTCTCCATTCTAAAATGTACATACATTTTATTTTTAACTTGTCATTGCCAAGCTTGTTGCATAGTAAGAACAGATAAATCACAGATGGCTTTCATATATGGTCCACTGAGGGATCTATAAATGATAAGTTCCTTGAAAAACAAGAGTTGAGGAATATCCAGGAACTGGTTTTCTTAATGAAAAACGATCAGTTTGCATACAACTTTAAAGAGGGAGCCCGGCTAGCTCAGTCGGTAGAGCATGAGACTCTTAATCTCAGGGTCGTGGGTTCGAGCCCCACGTTGGGCGAAAACGAGTAATTTTTGCAGGATTATTGCATTGGATCTCATAATATGGCAATTAATCTTGCATTAGACATGCAATAACTCCCAAAAATTGTATATCTTTGGTTTCCCATTGGTGGGAAATGTAACTTCAAGATTAGGTAGGGCATTAGTCTAGATTAACATACAGCGATATTACTCCTATTCAAGTACTAAACAGGCCAACCTGAACTGTAAAACATCCCCTAAGTGGAGGTAAGGCATCAGTTAGGAGTGAACTGAACACTCATGTAATGGGCAATTTGACGTCAAATAAAGTGTGGAAGGCATTAACATTACTTTTGAAATGTTATTCTGAGGGAGCACACAGGGGAATTAGCTCAAATGGTAGAGCGCTCGCTTAGCATGCGAGAGGTAGCGGGATCGATGCCCGCATTCTCCATTCTAAAATGTACATACATTTTATTTTTAACTTGTCATTGCCAAGCTTGTTGCATAGTAAGAACAGATAAATCACAGATGGCTTTCATATATGGTCACATCATAACAACTAAAGGGGTTTTATCAAAAGGGTTTAGGTATTCGTTAGCTTGTGAGAGCAATTTGAGTTCTTATGCAATCTCACAATGACATTTCCACAACTTCCATTTCAATTTTGTCTCCTTTTACTTGACACTCTGTCCACTGAGGGATCTATAAATGATAAGTTCCTTGAAAAACAAGAGTTGAGGAATATCCAGGAACTGGTTTTCTTAATGAAAAACGATCAGTTTGCATTCTACTTTAAAGAGGGAGCCCGGCTAGCTCAGTCGGTAGAGCATGTAGACTCTTAATCTCAGGGTCGTGGGTTCGAGCCCCACGTTGGGCGAAAACGAGTAATTTTTGCAGGATTATTGCATTGGATCTCATATTGTGGCAATTAATCTTGCATTAGACATGCAATAACTCCCAAAAATTGTATATCTTTGGTTTCCCATTGGTGGGAAATGTAACTTCAAGATTAGGTAGGGCATTAGTCTAGATTAACATACAGCGATATTACTCCTATTCAAGTACGAAACAGGCCAACCTGAACTGTAAAACATCCCCTAAGTGGAGGTAAGGCATCAGTTAGGAGTGAACTGAACACTCATGTAATAGGCAATTTGACGTCAAATAAAGTGTGGTAGGCATTAACATTATTTTTGAAATGTTATTCTGAGTGAGCACACAGGGGAATTAGCTCTAATGGTAGAGCGCTCGCTTAGCATGCGAGAGGTAGCGGGATCGATGCCCGCATTCTCCATTTTAAAATGTACATACATTTTATTTTTAACTTGTCATTGCCAAGCTTGTTGCATAGTAAGAACAGATAAATCACAGATGGCTTTCATATATGGTCACATCATAACAACTAAAGGGGTTTTATCAAAAGGGTTTAGGTATTCGTTAGCTTGTGAGAGCAATTTGAGTTCTTATGCAATCTCACAATGACATTTCCACAACTTCCATTTCAATTTTGTCTCCTTTTACTTGACACTCTGTCCACTGAGGGATCTATAAATGATAAGTTCCTTGAAAAACAAGAGTTGAGGAATATCCAGGAACTGGTTTTCTTAATGAAAAACGATCAGTTTGCATTCTACTTTAAAGAGGGAGCCCGGCTAGCTCAGTCGGTAGAGCATGTAGACTCTTAATCTCAGGGTCGTGGGTTCGAGCCCCACGTTGGGCGAAAACGAGTAATTTTTGCAGGATTATTGCATTGGATCTCATATTGTGGCAATTAATCTTGCATTAGACATGCAATAACTCCCAAAAATTGTATATCTTTGGTTTCCCATTGGTGGGAAATGTAACTTCAAGATTAGGTAGGGCATTAGTCAGCGATATTACTCCTATTCAAGTACTAAACAGGCCAACCTGAACTGTAAAACATCCCCTAAGTGGAGGTAAGGCATCAGTTAGGAGTGAACTGAACACTCATGTAATGGGCAATTTGACGTCAAATAAAGTGTCGTAGGCATTAACATTACTTTTGAAATGTTATTTTGAGGGAGCACACAGGGGAATTAGCTCAAATGGTAGAGCGCTCGCTTAGCATGCGAGAGGTAGCGGGATTGATGCCCGCATTCTCCATTCTAAAATGTACATACATTTTATTTTTAACTTGTCATTGCCAAGCTTGTTGCATAGTAAGAACAGATAAATCACAGATGGCTTTCATATATGGTCCACTGAGGGATCTATAAATGATAAGTTCCTTGAAAAACAAGAGTTGAGGAATATCCAGGAACTGGTTTTCTTAATGAAAAACGATCAGTTTGCATACTACTTTAAAGAGGGAGCCCGGCTAGCTCAGTCGGTAGAGCATGAGACTCTTAATCTCAGGGTCCTGGGTTCGAGCCCCACGTTGGGCGAAAACGAGTAATTTTTGCAGGATTATTGCATTGGATCTCATAATATGGCAATTAATCTTGCATTAGACATGCAATAACTCCCCAAAATTGTATATCTTTGGTTTCCCATTGGTGGGAAATGTAACTTCAAGATTAGGTAGGGCATTAGTCTAGATTAACATACAGCGATATTACTCCTATTCAAGTACTTAACAGGCCAACCTGAACTGTAAAACATCCCCTAAGTGGAGGTAAGGCATCAGTTAGGAGTGAACTGAACACTCATGTAATGGGCAATTTGACGTCAAATAAAGTGTCGTAGGCATTAACATTACTTTTGAAATGTTATTCTGAGGGAAAACACAGGGGAATTAGCTCAAATGGTAGAGCGCTCGCTTAGCATGCGAGAGGTAGCGGGATCGATGCCCGCATTCTCCATTCTAAAATGTACATACATTTTATTTTTAACTTGTCATTGCCAAGCTTGTTGCATAGTAAGAACAGATAAATCACAGATGGCTTTCATATATGGTCACATCATAACAACTAAAGGGGTTTTATCAAAAGGGTTTAGGTATTTGTTAGCTTGTGAGAGCAATTTGAGTTCTTATGCAATCTCACAATGACATTTCCACAACTTCCATTTCAATTTTGTCTCCTTTTACTTGACACTCTGTCCACTGAGGGATCTATAAATGATAAGTTCCTTGAAAAACAAGAGTTGAGGAATATCCAGGAACTAGTTTTCTTAATGAAAAACGATCAGTTTGCATTCTACTTTAAAGAGGGAGCCCGGCTAGCTCAGTCGGTAGAGCATGAGACTCTTAATCTCAGGGTCGTGGGTTCGAGCCCCACGTTGGGCGAAAACGAGTAATTTTTGCAGGATTATTGCATTGGATCTCATAATATGGCAATTAATCTTGCATTAGACATGCAATAACTCCCAAAAATTGTATATCTTTGGTTTCCCATTGGTGGGAAATGTAACTTCAAGATTAGGTAGGGCATTAGTCAGCGATATTACTCCTATTCAAGTACTAAACAGGCCAACCTGAACTGTAAAACATCCCCTAAGTGGAGGTAAGGCATCAGTTAGGAGTGAACTGAACACTCATGTAATGGGCAATTTGACGTCAAATAAAGTGTCGTAGGCATTAACATTACTTTTGAAATGTTATTCTGAGGGAGCACACAGGGGAATTAGCTCAAATGGTAGAGCGCTCGCTTAGCATGCGAGAGGTAGCGGGATTGATGCCCGCATTCTCCATTCTAAAATGTACATACATTTTATTTTTAACTTGTCATTGCCAAGCTTGTTGCATAGTAAGAACAGATAAATCACCGATGGCTTTCATATATGGTCCACTGAGGGATCTATAAATGATAAGTTCCTTGAAAAACAAGAGTTGAGGAATATCCAGGAACTGGTTTTCTTAATGAAAAACGATCAGTTTGCATACTACTTTAAAGAAGGAGCCCGGCTAGCTCAGTCGGTAGAGCATGAGACTCTTAATCTCAGGGTCCTGGGTTCGAGCCCCACGTTGGGCGAAAACGAGTAATTTTTGCAGGATTATTGCATTGGATCTCATAATATGGCAATTAATCTTGCATTAGACATGCAATAACTCCCCAAAATTGTATATCTTTGGTTTCCCATTGGTGGGAAATGTAACTTCAAGATTAGGTAGGGCATTAGTCTAGATTAACATACAGCGATATTACTCCTATTCAAGTACTTAACAGGCCAACCTGAACTGTAAAACATCCCCTAAGTGGAGGTAAGGCATCAGTTAGGAGTGAACTGAACACTCATGTAATGGGCAATTTGACGTCAAATAAAGTGTCGTAGGCATTAACATTACTTTTGAAATGTTATTCTGAGGGAAAACACAGGGGAATTAGCTCAAATGGTAGAGCGCTCGCTTAGCATGCGAGAGGTAGCGGGATCGATGCCCGCATTCTCCATTCTAAAATGTACATACATTTTATTTTTAACTTGTCATTGCCAAGCTTGTTGCATAGTAAGAACAGATAAATCACAGATGGCTTTCATATATGGTCACATCATAACAACTAAAGGGGTTTTATCAAAAGGGTTTAGGTATTTGTTAGCTTGTGAGAGCAATTTGAGTTCTTATGCAATCTCACAATGACATTTCCACAACTTCCATTTCAATTTTGTCTCCTTTTACTTGACACTCTGTCCACTGAGGGATCTATAAATGATAAGTTCCTTGAAAAACAAGAGTTGAGGAATATCCAGGAACTAGTTTTCTTAATGAAAAACGATCAGTTTGCATTCTACTTTAAAGAGGGAGCCCGGCTAGCTCAGTCGGTAGAGCATGAGACTCTTAATCTCAGGGTCGTGGGTTCGAGCCCCACGTTGGGCGAAAACGAGTAATTTTTGCAGGATTATTGCATTGGATCTCATAATATGGCAATTAATCTTGCATTAGACATGCAATAACTCCCAAAAATTGTATATCTTTGGTTTCCCATTGGTGGGAAATGTAACTTCAAGATTAGGTAGGGCATTAGTCAGCGATATTACTCCTATTCAAGTACTAAACAGGCCAACCTGAACTGTAAAACATCCCCTAAGTGGAGGTAAGGCATCAGTTAGGAGTGAACTGAACACTCATGTAATGGGCAATTTGACGTCAAATAAAGTGTCGTAGGCATTAACATTACTTTTGAAATGTTATTCTGAGGGAGCACACAGGGGAATTAGCTCAAATGGTAGAGCGCTCGCTTAGCATGCGAGAGGTAGCGGGATTGATGCCCGCATTCTCCATTCTAAAATGTACATACATTTTATTTTTAACTTGTCATTGCCAAGCTTGTTGCATAGTAAGAACAGATAAATCACCGATGGCTTTCATATATGGTCCACTGAGGGATCTATAAATGATAAGTTCCTTGAAAAACAAGAGTTGAGGAATATCCAGGAACTGGTTTTCTTAATGAAAAACGATCAGTTTGCATACTACTTTAAAGAGGGAGCCCGGCTAGCTCAGTCGGTAGAGCATGAGACTCTTAATCTCAGGGTCCTGGGTTCGAGCCCCACGTTGGGCGAAAACGAGTAATTTTTGCAGGATTATTGCATTGGATCTCATAATATGGCAATTAATCTTGCATTAGACATGCAATAACTCCCAAAAATTGTATATCTTTGGTTTCCCATTGGTGGGAAATGTAACTTCAAGATTAGGTAGGGCATTAGTCTAGATTAACATACAGCGATATTACTCCTATTCAAGTACTTAACAGGCCAACCTGAACTGTAAAACATCCCCTAAATGGAGGTAAGGCATCAGTTAGGAGTGAACTGAACACTCATGTAATGGGCAATTTGACGTCAAATAAAGTGTCGTAGGCATTAACATTACTTTTGAAATGTTATTCTGAGGGAGCACACAGGGGAATTAGCTCAAATGGTAGAGCGCTCGCTTAGCATGCGAGAGGTAGCGGGATCGATGCCCGCATTCTCCATTCTAAAATGTACATACATTTTATTTTTAACTTGTCATTGCCAAGCTTGTTGCATAGTAAGAACAGATAAATCACAGATGGCTTTCATATATGGTCACATCATAACCACTAAAGGGGTTTTATCAAAAGGGTTTAGGTATTTGTTAGCTTGTGAGAGCAATTTGAGTTCTTATGCAATCTCACAATGACATTTCCACAACTTCCATTTCAATTTTGTCTCCTTTTACTTGACACTCTGTCCACTGAGGGATCTATAAATGATAAGTTCCTTGAAAAACAAGAGTTGAGGAATATCCAGGAACTGGTTTTCTTAATGAAAAACGATCAGTTTGCATTCTACTTTAAAGAGGGAGCCCGGCTAGCTCAGTCGGTAGAACATGAGACTCTTAATCTCAGGGTCGTGGGTTCGAGCCCCACGTTGGGCGAAAACGAGTAATTTTTGCAGGATTATTGCATTGGATCTCATAATATGGCAATTAATCTTGCATTAGACATGCAATAACTCCCAAAAATTGTATATCTTTGGTTTCCCATTGGTGGGAAATGTAACTTCAAGATTAGGTAGGGCATTAGTCAGCGATATTACTCCTATTCAAGTACTAAACAGGCCAACCTGAACTGTAAAACATCCCCTAAGTGGAGGTAAGGCATCAGTTAGGAGTGAACTGAACACTCATGTAATGGGCAATTTGACGTCAAATAAAGTGTCGTAGGCATTAACATTACTTTTGAAATGTTATTCTGAGGGAGCACACAGGGGAATTAGCTCAAATGGTAGAGCGCTCGCTTAGCATGCGAGAGGTAGCGGGATTGATGCCCGCATTCTCCATTCTAAAATGTACATACATTTTATTTTTAACTTGTCATTGCCAAGCTTGTTGCATAGTAAGAACAGATAAATCACCGATGGCTTTCATATATGGTCCACTGAGGGATCTATAAATGATAAGTTCCTTGAAAAACAAGAGTTGAGGAATATCCAGGAACTGGTTTTCTTAATGAAAAACGATCAGTTTGCATACTACTTTAAAGAGGGAGCCCGGCTAGCTCAGTCGGTAGAGCATGAGACTCTTAATCTCAGGGTCCTGGGTTCGAGCCCCACGTTGGGCGAAAACGAGTAATTTTTGCAGGATTATTGCATTGGATCTCATAATATGGCAATTAATCTTGCATTAGACATGCAATAACTCCCCAAAATTGTATATCTTTGGTTTCCCATTGGTGGGAAATGTAACTTCAAGATTAGGTAGGGCATTAGTCTAGATTAACATACAGCGATATTACTCCTATTCAAGTACTTAACAGGCCAACCTGAACTGTAAAACATCCCCTAAGTGGAGGTAAGGCATCAGTTAGGAGTGAACTGAACACTCATGTAATGGGCAATTTGACGTCAAATAAAGTGTGGTAGGCATTAACATTACTTTTGAAATGTTATTCTGAGGGAGCACACTGGGGAATTAGCTCAAATGGTAGGGCGCTCGCTTAGCATGCGAGAGGTAGCGGGATCGATGCCCGCATTCTCCATTCTAAAATGTACATACATTTTATTTTTAACTTGTCATTGCCAAGCTTGTTGCATAGTAAGAACAGATAAATCACAGATGGCTTTCATATATGGTCACATCATAACAACTAAAGGGGTTTTATCAAAAGGGTTTAGGTATTCGTTAGCTTGTGAGAGCAATTTGAGTTCTTATGCAATCTCACAATGACATTTCCACAACTTCCATTTCAATTTTGTCTCCTTTTACTTGACACTCTGTCCACTGAGGGATCTATAAATGATAAGTTCCTTGAAAAACAAGAGTTGAGGAATATCCAGGAACTGGTTTTCTTAATGAAAAACGATCAGTTTGCATTCTACTTTAAAGAGGGAGCCCGGCTAGCTCAGTCGGTAGAGCATGTAGACTCTTAATCTCAGGGTCGTGGGTTCGAGCCCCACGTTGGGCGAAAACGAGTAATTTTTGCAGGATTATTGCATTGGATCTCATATTGTGGCAATTAATCTTGCATTAGACATGCAATAACTCCCAAAAATTGTATATCTTTGGTTTCCCATTGGTGGGAAATGTAACTTCAAGATTAGGTAGGGCATTAGTCAGCGATATTACTCCTATTCAAGTACTAAACAGGCCAACCTGAACTGTAAAACATCCCCTAAGTGGAGGTAAGGCATCAGTTAGGAGTGAACTGAACACTCATGTAATGGGCAATTTGACGTCAAATAAAGTGTCGTAGGCATTAACATTACTTTTGAAATGTTATTCTGAGGGAGCACACAGGGGAATTAGCTCAAATGGTAGAGCGCTCGCTTAGCATGCGAGAGGTAGCGGGATTGATGCCCGCATTCTCCATTCTAAAATGTACATACATTTTATTTTTAACTTGTCATTGCCAAGCTTGTTGCATAGTAAGAACAGATAAATCACAGATGGCTTTCATATATGGTCCACTGAGGGATCTATAAATGATAAGTTCCTTGAAAAACAAGAGTTGAGGAATATCCAGGAACTGGTTTTCTTAATGAAAAACGATCAGTTTGCATACTACTTTAAAGAGGGAGCCCGGCTAGCTCAGTCGGTAGAGCATGAGACTCTTAATCTCAGGGTCCTGGGTTCGAGCCCCACGTTGGGCGAAAACGAGTAATTTTTGCAGGATTATTGCATTGGATCTCATAATATGGCAATTAATCTTGCATTAGACATGCAATAACTCCCCAAAATTGTATATCTTTGGTTTCCCATTGGTGGGAAATGTAACTTCAAGATTAGGTAGGGCATTAGTCTAGATTAACATACAGCGATATTACTCCTATTCAAGTACTTAACAGGCCAACCTGAACTGTAAAACATCCCCTAAGTGGAGGTAAGGCATCAGTTAGGAGTGAACTGAACACTCATGTAATGGGCAATTTGACGTCAAATAAAGTGTCGTAGGCATTAACATTACTTTTGAAATGTTATTCTGAGGGAAAACACAGGGGAATTAGCTCAAATGGTAGAGCGCTCGCTTAGCATGCGAGAGGTAGCGGGATCGATGCCCGCATTCTCCATTCTAAAATGTACATACATTTTATTTTTAACTTGTCATTGCCAAGCTTGTTGCATAGTAAGAACAGATAAATCACAGATGGCTTTCATATATGGTCACATCATAACAACTAAAGGGGTTTTATCAAAAGGGTTTAGGTATTTGTTAGCTTGTGAGAGCAATTTGAGTTCTTATGCAATCTCACAATGACATTTCCACAACTTCCATTTCAATTTTGTCTCCTTTTACTTGACACTCTGTCCACTGAGGGATCTATAAATGATAAGTTCCTTGAAAAACAAGAGTTGAGGAATATCCAGGAACTAGTTTTCTTAATGAAAAACGATCAGTTTGCATTCTACTTTAAAGAGGGAGCCCGGCTAGCTCAGTCGGTAGAGCATGAGACTCTTAATCTCAGGGTCGTGGGTTCGAGCCCCACGTTGGGCGAAAACGAGTAATTTTTGCAGGATTATTGCATTGGATCTCATAATATGGCAATTAATCTTGCATTAGACATGCAATAACTCCCAAAAATTGTATATCTTTGGTTTCCCATTGGTGGGAAATGTAACTTCAAGATTAGGTAGGGCATTAGTCAGCGATATTACTCCTATTCAAGTACTAAACAGGCCAACCTGAACTGTAAAACATCCCCTAAGTGGAGGTAAGGCATCAGTTAGGAGTGAACTGAACACTCATGTAATGGGCAATTTGACGTCAAATAAAGTGTCGTAGGCATTAACATTACTTTTGAAATGTTATTCTGAGGGAGCACACAGGGGAATTAGCTCAAATGGTAGAGCGCTCGCTTAGCATGCGAGAGGTAGCGGGATTGATGCCCGCATTCTCCATTCTAAAATGTACATACATTTTATTTTTAACTTGTCATTGCCAAGCTTGTTGCATAGTAAGAACAGATAAATCACCGATGGCTTTCATATATGGTCCACTGAGGGATCTATAAATGATAAGTTCCTTGAAAAACAAGAGTTGAGGAATATCCAGGAACTGGTTTTCTTAATGAAAAACGATCAGTTTGCATACTACTTTAAAGAGGGAGCCCGGCTAGCTCAGTCGGTAGAGCATGAGACTCTTAATCTCAGGGTCCTGGGTTCGAGCCCCACGTTGGGCGAAAACGAGTAATTTTTGCAGGATTATTGCATTGGATCTCATAATATGGCAATTAATCTTGCATTAGACATGCAATAACTCCCCAAAATTGTATATCTTTGGTTTCCCATTGGTGGGAAATGTAACTTCAAGATTAGGTAGGGCATTAGTCTAGATTAACATACAGCGATATTACTCCTATTCAAGTACTTAACAGGCCAACCTGAACTGTAAAACATCCCCTAAGTGGAGGTAAGGCATCAGTTAGGAGTGAACTGAACACTCATGTAATGGGCAATTTGACGTCAAATAAAGTGTCGTAGGCATTAACATTACTTTTGAAATGTTATTCTGAGGGAAAACACAGGGGAATTAGCTCAAATGGTAGAGCGCTCGCTTAGCATGCGAGAGGTAGCGGGATCGATGCCCGCATTCTCCATTCTAAAATGTACATACATTTTATTTTTAACTTGTCATTGCCAAGCTTGTTGCATAGTAAGAACAGATAAATCACAGATGGCTTTCATATATGGTCACATCATAACAACTAAAGGGGTTTTATCAAAAGGGTTTAGGTATTTGTTAGCTTGTGAGAGCAATTTGAGTTCTTATGCAATCTCACAATGACATTTCCACAACTTCCATTTCAATTTTGTCTCCTTTTACTTGACACTCTGTCCACTGAGGGATCTATAAATGATAAGTTCCTTGAAAAACAAGAGTTGAGGAATATCCAGGAACTAGTTTTCTTAATGAAAAACGATCAGTTTGCATTCTACTTTAAAGAGGGAGCCCGGCTAGCTCAGTCGGTAGAGCATGAGACTCTTAATCTCAGGGTCGTGGGTTCGAGCCCCACGTTGGGCGAAAACGAGTAATTTTTGCAGGATTATTGCATTGGATCTCATAATATGGCAATTAATCTTGCATTAGACATGCAATAACTCCCAAAAATTGTATATCTTTGGTTTCCCATTGGTGGGAAATGTAACTTCAAGATTAGGTAGGGCATTAGTCAGCGATATTACTCCTATTCAAGTACTAAACAGGCCAACCTGAACTGTAAAACATCCCCTAAGTGGAGGTAAGGCATCAGTTAGGAGTGAACTGAACACTCATGTAATGGGCAATTTGACGTCAAATAAAGTGTCGTAGGCATTAACATTACTTTTGAAATGTTATTCTGAGGGAGCACACAGGGGAATTAGCTCAAATGGTAGAGCGCTCGCTTAGCATGCGAGAGGTAGCGGGATTGATGCCCGCATTCTCCATTCTAAAATGTACATACATTTTATTTTTAACTTGTCATTGCCAAGCTTGTTGCATAGTAAGAACAGATAAATCACCGATGGCTTTCATATATGGTCCACTGAGGGATCTATAAATGATAAGTTCCTTGAAAAACAAGAGTTGAGGAATATCCAGGAACTGGTTTTCTTAATGAAAAACGATCAGTTTGCATACTACTTTAAAGAGGGAGCCCGGCTAGCTCAGTCGGTAGAGCATGAGACTCTTAATCTCAGGGTCCTGGGTTCGAGCCCCACGTTGGGCGAAAACGAGTAATTTTTGCAGGATTATTGCATTGGATCTCATAATATGGCAATTAATCTTGCATTAGACATGCAATAACTCCCAAAAATTGTATATCTTTGGTTTCCCATTGGTGGGAAATGTAACTTCAAGATTAGGTAGGGCATTAGTCTAGATTAACATACAGCGATATTACTCCTATTCAAGTACTTAACAGGCCAACCTGAACTGTAAAACATCCCCTAAATGGAGGTAAGGCATCAGTTAGGAGTGAACTGAACACTCATGTAATGGGCAATTTGACGTCAAATAAAGTGTCGTAGGCATTAACATTACTTTTGAAATGTTATTCTGAGGGAGCACACAGGGGAATTAGCTCAAATGGTAGAGCGCTCGCTTAGCATGCGAGAGGTAGCGGGATCGATGCCCGCATTCTCCATTCTAAAATGTACATACATTTTATTTTTAACTTGTCATTGCCAAGCTTGTTGCATAGTAAGAACAGATAAATCACAGATGGCTTTCATATATGGTCACATCATAACCACTAAAGGGGTTTTATCAAAAGGGTTTAGGTATTTGTTAGCTTGTGAGAGCAATTTGAGTTCTTATGCAATCTCACAATGACATTTCCACAACTTCCATTTCAATTTTGTCTCCTTTTACTTGACACTCTGTCCACTGAGGGATCTATAAATGATAAGTTCCTTGAAAAACAAGAGTTGAGGAATATCCAGGAACTGGTTTTCTTAATGAAAAACGATCAGTTTGCATTCTACTTTAAAGAGGGAGCCCGGCTAGCTCAGTCGGTAGAACATGAGACTCTTAATCTCAGGGTCGTGGGTTCGAGCCCCACGTTGGGCGAAAACGAGTAATTTTTGCAGGATTATTGCATTGGATCTCATAATATGGCAATTAATCTTGCATTAGACATGCAATAACTCCCAAAAATTGTATATCTTTGGTTTCCCATTGGTGGGAAATGTAACTTCAAGATTAGGTAGGGCATTAGTCAGCGATATTACTCCTATTCAAGTACTAAACAGGCCAACCTGAACTGTAAAACATCCCCTAAGTGGAGGTAAGGCATCAGTTAGGAGTGAACTGAACACTCATGTAATGGGCAATTTGACGTCAAATAAAGTGTCGTAGGCATTAACATTACTTTTGAAATGTTATTCTGAGGGAGCACACAGGGGAATTAGCTCAAATGGTAGAGCGCTCGCTTAGCATGCGAGAGGTAGCGGGATTGATGCCCGCATTCTCCATTCTAAAATGTACATACATTTTATTTTTAACTTGTCATTGCCAAGCTTGTTGCATAGTAAGAACAGATAAATCACCGATGGCTTTCATATATGGTCCACTGAGGGATCTATAAATGATAAGTTCCTTGAAAAACAAGAGTTGAGGAATATCCAGGAACTGGTTTTCTTAATGAAAAACGATCAGTTTGCATACTACTTTAAAGAGGGAGCCCGGCTAGCTCAGTCGGTAGAGCATGAGACTCTTAATCTCAGGGTCCTGGGTTCGAGCCCCACGTTGGGCGAAAACGAGTAATTTTTGCAGGATTATTGCATTGGATCTCATAATATGGCAATTAATCTTGCATTAGACATGCAATAACTCCCCAAAATTGTATATCTTTGGTTTCCCATTGGTGGGAAATGTAACTTCAAGATTAGGTAGGGCATTAGTCTAGATTAACATACAGCGATATTACTCCTATTCAAGTACTTAACAGGCCAACCTGAACTGTAAAACATCCCCTAAGTGGAGGTAAGGCATCAGTTAGGAGTGAACTGAACACTCATGTAATGGGCAATTTGACGTCAAATAAAGTGTCGTAGGCATTAACATTACTTTTGAAATGTTATTCTGAGGGAAAACACAGGGGAATTAGCTCAAATGGTAGAGCGCTCGCTTAGCATGCGAGAGGTAGCGGGATCGATGCCCGCATTCTCCATTCTAAAATGTACATACATTTTATTTTTAACTTGTCATTGCCAAGCTTGTTGCATAGTAAGAACAGATAAATCACAGATGGCTTTCATATATGGTCACATCATAACAACTAAAGGGGTTTTATCAAAAGGGTTTAGGTATTTGTTAGCTTGTGAGAGCAATTTGAGTTCTTATGCAATCTCACAATGACATTTCCACAACTTCCATTTCAATTTTGTCTCCTTTTACTTGACACTCTGTCCACTGAGGGATCTATAAATGATAAGTTCCTTGAAAAACAAGAGTTGAGGAATATCCAGGAACTAGTTTTCTTAATGAAAAACGATCAGTTTGCATTCTACTTTAAAGAGGGAGCCCGGCTAGCTCAGTCGGTAGAGCATGAGACTCTTAATCTCAGGGTCGTGGGTTCGAGCCCCACGTTGGGCGAAAACGAGTAATTTTTGCAGGATTATTGCATTGGATCTCATAATATGGCAATTAATCTTGCATTAGACATGCAATAACTCCCAAAAATTGTATATCTTTGGTTTCCCATTGGTGGGAAATGTAACTTCAAGATTAGGTAGGGCATTAGTCAGCGATATTACTCCTATTCAAGTACTAAACAGGCCAACCTGAACTGTAAAACATCCCCTAAGTGGAGGTAAGGCATCAGTTAGGAGTGAACTGAACACTCATGTAATGGGCAATTTGACGTCAAATAAAGTGTCGTAGGCATTAACATTACTTTTGAAATGTTATTCTGAGGGAGCACACAGGGGAATTAGCTCAAATGGTAGAGCGCTCGCTTAGCATGCGAGAGGTAGCGGGATTGATGCCCGCATTCTCCATTCTAAAATGTACATACATTTTATTTTTAACTTGTCATTGCCAAGCTTGTTGCATAGTAAGAACAGATAAATCACCGATGGCTTTCATATATGGTCCACTGAGGGATCTATAAATGATAAGTTCCTTGAAAAACAAGAGTTGAGGAATATCCAGGAACTGGTTTTCTTAATGAAAAACGATCAGTTTGCATACTACTTTAAAGAGGGAGCCCGGCTAGCTCAGTCGGTAGAGCATGAGACTCTTAATCTCAGGGTCCTGGGTTCGAGCCCCACGTTGGGCGAAAACGAGTAATTTTTGCAGGATTATTGCATTGGATCTCATAATATGGCAATTAATCTTGCATTAGACATGCAATAACTCCCAAAAATTGTATATCTTTGGTTTCCCATTGGTGGGAAATGTAACTTCAAGATTAGGTAGGGCATTAGTCTAGATTAACATACAGCGATATTACTCCTATTCAAGTACTTAACAGGCCAACCTGAACTGTAAAACATCCCCTAAATGGAGGTAAGGCATCAGTTAGGAGTGAACTGAACACTCATGTAATGGGCAATTTGACGTCAAATAAAGTGTCGTAGGCATTAACATTACTTTTGAAATGTTATTCTGAGGGAGCACACAGGGGAATTAGCTCAAATGGTAGAGCGCTCGCTTAGCATGCGAGAGGTAGCGGGATCGATGCCCGCATTCTCCATTCTAAAATGTACATACATTTTATTTTTAACTTGTCATTGCCAAGCTTGTTGCATAGTAAGAACAGATAAATCACAGATGGCTTTCATATATGGTCACATCATAACCACTAAAGGGGTTTTATCAAAAGGGTTTAGGTATTTGTTAGCTTGTGAGAGCAATTTGAGTTCTTATGCAATCTCACAATGACATTTCCACAACTTCCATTTCAATTTTGTCTCCTTTTACTTGACACTCTGTCCACTGAGGGATCTATAAATGATAAGTTCCTTGAAAAACAAGAGTTGAGGAATATCCAGGAACTGGTTTTCTTAATGAAAAACGATCAGTTTGCATTCTACTTTAAAGAGGGAGCCCGGCTAGCTCAGTCGGTAGAACATGAGACTCTTAATCTCAGGGTCGTGGGTTCGAGCCCCACGTTGGGCGAAAACGAGTAATTTTTGCAGGATTATTGCATTGGATCTCATAATATGGCAATTAATCTTGCATTAGACATGCAATAACTCCCAAAAATTGTATATCTTTGGTTTCCCATTGGTGGGAAATGTAACTTCAAGATTAGGTAGGGCATTAGTCAGCGATATTACTCCTATTCAAGTACTAAACAGGCCAACCTGAACTGTAAAACATCCCCTAAGTGGAGGTAAGGCATCAGTTAGGAGTGAACTGAACACTCATGTAATGGGCAATTTGACGTCAAATAAAGTGTCGTAGGCATTAACATTACTTTTGAAATGTTATTCTGAGGGAGCACACAGGGGAATTAGCTCAAATGGTAGAGCGCTCGCTTAGCATGCGAGAGGTAGCGGGATTGATGCCCGCATTCTCCATTCTAAAATGTACATACATTTTATTTTTAACTTGTCATTGCCAAGCTTGTTGCATAGTAAGAACAGATAAATCACAGATGGCTTTCATATATGGTCCACTGAGGGATCTATAAATGATAAGTTCCTTGAAAAACAAGAGTTGAGGAATATCCAGGAACTGGTTTTCTTAATGAAAAACGATCAGTTTGCATACTACTTTAAAGAGGGAGCCCGGCTAGCTCAGTCGGTAGAGCATGAGAGTCTTAATCTCAGGGTCCTGGGTTCGAGCCCCACGTTGGGCGAAAACGAGTAATTTTTGCAGGATTATTGCATTGGATCTCATAATATGGCAATTAATCTTGCATTAGACATGCAATAACTCCCAAAAATTGTATATCTTTGGTTTCCCATTGGTGGGAAATGTAACTTCAAGATTAGGTAGGGCATTAGTCTAGATTAACATACAGCGATATTACTCCTATTCAAGTACTAAACAGGCCAACCTGAACTGTAAAACATCCCCTAAGTGGAGGTAAGGCATCAGTTAGGAGTGAACTGAACACTCATGTAATGGGCAATTTGACGTCAAATAAAGTGTCGTAGGCATTAACATTACTTTTGAAATTTTATTCTGAGGGCGCACACAGGGGAATTAGCTCAAATGGTAGAGCGCTCGCTTAGCATGCGAGAGGTAGCGGGATCGATGCCCGCATTCTCCATTCTAAAATGTACATACATTTTATTTTTAACTTGTCATTGCCAAGCTTGTTGCATAGTAAGAACAGATAAATCACAGATGGCTTTCATATATGGTCCACTGAGGGATCTATAAATGATAAGTTCCTTGAAAAACAAGAGTTGAGGAATATCCAGGAACTGGTTTTCTTAATGAAAAACGATCAGTTTGCATACAACTTTAAAGAGGGAGCCCGGCTAGCTCAGTCGGTAGAGCATGAGACTCTTAATCTCAGGGTCGTGGGTTCGAGCCCCACGTTGGGCGAAAACGAGTAATTTTTGCAGGATTATTGCATTGGATCTCATAATATGGCAATTAATCTTGCATTAGACATGCAATAACTCCCAAAAATTGTATATCTTTGGTTTCCCATTGGTGGGAAATGTAACTTCAAGATTAGGTAGGGCATTAGTCTAGATTAACATACAGCGATATTACTCCTATTCAAGTACTAAACAGGCCAACCTGAACTGTAAAACATCCCCTAAGTGGAGGTAAGGCATCAGTTAGGAGTGAACTGAACACTCATGTAATGGGCAATTTGACGTCAAATAAAGTGTCGTAGGCATTAACATTACTTTTGAAATGTTATTCTGAGGGAGCACACAGGGGAATTAGCTCAAATGGTAGAGCGCTCGCTTAGCATGCGAGAGGTAGCGGGATTGATGCCCGCATTCTCCATTCTAAAATGTACATACATTTTATTTTTAACTTGTCATTGCCAAGCTTGTTGCATAGTAAGAACAGATAAATCACAGATGGCTTTCATATATGGTCACATCATAACAACTAAAGGGGTTTTATCAAAAGGGTTTAGGTATTCGTTAGCTTGTGAGAGCAATTTGAGTTCTTATGCAATCTCAAAATGACATTTCCACAACTTCCATTTCAATTTTGTCTCCTTTTACTTGACACTCTGTCCACTGAGGGATCTATAAATGATAAGTTCCTTGAAAAACAAGAGTTGAGGAATATCCAGGAACTGGTTTTCTTAATGAAAAACGATCAGTTTGCATTCTACTTTAAAGAGGGAGCCCGGCTAGCTCAGTCGGTAGAGCATGTAGACTCTTAATCTCAGGGTCGTGGGTTCGAGCCCCACGTTGGGCGAAAACGAGTAATTTTTGCAGGATTATTGCATTGGATCTCATATTGTGGCAATTAATCTTGCATTAGACATGCAATAACTCCCAAAAATTGTATATCTTTGGTTTCCCATTGGTGGGAAATGTAACTTCAAGATTAGGTAGGGCATTAGTCAGCGATATTACTCCTATTCAAGTACTAAACAGGCCAACCTGAACTGTAAAACATCCCCTAAGTGGAGGTAAGGCATCAGTTAGGAGTGAACTGAACACTCATGTAATGGGCAATTTGACGTCAAATAAAGTGTCGTAGGCATTAACATTACTTTTGAAATGTTATTCTGAGGGAGCACACAGGGGAATTAGCTCAAATGGTAGAGCGCTCGCTTAGCATGCGAGAGGTAGCGGGATTGATGCCCGCATTCTCCATTCTAAAATGTACATACATTTTATTTTTAACTTGTCATTGCCAAGCTTGTTGCATAGTAAGAACAGATAAATCACAGATGGCTTTCATATATGGTCCACTGAGGGATCTATAAATGATAAGTTCCTTAAAAAACAAGAGTTGAGGAATATCCAGGAACTGGTTTTCTTAATGAAAAACGATCAGTTTGCATACTACTTTAAAGAGGGAGCCCGGCTAGCTCAGTCGGTAGAGCATGAGACTCTTAATTTCAGGGTCCTGGGTTCGAGCCCCACGTTGGGCGAAAACGAGTAATTTTTGCAGGATTATTGCATTGGATCTCATAATATGGCAATTAATCTTGCATTAGACATGCAATAACTCCCAAAAATTGTATATCTTTGGTTTCCCATTGGTGGGAAATGTAACTTCAAGATTAGGTAGGGCATTAGTCTAGATTAACATACAGCGATATTACTCCTATTCAAGTACTTAACAGGCCAACCTGAACTGTAAAACATCCCCTAAGTGGAGGTAAGGCATCAGTTAGGAGTGAACTGAACACTCATGTAATGGGCAATTTGACGTCAAATAAAGTGTCGTAGGCATTAACATTACTTTTGAAATGTTATTCTGAGGGAAAACACAGGGGAATTAGCTCAAATGGTAGAGCGCTCGCTTAGCATGCGAGAGGTAGCGGGATCGATGCCCGCATTCTCCATTCTAAAATGTACATACATTTTATTTTTAACTTGTCATTGCCAAGCTTGTTGCATAGTAAGAACAGATAAATCACAGATGGCTTTCATATATGGTCACATCATAACAACTAAAGGGGTTTTATCAAAAGGGTTTAGGTATTTGTTAGCTTGTGAGAGCAATTTGAGTTCTTATGCAATCTCACAATGACATTTCCACAACTTCCATTTCAATTTTGTCTCCTTTTACTTGACACTCTGTCCACTGAGGGATCTATAAATGATAAGTTCCTTGAAAAACAAGAGTTGAGGAATATCCAGGAACTGGTTTTCTTAATGAAAAACGATCAGTTTGCATTCTACTTTAAAGAGGGAGCCCGGCTAGCTCAGTCGGTAGAGCATGAGACTCTTAATCTCAGGGTCGTGGGTTCGAGCCCCACGTTGGGCGAAAACGAGTAATTTTTGCAGGATTATTGCATTGGATCTCATAATATGGCAATTAATCTTGCATTAGACATGCATTAACTCCCAAAAAGTGTATATCTTTGGTTTCCCATTGGTGGGAAATGTAACTTCAAGATTAGGTAGGGCATTAGTCTAGATTAACATACAGCGATATTACTCCTATTCAAGTACGAAACAGGCCAACCTGAACTGTAAAACATCCCCTAAGTGGAGGTAAGGCATCAGTTAGGAGTGAACTGAACACTCATGTAATAGGCAATTTGACGTCAAATAAAGTGTGGTAGGCATTAACATTATTTTTGAAATGTTATTCTGAGTGAGCACACAGGGGAATTAGCTCTAATGGTAGAGCGCTCGCTTAGCATGCGAGAGGTAGCGGGATCGATGCCCGCATTCTCCATTTTAAAATGTACATACATTTTATTTTTAACTTGTCATTGCCAAGCTTGTTGCATAGTAAGAACAGATAAATCACAGATGGCTTTCATATATGGTCACATCATAACAACTAAAGGGGTTTTATCAAAAGGGTTTAGGTATTCGTTAGCTTGTGAGAGCAATTTGAGTTCTTATGCAATCTCACAATGACATTTCCACAACTTCCATTTCAATTTTGTCTCCTTTTACTTGACACTCTGTCCACTGAGGGATCTATAAATGATAAGTTCCTTGAAAAACAAGAGTTGAGGAATATCCAGGAACTGGTTTTCTTAATGAAAAACGATCAGTTTGCATTCTACTTTAAAGAGGGAGCCCGGCTAGCTCAGTCGGTAGAGCATGTAGACTCTTAATCTCAGGGTCGTGGGTTCGAGCCCCACGTTGGGCGAAAACGAGTAATTTTTGCAGGATTATTGCATTGGATCTCATATTGTGGCAATTAATCTTGCATTAGACATGCAATAACTCCCAAAAATTGTATATCTTTGGTTTCCCATTGGTGGGAAATGTAACTTCAAGATTAGGTAGGGCATTAGTCAGCGATATTACTCCTATTCAAGTACTAAACAGGCCAACCTGAACTGTAAAACATCCCCTAAGTGGAGGTAAGGCATCAGTTAGGAGTGAACTGAACACTCATGTAATGGGCAATTTGACGTCAAATAAAGTGTCGTAGGCATTAACATTACTTTTGAAATGTTATTCTGAGGGAGCACACAGGGGAATTAGCTCAAATGGTAGAGCGCTCGCTTAGCATGCGAGAGGTAGCGGGATTGATGCCCGCATTCTCCATTCTAAAATGTACATACATTTTATTTTTAACTTGTCATTGCCAAGCTTGTTGCATAGTAAGAACAGATAAATCACAGATGGCTTTCATATATGGTCCACTGAGGGATCTATAAATGATAAGTTCCTTGAAAAACAAGAGTTGAGGAATATCCAGGAACTGGTTTTCTTAATGAAAAACGATCAGTTTGCATACTACTTTAAAGAGGGAGCCCGGCTAGCTCAGTCGGTAGAGCATGAGACTCTTAATCTCAGGGTCCTGGGTTCGAGCCCCACGTTGGGCGAAAACGAGTAATTTTTGCAGGATTATTGCATTGGATCTCATAATATGGCAATTAATCTTGCATTAGACATGCAATAACTCCCAAAAATTGTATATCTTTGGTTTCCCATTGGTGGGAAATGTAACTTCAAGATTAGGTAGGGCATTAGTCTAGATTAACATACAGCGATATTACTCCTATTCAAGTACTTAACAGGCCAACCTGAACTGTAAAACATCCCCTAAGTGGAGGTAAGGCATCAGTTAGGAGTGAACTGAACACTCATGTAATGGGCAATTTGACGTCAAATAAAGTGTCGTAGGCATTAACATTACTTTTGAAATGTTATTCTGAGGGAAAACACAGGGGAATTAGCTCAAATGGTAGAGCGCTCGCTTAGCATGCGAGAGGTAGCGGGATCGATGCCCGCATTCTCCATTCTAAAATGTACATACATTTTATTTTTAACTTGTCATTGCCAAGCTTGTTGCATAGTAAGAACAGATAAATCACAGATGGCTTTCATATATGGTCACATCATAACAACTAAAGGGGTTTTATCAAAAGGGTTTAGGTATTTGTTAGCTTGTGAGAGCAATTTGAGTTCTTATGCAATCTCACAATGACATTTCCACAACTTCCATTTCAATTTTGTCTCCTTTTACTTGACACTCTGTCCACTGAGGGATCTATAAATGATAAGTTCCTTGAAAAACAAGAGTTGAGGAATATCCAGGAACTAGTTTTCTTAATGAAAAACGATCAGTTTGCATTCTACTTTAAAGAGGGAGCCCGGCTAGCTCAGTCGGTAGAGCATGAGACTCTTAATCTCAGGGTCGTGGGTTCGAGCCCCACGTTGGGCGAAAACGAGTAATTTTTGCAGGATTATTGCATTGGATCTCATAATATGGCAATTAATCTTGCATTAGACATGCAATAACTCCCAAAAATTGTATATCTTTGGTTTCCCATTGGTGGGAAATGTAACTTCAAGATTAGGTAGGGCATTAGTCAGCGATATTACTCCTATTCAAGTACTAAACAGGCCAACCTGAACTGTAAAACATCCCCTAAGTGGAGGTAAGGCATCAGTTAGGAGTGAACTGAACACTCATGTAATGGGCAATTTGACGTCAAATAAAGTGTCGTAGGCATTAACATTACTTTTGAAATGTTATTCTGAGGGAGCACACAGGGGAATTAGCTCAAATGGTAGAGCGCTCGCTTAGCATGCGAGAGGTAGCGGGATTGATGCCCGCATTCTCCATTCTAAAATGTACATACATTTTATTTTTAACTTGTCATTGCCAAGCTTGTTGCATAGTAAGAACAGATAAATCACAGATGGCTTTCATATATGGTCCACTGAGGGATCTATAAATGATAAGTTCCTTGAAAAACAAGAGTTGAGGAATATCCAGGAACTGGTTTTCTTAATGAAAAACGATCAGTTTGCATACTACTTTAAAGAGGGAGCCCGGCTAGCTCAGTCGGTAGAGCATGAGACTCTTAATCTCAGGGTCCTGGGTTCGAGCCCCACGTTGGGCGAAAACGAGTAATTTTTGCAGGATTATTGCATTGGATCTCATAATATGGCAATTAATCTTGCATTAGACATGCAATAACTCCCAAAAATTGTATATCTTTGGTTTCCCATTGGTGGGAAATGTAACTTCAAGATTAGGTAGGGCATTAGTCAGCGATATTACTCCTATTCAAGTACTAAACAGGCCAACCTGAACTGTAAAACATCCCCTAAGTGGAGGTAAGGCATCAGTTAGGAGTGAACTGAACACTCATGTAATGGGCAATTTGACGTCAAATAAAGTGTCGTAGGCATTAACATTACTTTTGAAATGTTGTTCTGAGGGAGCACACAGGGGAATTAGCTCAAATGGTAGAGCGCTCGCTTAGCATGCGAGAGGTAGCGGGATTGATGCCCGCATTCTCCATTCTAAAATGTACATACATTTTATTTTTAACTTGTCATTGCCAAGCTTGTTGCATAGTAAGAACAGATAAATCACAGATGGCTTTCATATATGGTCCACTGAGGGATCTATAAATGATAAGTTCCTTGAAAAACAAGAGTTGAGGAATATCCAGGAACTGGTTTTCTTAATGAAAAACGATCAGTTTGCATACTACTTTAAAGAGGAAGCCCGGCTAGCTCAGTCGGTAGAGCATGAGACTCTTAATCTCAGGGTCCTGGGTTCGAGCCCCACTTTGGGCGAAAACAAGTAATTTTTGCAGGATTATTGCATTGGATCTCATAATATGGCAATTAATCTTGCATTAGACATGCATTAACTCCCAAAAAGTGTATATCTTTGGTTTCCCATTGGTGGGAAATGTAACTTCAAGATTAGGTAGGGCATTAGTCTAGATTAACATACAGCGATATTACTCCTATTCAAGTACAAAACAGGCCAACCTGAACTGTAAAACATCCCCTAAGTGGAGGTAAGGCATCAGTTAGGAGTGAACTGAACACTCATGTAATAGGCAATTTGACGTCAAATAAAGTGTGGTAGGCATTAACATTATTTTTGAAATGTTATTCTGAGTGAGCACACAGGGGAATTAGCTCTAATGGTAGAGCGCTCGCTTAGCATGCGAGAGGTAGCGGGATCGATGCCCGCATTCTCCATTTTAAAATGTACATACATTTTATTTTTAACTTGTCATTGCCAAGCTTGTTGCATAGTAAGAACAGATAAATCACAGATGGCTTTCATATATGGTCACATCATAACAACTAAAGGGGTTTTATCAAAAGGGTTTAGGTATTCGTTAGCTTGTGAGAGCAATTTGAGTTCTTATGCAATCTCACAATGACATTTCCACAACTTCCATTTCAATTTTGTCTCCTTTTACTTGACACTCTGTCCACTGAGGGATCTATAAATGATAAGTTCCTTGAAAAACAAGAGTTGAGGAATATCCAGGAACTGGTTTTCTTAATGAAAAACGATCAGTTTGCATTCTACTTTAAAGAGGGAGCCCGGCTAGCTCAGTCGGTAGAGCATGTAGACTCTTAATCTCAGGGTCGTGGGTTCGAGCCCCACGTTGGGCGAAAACGAGTAATTTTTGCAGGATTATTGCATTGGATCTCATATTGTGGCAATTAATCTTGCATTAGACATGCAATAACTCCCAAAAATTGTATATCTTTGGTTTCCCATTGGTGGGAAATGTAACTTCAAGATTAGGTAGGGCATTAGTCAGCGATATTACTCCTATTCAAGTACTAAACAGGCCAACCTGAACTGTAAAACATCCCCTAAGTGGAGGTAAGGCATCAGTTAGGAGTGAACTGAACACTCATGTAATGGGCAATTTGACGTCAAATAAAGTGTCGTAGGCATTAACATTACTTTTGAAATGTTATTCTGAGGGAGCACACAGGGGAATTAGCTCAAATGGTAGAGCGCTCGCTTAGCATGCGAGAGGTAGCGGGATTGATGCCCGCATTCTCCATTCTAAAATGTACATACATTTTATTTTTAACTTGTCATTGCCAAGCTTGTTGCATAGTAAGAACAGATAAATCACAGATGGCTTTCATATATGGTCCACTGAGGGATCTATAAATGATAAGTTCCTTGAAAAACAAGAGTTGAGGAATATCCAGGAACTGGTTTTCTTAATGAAAAACGATCAGTTTGCATACTACTTTAAAGAGGGAGCCCGGCTAGCTCAGTCGGTAGAGCATGAGACTCTTAATCTCAGGGTCCTGGGTTCGAGCCCCACGTTGGGCGAAAACGAGTAATTTTTGCAGGATTATTGCATTGGATCTCATAATATGGCAATTAATCTTGCATTAGACATGCAATAACTCCCAAAAATTGTATATCTTTGGTTTCCCATTGGTGGGAAATGTAACTTCAAGATTAGGTAGGGCATTAGTCTAGATTAACATACAGCGATATTACTCCTATTCAAGTACTTAACAGGCCAACCTGAACTGTAAAACATCCCCTAAGTGGAGGTAAGGCATCAGTTAGGAGTGAACTGAACACTCATGTAATGGGCAATTTGACGTCAAATAAAGTGTCGTAGGCATTAACATTACTTTTGAAATGTTATTCTGAGGGAAAACACAGGGGAATTAGCTCAAATGGTAGAGCGCTCGCTTAGCATGCGAGAGGTAGCGGGATCGATGCCCGCATTCTCCATTCTAAAATGTACATACATTTTATTTTTAACTTGTCATTGCCAAGCTTGTTGCATAGTAAGAACAGATAAATCACAGATGGCTTTCATATATGGTCACATCATAACAACTAAAGGGGTTTTATCAAAAGGGTTTAGGTATTTGTTAGCTTGTGAGAGCAATTTGAGTTCTTATGCAATCTCACAATGACATTTCCACAACTTCCATTTCAATTTTGTCTCCTTTTACTTGACACTCTGTCCACTGAGGGATCTATAAATGATAAGTTCCTTGAAAAACAAGAGTTGAGGAATATCCAGGAACTAGTTTTCTTAATGAAAAACGATCAGTTTGCATTCTACTTTAAAGAGGGAGCCCGGCTAGCTCAGTCGGTAGAGCATGAGACTCTTAATCTCAGGGTCGTGGGTTCGAGCCCCACGTTGGGCGAAAACGAGTAATTTTTGCAGGATTATTGCATTGGATCTCATAATATGGCAATTAATCTTGCATTAGACATGCAATAACTCCCAAAAATTGTATATCTTTGGTTTCCCATTGGTGGGAAATGTAACTTCAAGATTAGGTAGGGCATTAGTCAGCGATATTACTCCTATTCAAGTACTAAACAGGCCAACCTGAACTGTAAAACATCCCCTAAGTGGAGGTAAGGCATCAGTTAGGAGTGAACTGAACACTCATGTAATGGGCAATTTGACGTCAAATAAAGTGTCGTAGGCATTAACATTACTTTTGAAATGTTATTCTGAGGGAGCACACAGGGGAATTAGCTCAAATGGTAGAGCGCTCGCTTAGCATGCGAGAGGTAGCGGGATTGATGCCCGCATTCTCCATTCTAAAATGTACATACATTTTATTTTTAACTTGTCATTGCCAAGCTTGTTGCATAGTAAGAACAGATAAATCACAGATGGCTTTCATATATGGTCCACTGAGGGATCTATAAATGATAAGTTCCTTGAAAAACAAGAGTTGAGGAATATCCAGGAACTGGTTTTCTTAATGAAAAACGATCAGTTTGCATACTACTTTAAAGAGGGAGCCCGGCTAGCTCAGTCGGTAGAGCATGAGACTCTTAATCTCAGGGTCCTGGGTTCGAGCCCCACGTTGGGCGAAAACGAGTAATTTTTGCAGGATTATTGCATTGGATCTCATAATATGGCAATTAATCTTGCATTAGACATGCAATAACTCCCAAAAATTGTATATCTTTGGTTTCCCATTGGTGGGAAATGTAACTTCAAGATTAGGTAGGGCATTAGTCAGCGATATTACTCCTATTCAAGTACTAAACAGGCCAACCTGAACTGTAAAACATCCCCTAAGTGGAGGTAAGGCATCAGTTAGGAGTGAACTGAACACTCATGTAATGGGCAATTTGACGTCAAATAAAGTGTCGTAGGCATTAACATTACTTTTGAAATGTTGTTCTGAGGGAGCACACAGGGGAATTAGCTCAAATGGTAGAGCGCTCGCTTAGCATGCGAGAGGTAGCGGGATTGATGCCCGCATTCTCCATTCTAAAATGTACATACATTTTATTTTTAACTTGTCATTGCCAAGCTTGTTGCATAGTAAGAACAGATAAATCACAGATGGCTTTCATATATGGTCCACTGAGGGATCTATAAATGATAAGTTCCTTGAAAAACAAGAGTTGAGGAATATCCAGGAACTGGTTTTCTTAATGAAAAACGATCAGTTTGCATACTACTTTAAAGAGGAAGCCCGGCTAGCTCAGTCGGTAGAGCATGAGACTCTTAATCTCAGGGTCCTGGGTTCGAGCCCCACTTTGGGCGAAAACAAGTAATTTTTGCAGGATTATTGCATTGGATCTCATAATATGGCAATTAATC
This sequence comes from Lissotriton helveticus, assembly GCF_964261635.1. NCBI lineage: Eukaryota > Metazoa > Chordata > Amphibia > Caudata > Salamandridae > Lissotriton > Lissotriton helveticus. Next base: position 336,511,869 of record NC_136058.1, on the reverse strand, counting down.
TTGCATTAGACATGCAATAACTCCCAAAAATTGTATATCTTTGGTTTCCCATTGGTGGGAAATGTAACTTCAAGATTAGGTAGGGCATTAGTCTAGATTAACATAAAGCGATATTACTCCTATTCAAGTACTAAACAGGCCAACCTGAACTGTAAAACATCCCCTAAGTGGAGGTAAGGCATCAGTTAGGAATGAACTGAACACTCATGTAATGGGCAATTTGACGTCAAATAAAGTGTCGTAGGCATTAACATTACTTTTGAAATGTTATTCTGAGGGAGCACACAGGGGAATTAGCTCAAATGGTAGAGCGCTCGCTTAGCATGCGAGAGGTAGCGGGATTGATGCCCGCATTCTCCATTCTAAAATGTACATACATTTTATTTTTAACTTGTCATTGCCAAGCTTGTTGCATAGTAAGAACAGATAAATCACAGATGGCTTTCATATATGGTCACATCATAACAACTAAAGGGGTTTTATCAAAAGGGTTTAGGTATTCGTTAGCTTGTGAGAGCAATTTGAGTTCTTATGCAATCTCACAATGACATTTCCACAACTTCCATTTCAATTTTGTCTCCTTTTACTTGACACTCTGTCCACTGAGGGATCTATAAATGATAAGTTCCTTGAAAAACAAGAGTTGAGGAATATCCAGGAACTGGTTTTCTTAATGAAAAACGATCAGTTTGCATTCTACTTTAAAGAGGGAGCCCGGCTAGCTCAGTCGGTAGAGCATGAGACTCTTAATCTCAGGGTCGTGGGTTCGAGCCCCACGTTGGGCGAAAACGAGTAATTTTTGCAGGATTATTGCATTGGATCTCATAATATGGCAATTAATCTTGCATTAGACATGCAATAACTCCCAAAAATTGTATATCTTTGGTTTCCCATTGGTGGGAAATGTAACTTCAAGATTAGGTAGGGCATTAGTCTAGATTAACATACAGCGATATTACTCCTATTCAAGTACTTAACAGGCCAACCTGAACTGTAAAACATCCCCTAAGTGGAGGTAAGGCATCAGTTAGGAGTGAACTGAACACTCATGTAATGGGCAATTTGACGTCAAATAAAGTGTCGTAGGCATTAACATTACTTTTGAAATGTTATTCTGAGGGAAAACACAGGGGAATTAGCTCAAATGGTAGAGTGCTCGCTTAGCATGCGAGAGGTAGCGGGATCGATGCCCGCATTCTCCATTCTAAAATGTACATACATTTTATTTTTAACTTGTCATTGCCAAGCTTGTTGCATAGTAAGAACAGATAAATCACAGATGGCTTTCATATATGGTCACATCATAACAACTAAAGGGGTTTTATCAAAAGGGTTTAGGTATTTGTTAGCTTGTGAGAGCAATTTGAGTTCTTATGCAATCTCACAATGACATTTCCACAACTTCCATTTCAATTTTGTCTCCTTTTACTTGACACTCTGTCCACTGAGGGATCTATAAATGATAAGTTCCTTGAAAAACAAGAGTTGAGGAATATCCAGGAACTGGTTTTCTTAATGAAAAACGATCAGTTTGCATTCTACTTTAAAGAGGGAGCCCGGCTAGCTCAGTCGGTAGAGCATGAGACTCTTAATCTCAGGGTCGTGGGTTCGAGCCCCACGTTGGGCGAAAACGAGTAATTTTTGCAGGATTATTGCATTGGATCTCATAATATGGCAATTAATCTTGCATTAGACATGCATTAACTCCCAAAAAGTGTATATCTTTGGTTTCCCATTGGTGGGAAATGTAACTTCAAGATTAGGTAGGGCATTAGTCTAGATTAACATACAGCGATATTACTCCTATTCAAGTACGAAACAGGCCAACCTGAACTGTAAAACATCCCCTAAGTGGAGGTAAGGCATCAGTTAGGAGTGAACTGAACACTCATGTAATAGGCAATTTGACGTCAAATAAAGTGTGGTAGGCATTAACATTACTTTTGAAATGTTATTCTGAGTGAGCACACAGGGGAATTAGCTCTAATGGTAGAGCGCTCGCTTAGCATGCGAGAGGTAGCGGGATCGATGCCCGCATTCTCCATTTTAAAATGTACATACATTTTATTTTTAACTTGTCATTGCCAAGCTTGTTGCATAGTAAGAACAGATAAATCACAGATGGCTTTCATATATGGTCACATCATAACAACTAAAGGGGTTTTATCAAAAGGGTTTAGGTATTCGTTAGCTTGTGAGAGCAATTTGAGTTCTTATGCAATCTCACAATGACATTTCCACAACTTCCATTTCAATTTTGTCTCCTTTTACTTGACACTCTGTCCACTGAGGGATCTATAAATGATAAGTTCCTTGAAAAACAAGAGTTGAGGAATATCCAGGAACTGGTTTTCTTAATGAAAAACGATCAGTTTGCATTCTACTTTAAAGAGGGAGCCCGGCTAGCTCAGTCGGTAGAGCATGTAGACTCTTAATCTCAGGGTCGTGGGTTCGAGCCCCACGTTGGGCGAAAACGAGTAATTTTTGCAGGATTATTGCATTGGATCTCATATTGTGGCAATTAATCTTGCATTAGACATGCAATAACTCCCAAAAATTGTATATCTTTGGTTTCCCATTGGTGGGAAATGTAACTTCAAGATTAGGTAGGGCATTAGTCAGCGATATTACTCCTATTCAAGTACTAAACAGGCCAACCTGAACTGTAAAACATCCCCTAAGTAGAGGTAAGGCATCAGTTAGGAGTGAACTGAACACTCATGTAATGGGCAATTTGACGTCAAATAAAGTGTCGTAGGCATTAACATTACTTTTGAAATGTTATTCTGAGGGAGCACACAGAGGAATTAGCTCAAATGGTAGAGCGCTCGCTTAGCATGCGAGAGGTAGCGGGATTGATGCCCGCATTCTCCATTCTAAAATGTACATACATTTTATTTTTAACTTGTCATTGCCAAGCTTGTTGCATAGTAAGAACAGATAAATCACAGATGGCTTTCATATATGGTCCACTGAGGGATCTATAAATGATAAGTTCCTTGAAAAACAAGAGTTGAGGAATATCCAGGAACTGGTTTTCTTAATGAAAAACGATCAGTTTGCATACTACTTTAAAGAGGGAGCCCGGCTAGCTCAGTCGGTAGAGCATGAGACTCTTAATCTCAGGGTCCTGGGTTCGAGCCCCACATTGGGTGAAAACGAGTAATTTTTGCAGGATTATTGCATTGGATCTCATAATATGACAATTAATCTTGCATTAGACATGCAATAACTCCCAAAAATTGTATATCTTTGGTTTCCCATTGGTGGGAAATGTAACTTCAAGATTAGGTAGGGCATTAGTCTAGATTAACATACAGCGATATTACTCCTATTCAAGTACTTAACAGGCCAACCTGAACTGTAAAACATCCCCTAAGTGGAGGTAAGGCATCAGTTAGGAGTGAACTGAACACTCATGTAATGGGCAATTTGACGTCAAATAAAGTGTCGTAGGCATTAACATTACTTTTGAAATGTTATTCTGAGGGAAAACACAGGGGAATTAGCTCAAATGGTAGAGCGCTCGCTTAGCATGCGAGAGGTAGCGGGATCGATGCCCGCATTCTCCATTCTAAAATGTACATACATTTTATTTTTAACTTGTCATTGCCAAGCTTGTTGCATAGTAAGAACAGATAAATCACAGATGGCTTTCATATATGGTCACATCATAACAACTAAAGGGGTTTTATCAAAAGGGTTTAGGTATTTGTTAGCTTGTGAGAGCAATTTGAGTTCTTATGCAATCTCACAATGACATTTCCACAACTTCCATTTCAATTTTGTCTCCTTTTACTTGACACTCTGTCCACTGAGGGATCTATAAATGATAAGTTCCTTGAAAAACAAGAGTTGAGGAATATCCAGGAACTGGTTTTCTTAATGAAAAACGATCAGTTTGCATTCTACTTTAAAGAGGGAGCCCGGCTAGCTCAGTCGGTAGAGCATGAGACTCTTAATCTCAGGGTTGTGGGTTCGAGCCCCACGTTGGGTGAAAACGAGTAATTTTTGCAGGATTATTGCATTGGATCTCATAATATGGCAATTAATCTTGCATTAGACATGCAATAACTCCCAAAAATTGTATATCTTTGGTTTCCCATTGGTGGGAAATGTAACTTCAAGATTAGGTAGGGCATTAGTCAGCGATATTACTCCTATTCAAGTACTAAACAGGCCAACCTGAACTGTAAAACATCCCCTAAGTGGAGGTAAGGCATCAGTTAGGAGTGAACTGAACACTCATGTAATGGGCAATTTGACGTCAAATAAAGTGTCGTAGGCATTAACATTACTTTTGAAATGTTATTCTGAGGGAGCACACAGGGGAATTAGCTCAAATGGTAGAGCGCTCGCTTAGCATGCGAGAGGTAGCGGGATTGATGCCCGCATTCTCCATTCTAAAATGTACATACATTTTATTTTTAACTTGTCATTGCCAAGCTTGTTGCATAGTAAGAACAGATAAATCACAGATGGCTTTCATATATGGTCCACTGAGGGATCTATAAATGATAAGTTTCTTGAAAAACAAGAGTTGAGGAATATCCAGGAACTGGTTTTCTTAATGAAAAACGATCAGTTTGCATACTACTTTAAAGAGGGAGCCCGGCTAGCTCAGTCGGTAGAGCATGAGACTCTTAATCTCAGGGTCCTGGGTTCGAGCCCCACGTTGGGCGAAAACGAGTAATTTTTGCAGGATTATTGCATTGGATCTCATAATATGGCAATTAATCTTGCATTAGACATGCAATAACTCCCAAAAATTGTATATCTTTGGTTTCCCATTGGTGGGAAATGTAACTTCAAGATTAGGTAGGGCATTAGTCAGCGATATTACTCCTATTCAAGTACTAAACAGGCCAACCTGAACTGTAAAACATCCCCTAAGTGGAGGTAAGGCATCAGTTAGGAGTGAACTGAACACTCATGTAATGGGCAATTTGACGTCAAATAAAGTGTCGTAGGCATTAACATTACTTTTGAAATGTTATTCTGAGGGAGCACACAGGGGAATTAGCTCAAATGGTAGAGCGCTCGCTTAGCATGCGAGAGGTAGCGGGATTGATGCCCGCATTCTCCATTCTAAAATGTACATACATTTTATTTTTAACTTGTCATTGCCAAGCTTGTTGCATAGTAAGAACAGATAAATCACAGATGGCTTTCATATATGGTCCACTGAGGGATCTATAAATGATAAGTTCCTTGAAAAACAAGAGTTGAGGAATATCCAGGAACTGGTTTTCTTAATGAAAAACGATCAGTTTGCATACTACTTTAAAGAGGAAGCCCGGCTAGCTCAGTCGGTAGAGCATGAGACTCTTAATCTCAGGGTCCTGGGTTCGAGCCCCACTTTGGGCGAAAACAAGTAATTTTTGCAGGATTATTGCATTGGATCTCATAATATGGCAATTAATCTTGCATTAGACATGCAATAACTCCCAAAAATTGTATATCTTTGGTTTCCCATTGGTGGGAAATGTAACTTCAAGATTAGGTAGGGCATTAGTCTAGATTAACATAAAGCGATATTACTCCTATTCAAGTACTAAACAGGCCAACCTGAACTGTAAAACATCCCCTAAGTGGAGGTAAGGCATCAGTTAGGAATGAACTGAACACTCATGTAATGGGCAATTTGACGTCAAATAAAGTGTCGTAGGCATTAACATTACTTTTGAAATGTTATTCTGAGGGAGCACACAGGGGAATTAGCTCAAATGGTAGAGCGCTCGCTTAGCATGCGAGAGGTAGCGGGATTGATGCCCGCATTCTCCATTCTAAAATGTACATACATTTTATTTTTAACTTGTCATTGCCAAGCTTGTTGCATAGTAAGAACAGATTCATATATGGTCACATCATAACAACTAAAGGGGTTTTATCAAAAGGGTTTAGGTATTCGTTAGCTTGTGAGAGCAATTTGAGTTCTTATGCAATCTCACAATGACATTTCCACAACTTCCATTTCAATTTTGTCTCCTTTTACTTGACACTCTGTCCACTGAGGGATCTATAAATGATAAGTTCCTTGAAAAACAAGAGTTGAGGAATATCCAGGAACTGGTTTTCTTAATGAAAAACGATCAGTTTGCATTCTACTTTAAAGAGGGAGCCCGGCTAGCTCAGTCGGTAGAGCATGAGACTCTTAATCTCAGGGTCGTGGGTTCGAGCCCCACGTTGGGCGAAAACGAGTAATTTTTGCAGGATTATTGCATTGGATCTCATAATATAACAATTAATCTTGCATTAGACATGCAATAACTCCCAAAAATTGTATATCTTTGGTTTCCCATTGGTGGGAAATGTAACTTCAAGATTAGGTAGGGCATTAGTCAGCGATATTACTCCTATTCAAGTACTAAACAGGCCAACCTGAACTGTAAAACATCCCCTAAGTGGAGGTAAGGCATCAGTTAGGAGTGAACTGAACACTCATGTAATGGGCAATTTGACGTCAAATAAAGTGTCGTAGGCATTAACATTACTTTTGAAATGTTATTCTGAGGGAGCACACAGGGGAATTAGCTCAAATGGTAGAGCGCTCGCTTAGCATGCGAGAGGTAGCGGGATTGATGCCCGCATTCTCCATTCTAAAATGTACATACATTTTATTTTTAACTTGTCATTGCCAAGCTTGTTGCATAGTAAGAACAGATAAATCACAGATGGCTTTCATATATGGTCCACTGAGGGATCTATAAATGATAAGTTCCTTGAAAAACAAGAGTTGAGGAATATCCAGGAACTGGTTTTCTTAATGAAAAACGATCAGTTTGCATACTACTTTAAAGAGGAAGCCCGGCTAGCTCAGTCGGTAGAGCATGAGACTCTTAATCTCAGGGTCCTGGGTTCGAGCCCCACTTTGGGCGAAAACAAGTAATTTTTGCAGGATTATTGCATTGGATCTCATAATATGGCAATTAATCTTGCATTAGACATGCAATAACTCCCAAAAATTGTATATCTTTGGTTTCCCATTGGTGGGAAATGTAACTTCAAGATTAGGTAGGGCATTAGTCTAGATTAACATAAAGCGATATTACTCCTATTCAAGTACTAAACAGGCCAACCTGAACTGTAAAACATCCCCTAAGTGGAGGTAAGGCATCAGTTAGGAATGAACTGAACACTCATGTAATGGGCAATTTGACGTCAAATAAAGTGTCGTAGGCATTAACATTACTTTTGAAATGTTATTCTGAGGGAGCACACAGGGGAATTAGCTCAAATGGTAGAGCGCTCGCTTAGCATGCGAGAGGTAGCGGGATTGATGCCCGCATTCTCCATTCTAAAATGTACATACATTTTATTTTTAACTTGTCATTGCCAAGCTTGTTGCATAGTAAGAACAGATAAATCACAGATGGCTTTCATATATGGTCACATCATAACAACTAAAGGGGTTTTATCAAAAGGGTTTAGGTATTCGTTAGCTTGTGAGAGCAATTTGAGTTCTTATGCAATCTCACAATGACATTTCCACAACTTCCATTTCAATTTTGTCTCCTTTTACTTGACACTCTGTCCACTGAGGGATCTATAAATGATAAGTTCCTTGAAAAACAAGAGTTGAGGAATATCCAGGAACTGGTTTTCTTAATGAAAAACGATCAGTTTGCATTCTACTTTAAAGAGGGAGCCCGGCTAGCTCAGTCGGTAGAGCATGAGACTCTTAATCTCAGGGTCGTGGGTTCGAGCCCCACGTTGGGCGAAAACGAGTAATTTTTGCAGGATTATTGCATTGGATCTCATAATATAACAATTAATCTTGCATTAGACATGCAATAACTCCCAAAAATTGTATATCTTTGGTTTCCCATTGGTGGGAAATGTAACTTCAAGATTAGGTAGGGCATTAGTCAGCGATATTACTCCTATTCAAGTACTAAACAGGCCAACCTGAACTGTAAAACATCCCCTAAGTGGAGGTAAGGCATCAGTTAGGAGTGAACTGAACACTCATGTAATGGGCAATTTGACGTCAAATAAAGTGTCGTAGGCATTAACATTACTTTTGAAATGTTATTCTGAGGGAGCACACAGGGGAATTAGCTCAAATGGTAGAGCGCTCGCTTAGCATGCGAGAGGTAGCGGGATTGATGCCCGCATTCTCCATTCTAAAATGTACATACATTTTATTTTTAACTTGTCATTGCCAAGCTTGTTGCATAGTAAGAACAGATAAATCACAGATGGCTTTCATATATGGTCCACTGAGGGATCTATAAATGATAAGTTCCTTGAAAAACAAGAGTTGAGGAATATCCAGGAACTGGTTTTCTTAATGAAAAACGATCAGTTTGCATACTACTTTAAAGAGGGATCCCGGCTAGCTCAGTCAGTAGAGCATGAGACTCTTAATCTCAGGGTCGTGGGTTCGAGCCCCACGTTGGGCGAAAACGAGTAATTTTTGCAGGATTATTGCATTGGATCTCATAATATGGCAATTAATCTTGCATTAGACATGCAATAACTCCCAAAAATTGTATATCTTTGGTTTCCCATTGGTGGGAAATGTAACTTCAAGATTAGGTAGGGCATTAGTCTAGATTAACATACAGCGATATTACTCCTATTCAAGTACTAAACAGGCCAACCTGAACTGTAAAACATCCCCTAAGTGGAGGTAAGGCATCAGTTAGGAGTGAACTGAACACTCATGTAATGGGCAATTTGACGTCAAATAAAGTGTCGTAGGCATTAACATTACTTTTGAAATGTTATTCTGAGGGAGCACACAGGGGAATTAGCTCAAATGGTAGAGTGCTCGCTTAGCATGCGAGAGGTAGCGGGATCGATGCCCGCATTCTCCATTCTAAAATGTAGATACATTTTATTTTTAACTTGTCATTGCCAAGCTTGTTGCATAGTAAGAACAGATAAATCACAGATGGCTTTCATATATGGTCACATCATAACAACTAAAGGGGTTTTATCAAAAGGGTTTAGGTATTCGTTAGCTTGTGAGAGCAATTTGAGTTCTTATGCAATCTCACAATGACATTTCCACAACTTCCATTTCAATTTTGTCTCATTTTACTTGACACTCTGTCCACTGAGGGATCTATAAATGATAAGTTCCTTGAAAAACAAGAGTTGAGGAATATCCAGGAACTGGTTTTCTTAATGAAAAACGATCAGTGTGCATTCTACTTTAAAGAGGGAGCCCGGCTAGCTCAGTTGGTAGAGCATGAGACTCTTAATCTCAGGGTCGTGGGTTCGAGCCCCACGTTGGGCGAAAACAAGTAATTTTTGCAGGATTATTGCATTGGATCTCATAATATGGCAATTAATCTTGCATTAGACATGCAATAACTCCCAAAAATTGTATATCTTTGGTTTCCCATTGGTGGGAAATGTAACTTCAAGATTAGGTAGGGCATTAGTCTAGATTAACATACAGCGATATTACTCCTGTTCAAGTACTAAACAGGCCAACCTGAACTGTAAAACATCCCCTAAGTGGAGGTAAGGCATCAGTTAGGAGTGAACTGAACACTCATGTAATGGGCAATTTGATGTCAAATAAAGTGTGGTAGGCATTAACATTACTTTTGAAATGTTATTCTGAGGGAGCACACAGGGGAATTAGCTCAAATGGTAGAGCGCTCGCTTAGCATGCGAGAGGTAGCGGGATCGATGCCCGCATTCTCCATTCTAAAATGTAGATACATTTTATTTTTAACTTGTCATTGCCAAGCTTGTTGCATAGTAACATCAGATAAATCACAGATGGCTTTCATATATGGTCACATCATAACAACTAAAGGGGTTTTATCAAAAGGGTTTAGGTATTCGTTAGCTTGTGAGAGCAATTTGAGTTCTTATGCAATCTCACAATGACATTTCCACAACTTCCATTTCAATTTTGTCTCATTTTACTTGACACTCTGTCCACTGAGGGATCTATAAATGATAAGTTCCTTGAAAAACAAGAGTTGAGGAATATCCAGGAACTGGTTTTCTTAATGAAAAACGATCAGTTTGCATTCTACTTTTAAGAGGGAGTCCGGCTAACTCTGTCGGTAGAGCATGAGACTCTTAATCTCAGGGTTGTGGGTTCGAGCCCCACGTTGTGCGAAAACGAGTATTTTTTGCAGGATTATTGCATTGGATCTCATAATATGGCAATTAATCTTGCATTAGACGTGCAATAACTCCCAAAAATTGTATATCTTTGGTTTCCCATTGGTGGGAAATGTAACTTCAAGATTAGGTAGGGCATTAGTCAGCGATATTACTCCTATTCAAGTACTAAACAGGCCAACCTGAACTGTAAAACATCCCCTAAGAGGAGGTAAGGCATCAGTTAGGAGTGAACTGAACACTCATGTAATGGGCAATTTGACGTCAAATAAAGTGTCGTAGGCATTAACATTACTTTTGAAATGTTACTCTGAGGGAGCACACAGGGGAATTAGCTCAAATGGTAGAGCGCTCGCTTAGCATGCGAGAGGTAGCGGGATTGATGCCCGCATTCTCCATTCTAAAATGTACATACATTTTATTTGTAACTTGTCATTGCCAAGCTTGTTGCATAGTAAGAACAGATAAATCACAGATGGCTTTCATATATGGTCCACTGAGGGATCTATAAATGATAAGTTCCTTGAAAAACAAGAGTTGAGGAATATCCAGGAACTGGTTTTCTTAATGAAAAACGATCAGTTTGCATACTACATTAAAGAGGGAGCCCGGCTAGCTCAGTCGGTAGAGCATGAGACTCTTAATCTCAGGGTCCTGGGTTCGAGCCCCACGTTGGGCGAAAACGAGTAATTTTTGCAGGATTATTGCATTGGATCTCATAATATGGCAATTAATCTTGCATTAGACATGCAATAACTCCCAAAAATTGTATATCTTTGGTTTCCCATTGGTGGGAAATGTAACTTCAAGATTAGGTAGGGCATTAGTCTAGATTAACATACAGCGATATTATTCCTATTCAAGTACTAAACAGGCCAACCTGAACTGTAAAACATCCCCTAAGTGGAGGTAAGGCATCAGTTAGGAGTGAACTGAACACTCATGTAATGGGCAATTTGACGTCAAATAAAGTGTCGCCGGCATTAACATTACTTTTGAAATGTTATTCTGAGGGAGCACACAGGGGAATTAGCTCAAATGGTAGAGCGCTCGCTTAGCATGCGAGAGGTAGCGGGATTGATGCCCGCATTCTCCATTCTAAAATGTACATACATTTTATTTTTAACTTGTCATTGCCAAGCTTGTTGCATAGTACGAACAGATAAATCACAGATGGCTTTCATATATGGTCACATCATAACAACTAAAGGGGTTTTATCAAAAGGGTTTAGGTATTCGTTAGCTTGTGAGAGCAATTTGAGTTCTTATGCAATCTCACAATGACATTTCCACAACTTCCATTTCAATTTTGTCTCCTTTTACTTGACACTCTGTCCACTGAGGGATCTATAAATGATAAGTTCCTTGAAAAACAAGAGTTGAGGAATATCCAGGAACTGGTTTTCTTAATGAAAAACGATCAGTTTGCATTCTACTTTAAAGAGGGAGCCCGGCTAGCTCAGTCGGTAGAGCATGAGACTCTTAATCTCAGGGTCGTGGGTTCGAGCCCCACGTTGGGCGAAAACGAGTAATTTTTGCAGGATTATTGCATTGGATCTCATAATATGGCAATTAATCTTGCATTAGACATGCAATAACTCCCAAAAATTGTATATCTTTGGTTTCCCATTGGTGGGAAATGTAACTTCAAGATTAGGTAGGGCATTAGTCAGCGATATTACTCCTATTCAAGTACTAAACAGGCCAACCTGAACTGTAAAACATCCCCTAAGTGGAGGTAAGGCATCAGTTAGGAGTGAACTGAACACTCATGTAATGGGCAATTTGACGTCAAATAAAGTGTCGTAGGCATTAACATTACTTTTGAAATGTTATTCTGAGGGAGCACACAGGGGAATTAGCTCAAATGGTAGAGCGCTCGCTTAGCATGCGAGAGGTAGCGGGATTGATGCCCGCATTCTCCATTCTAAAATGTACATACATTTTATTTTTAACTTGTCATTGCCAAGCTTGTTGCATAGTAAGAACAGATAAATCACAGATGGCTTTCATATATGGTCCACTGAGGGATCTATAAATGATAAGTTCCTTGAAAAACAAGAGTTGAGGAATATCCAGGAACTGGTTTTCTTAATGAAAAATGATCAGTTTGCATACTACTTTAAAGAGGAAGCCCGGCTAGCTCAGTCGGTAGAGCATGAGACTCTTAATCTCAGGGTCCTGGGTTCGAGCCCCACTTTGGGCGAAAACAAGTAATTTTTGCAGGATTATTGCATTGGATCTCATAATATGGCAATTAATCTTGCATTAGACATGCAATAACTCCCAAAAATTGTATATCTTTGGTTTCCCATTGGTGGGAAATGTAACTTCAAGATTAGGTAGGGCATTAGTCTAGATTAACATAAAGCGATATTACTCCTATTCAAGTACTAAACAGGCCAACCTGAACTGTAAAACATCCCCTAAGTGGAGGTAAGGCATCAGTTAGGAATGAACTGAACACTCATGTAATGGGCAATTTGACGTCAAATAAAGTGTCGTAGGCATTAACATTACTTTTGAAATGTTATTCTGAGGGAGCACACAGGGGAATTAGCTCAAATGGTAGAGCGCTCGCTTAGCATGCGAGAGGTAGCGGGATTGATGCCCGCATTCTCCATTCTAAAATGTACATACATTTTATTTTTAACTTGTCATTGCCAAGCTTGTTGCATAGTAAGAACAGATAAATCACAGATGGCTTTCATATATGGTCACATCATAACAACTAAAGGGGTTTTATCAAAAGGGTTTAGGTATTCGTTAGCTTGTGAGAGCAATTTGAGTTCTTATGCAATCTCACAATGACATTTCCACAACTTCCATTTCAATTTTTGTCTCCTTTTACTTGACACTCTGTCCACTGAGGGATCTATAAATGATAAGTTCCTTGAAAAACAAGAGTTGAGGAATATCCAGGAACTGGTTTTCTTAATGAAAAACGATCAGTTTGCATTCTACTTTAAAGAGGGAGCCCGGCTAGCTCAGTCGGTAGAGCATGAGACTCTTAATCTCAGGGTCGTGGGTTCGAGCCCCACGTTGGGCGAAAACGAGTAATTTTTGCAGGATTATTGCATTGGATCTCATAATATGGCAATTAATCTTGCATTAGACATGCATTAACTCCCAAAAAGTGTATATCTTTGGTTTCCCATTGGTGGGAAATGTAACTTCAAGATTAGGTAGGGCATTAGTCTAGATTAACATACAGCGATATTACTCCTATTCAAGTACTAAACAGGCCAACCTGAACTGTAAAACATCCCCTAAGTGGAGGTAAGGCATCAGTTAGGAGTGAACTGAACACTCATGTAATGGGCAATTTGACGTCAAATAAAGTGTCGCCGGCATTAACATTACTTTTGAAATGTTATTCTGAGGGAGCACACAGGGGAATTAGCTCAAATGGTAGAGCGCTCGCTTAGCATGCGAGAGGTAGCGGGATTGATGCCCTCATTCTCCATTCTAAAATGTACATACATTTTATTTTTAACTTGTCATTGCCAAGCTTGTTGCATAGTACGAACAGATAAATCACAGATGGCTTTCATATATGGTCACATCATAACAACTAAAGGGGTTTTATCAAAAGGGTTTAGGTATTCGTTAGCTTGTGAGAGCAATTTGAGTTCTTATGCAATCTCACAATGACATTTCCACAACTTCCATTTCAATTTTGTCTCCTTTTACTTGACACTCTGTCCACTGAGGGATCTATAAATGATAAGTTCCTTGAAAAACAAGAGTTGAGGAATATCCAGGAACTGGTTTTCTTAATGAAAAACGATCAGTTTGCATTCTACTTTAAAGAGGGAGCCCGGCTAGCTCAGTCGGTAGAGCATGAGACTCTTAATCTCAGGGTCGTGGGTTCGAGCCCCACGTTGGGCGAAAACGAGTAATTTTTGCAGGATTATTGCATTGGATCTCATAATATGGCAATTAATCTTGCATTAGACATGCAATAACTCCCAAAAATTGTATATCTTTGGTTTCCCATTGGTGGGAAATGTAACTTCAAGATTAGGTAGGGCATTAGTCAGCGATATTACTCCTATTCAAGTACTAAACAGGCCAACCTGAACTGTAAAACATCCCCTAAGTGGAGGTAAGGCATCAGTTAGGAGTGAACTGAACACTCATGTAATGGGCAATTTGACGTCAAATAAAGTGTCGTAGGCATTAACATTACTTTTGAAATGTTATTCTGAGGGAGCACACAGGGGAATTAGCTCAAATGGTAGAGCGCTCGCTTAGCATGCGAGAGGTAGCGGGATTGATGCCCGCATTCTCCATTCTAAAATGTACATACATTTTATTTTTAACTTGTCATTGCCAAGCTTGTTGCATAGTAAGAACAGATAAATCACAGATGGCTTTCATATATGGTCCACTGAGGGATCTATAAATGATAAGTTCCTTGAAAAACAAGAGTTGAGGAATATCCAGGAACTGGTTTTCTTAATGAAAAACGATCAGTTTGCATACTACTTTAAAGAGGAAGCCCGGCTAGCTCAGTCGGTAGAGCATGAGACTCTTAATCTCAGGGTCCTGGGTTCGAGCCCCACTTTGGGCGAAAACAAGTAATTTTTGCAGGATTATTGCATTGGATCTCATAATATGGCAATTAATCTTGCATTAGACATGCAATAACTCCCAAAAATTGTATATCTTTGGTTTCCCATTGGTGGGAAATGTAACTTCAAGATTAGGTAGGGCATTAGTCTAGATTAACATAAAGCGATATTACTCCTATTCAAGTACTAAACAGGCCAACCTGAACTGTAAAACATCCCCTAAGTGGAGGTAAGGCATCAGTTAGGAATGAACTGAACACTCATGTAATGGGCAATTTGACGTCAAATAAAGTGTCGTAGGCATTAACATTACTTTTGAAATGTTATTCTGAGGGAGCACACAGGAGAATTAGCTCAAATGGTAGAGCGCTCGCTTAGCATGCGAGAGGTAGCGGGATTGATGCCCGCATTCTCCATTCTAAAATGTACATACATTTTATTTTTAACTTGTCATTGCCAAGCTTGTTGCATAGTAAGAACAGATAAATCACAGATGGCTTTCATATATGGTCACATCATAACAACTAAAGGGGTTTTATCAAAAGGGTTTAGGTATTCGTTAGCTTGTGAGAGCAATTTGAGTTCTTATGCAATCTCACAATGACATTTCCACAACTTCCTTTCAATTTTGTCTCCTTTTACTTGACACTCTGTCCACTGAGGGATCTATAAATGATAAGTTCCTTGAAAAACAAGAGTTGAGGAATATCCAGGAACTGGTTTTCTTAATGAAAAACGATCAGTATGCATTCTACTTTAAAGAGGGAGCCCGGCTAGCTCAGTCGGTAGAGCATGAGACTCTTAATCTCAGGGTCGTGGGTTCGAGCCCCACGTTGGGCGAAAACGAGTAATTTTTGCAGGATTATTGCATTGGATCTCATAATATGGCAATTAATCTTGCATTAGACATGCAATAACTCCCAAAAATTGTATATCTTTGGTTTCCCATTGGTGGGAAATGTAACTTCAAGATTAGGTAGGGCATTAGTCAGCGATATTACTCCTATTCAAGTACTAAACAGGCCAACCTGAACTGTAAAACATCCCCTAAGTGGAGGTAAGGCATCAGTTAGGAGTGAACTGAACACTCATGTAATGGGCAATTTGACGTCAAATAAAGTGTCGTAGGCATTAACATTACTTTTGAAATGTTATTCTGAGGGAGCACATAGGGGAATTAGCTCAAATGGTAGAGCGCTCGCTTAGCATGCGAGAGGTAGCGGGATTGATGCCCGCATTCTCCATTCTAAAATGTACATACATTTTATTTTTAACTTGTCATTGCCAAGCTTGTTGCATAGTAAGAACAGATAAATCACAGATGGCTTTCATATATGGTCCACTGAGGGATCTATAAATGATAAGTTCCTTGAAAAACAAGAGTTGAGGAATATCCAGGAACTGGTTTTCTTAATGAAAAACGATCAGTTTGCATACTACTTTAAAGAGGGATCCCGGCTAGCTCAGTCGGTAGAGCATGAGACTCTTAATCTCAGGGTCGTGGGTTCGAGCCCCACGTTGGGCGAAAACGAGTAATTTTTGCAGGATTATTGCATTGGATCTCATAATATGGCAATTAATCTTGCATTAGACATGCAATAACTCCCAAAAATTGTATATCTTTGGTTTCCCATTGGTGGGAAATGTAACTTCAAGATTAGGTAGGGCATTAGTCTAGATTAACATACAGCGATATTACTCCTATTCAAGTACTAAACAGGCCAACCTGAACTGTAAAACATCCCCTAAGTGGAGGTAAGGCATCAGTTAGGAGTGAACTGAACACTCATGTAATGGGCAATTTGACGTCAAATAAAGTGTCGTAGGCATTAACATTACTTTTGAAATGTTATTCTGAGGGAGCACACAGGGGAATTAGCTCAAATGGTAGAGCGCTCGCTTAGCATGCGAGAGGTAGCGGGATCGATGCCCGCATTCTCCATTCTAAAATGTAGATACATTTTATTTTTAACTTGTCATTGCCAAGCTTGTTGCATAGTAAGAACAGATAAATCACAGATGGCTTTCATATATGGTCACATCATAACAACTAAAGGGGTTTTATCAAAAGGGTTTAGGTATTTGTTAGCTTGTGAGAGCAATTTGAGTTCTTATGCAATCTCACAATGACATTTCCACAACTTCCATTTCAATTTTGTCTCATTTTACTTGACACTCTGTCCACTGAGGGATCTATAAATGATAAGTTCCTTGAAAAACAAGAGTTGAGGAATATCCAGGAACTGGTTTTCTTAATGAAAAACGATCAGTGTGCATTCTACTTTAAAGAGGGAGCCCGGCTAGCTCAGTCGGTAGAGCATGAGACTCTTAATCTCAGGGTCGTGGGTTCGAGCCCCACGTTGGGCGAAAACAAGTAATTTTTGCAGGATTATTGCATTGGATCTCATAATATGGCAATTAATCTTGCATTAGACATGCAATAACTCCCAAAAATTGTATATCTTTGGTTTCCCATTGGTGGGAAATGTAACTTCAAGATTAGGTAGGGCATTAGTCTAGATTAACATACAGCGATATTACTCCTATTCAAGTACTAAACAGGCCAACCTGAACTGTAAAACATCCCCTAAGTGGAGGTAAGGCATCAGTTAGGAGTGAACTGAACACTCATGTAATGGGCAATTTGACGTCAAATAAAGTGTCGTAGGCATTAACATTACTTTTGAAATGTTATTCTGAGGGAGCACACAGGGGAATTAGCTCAAATGGTAGAGCGCTCGCTTAGCATGCGAGAGGTAGCGGGATCGATGCCCGCATTCTCCATTCTAAAATGTAGATACATTTTATTTTTAACTTGTCATTGCCAAGCTTGTTGCATAGTAAGAACAGATAAATCACAGATGGCTTTCATATATGGTCACATCATAACAACTAAAGGGGTTTTATCAAAAGGGTTTAGGTATTCGTTAGCTTGTGAGAGCAATTTGAGTTCTTATGCAATCTCACAATGACATTTCCACAACTTCCATTTCAATTTTGTCTCATTTTACTTGACACTCTGTCCACTGAGGGATCTATAAATGATAAGTTCCTTGAAAAACAAGAGTTGAGGAATATCCAGGAACTGGTTTTCTTAATGAAAAACGATCAGTGTGCATTCTACTTTAAAGAGGGAGCCCGGCTAGCTCAGTCGGTAGAGCATGAGACTCTTAATCTCAGGGTCGTGGGTTCGAGCCCCACGTTGGGCGAAAACAAGTAATTTTTGCAGGATTATTGCATTGGATCTCATAATATGGCAATTAATCTTGCATTAGACATGCAATAACTCCCAAAAATTGTATATCTTTGGTTTCCCATTGGTGGGAAATGTAACTTCAAGATTAGGTAGGGCATTAGTCAGCGATATTACTCCTATTCAAGTACTAAACAGGCCAACCTGAACTGTAAAACATCCCCTAAGTGGAGGTATGGCATCAGTTAGGAGTGAACTGAACACTCATGTAATGGGCAATTTGACGTCAAATAAAGTGTCGTAGGCATTAACATTACTTTTGAAATGTTATTCTGAGGGAGCACACAGGGGAATTAGCTCAAATGGTAGAGCGCTCGCTTAGCATGCGAGAGGTAGCGGGATTGATGCCCGCATTCTCCATTCTAAAATGTACATACATTTTATTTTTAACTTGTCATTGCCAAGCTTGTTGCATAGTAAGAACAGATAAATCACAGATGGCTTTCATATATGGTCACATCATAACAACTAAAGGGGTTTTATCAAAAGGGTTTAGGTATTCGTTAGCTTGTTAGAGCAATTTGAGTTCTTATGCAATCTCACAATGACATTTCCACAACTTCCATTTCAATTTTGTCTCCTTTTACTTGACACTCTGTCCACTGAGGGATCTATAAATGATAAGTTCCTTGAAAAACAAGAGTTGAGGAATATCCAGGAACTGGTTTTCTTAATGAAAAACGATCAGTTTGCATTCTACTTTAAAGAGGGAGCCCGGCTAGCTCAGTCGGTAGAGCATGAGACTCTTAATCTCAGGGTCGTGGGTTCGAGCCCCACGTTGGGCGAAAACGAGTAATTTTTGCAGGATTATTGCATTGGATCTCATAATATGGCAATTAATCTTGCATTAGACCGGCAATAACTCCCGGAAATTGTATATCTTTGGTTTCCCATTGGTGGGAAATGTAACTTCAAGATTAGGTAGGGCATTAGTCAGCGATATTACTCCTATTCAAGTACTAAACAGGCCAACCTGAACTGTAAAACATCCCCTAAGTGGAGGTAAGGCATCAGTTAGGAGTGAACTGAACACTCATGTAATGGGCAATTTGACGTCAAATAAAGTGTCGGAGGCATTAACATTACTTTTGAAATGTTATTCTGAGGGAGCACACAGGGGAATTAGCTCAAATGGTAGAGCGCTCGCTTAGCATGCGAGAGGTAGCGGGATTGATGCCCGCATTCTCCATTCTAAAATGTACATACATTTTATTTTTAACTTGTCATTGCCAAGCTTGTTGCATAGTAAGAACAGATAAATCACAGATGGCTTTCATATATGGTCCACTGAGGGATCTATAAATGATAAGTTCCTTGAAAAACAAGAGTTGAGGAATATCCAGGAACGGGTTTTCTTAATGAAAAACGATCAGTTTGCATACTACTTTAAAGAGGGAGCCCGGCTAGCTCAGTCGGTAGAGCATGAGACTCTTAATCTCAGGGTCCTGGGTTCGAGCCCCACGTTGGGCGAAAACGAGTAATTTTTGCAGGATTATTGCATTGGATCTCATAATATGGCAATTAATCTTGCATTAGACATGCATTAACTCCCAAAAAGTGTATATCTTTGGTTTCCCATTGGTGGGAAATGTAACTTCAAGATTAGGTAGGGCATTAGTCTAGATTAACATACAGCGATATTACTCCTATTCAAGTACTAAACAGGCCAACCTGAACTGTAAAACATCCCCTAAGTGGAGGTAAGGCATCAGTTAGGAGTGAACTGAACACTCATGTAATGTGCAATTTGACGTCAAATAAAGTGTGGAAGGCATTAACATTACTTTTGAAATGTTATTCTGAGGGAGCACACAGGGGAATTAGCTCAAATGGTAGAGCGCTCGCTTAGCATGCGAGAGGTAGCGGGATTGATGCCCTCATTCTCCATTCTAAAATGTACATACATTTTATTTTTAACTTGTCATTGCCAAGCTTGTTGCATAGTACGAACAGATAAATCACAGATGGCTTTCATATATGGTCACATCATAACAACTAAAGGGGTTTTATCAAAAGGGTTTAGGTATTCGTTAGCTTGTGAGAGCAATTTGAGTTCTTATGCAATCTCACAATGACATTTCCACAACTTCCATTTCAATTTTGTCTCATTTTACTTGACACTCTGTCCACTGAGGGATCTATAAATGATAAGTTCCTTGAAAAACAAGAGTTGAGGAATATCCAGGAAATGGTTTTCTTAATGAAAAACGATCAGTTTGCATACTACTTTAAAGAGGGAGCCCGGCTAGCTCAGTCGGTAGAGCATGAGACTCTTAATCTCAGGGTCGTGGGTTCGAGCCCCACGTTGGGCGAAAACGAGTAATTTTTGCAGGATTATTGCATTGGATCTCATAATATGGCAATTAATCTTGCATTAGACATGCAATAACTCCCAAAAATTGCATATCTTTGGTTTCCCATTGGTGGGAAATGTAACTTCAAGATTAGGTAGGTCATTAGTCTAGATTAACATACAGCGATATTACTCCTATTCAAGTACTAAACAGGCCAACCTGAACCGTAAAACATCCCCTAAGTGGAGGTAAGGCATCAGTTAGGAGTGAACTGAACACTCATGTAATGGGCAATTTGAAGTCAAATAAAGTGTGGTAGGCATTAACATTACTTTTGAAATGTTATTCTGAGGGAGCACACAGGGGAATTAGCTCAAATGGTAGAGCGCTCGCTTAGCATGCGAGAGGTAGCGGGATCGATACCCGCATTCTCCATTCTAAAATGTACATACATTTTATTTTTAACTTGTCATTGCCAAGCTTGTTGCATAGTAAGAACAGATAAATCACAGATGGCTTTCATATATGGTCACATCATAACAACTAAAGGGGTTTTATCAAAAGGGTTTAGGTATTCGTTAGCTTGTGAGAGCAATTTGAGTTCTTATGCAATCTCACAATGACATTTCCACAACTTCCATTTCAATTTTGTCTCATTTTACTTGACACTCTGTCCACTGAGGGATCTATAAATGATAAGTTCCTTGAAAAACAAGAGTTGAGGAATATCCAGGAACTGGTTTTCTTAATGAAAAACGATCAGTTTGCATTCTACTTTAAAGAGGGAGCCCGGCTAGCTCAGTCGGTAGAGCATGAGACTCTTAATCTCAGGGTCGTGGGTTCGAGTAATTTTTGCAGGATTATTGCATTGGATCTCATAATATGGCAATTAATCTTGCATTAGACATGCAATAACTCCCAAAAATTGTATATCTTTGGTTTCCCATTGGTGGGAAATGTAACTTCAAGATTAGGTAGGGCATTAGTCTAGATTAACATACAGCGATATTACTCCTATTCAAGTACTAAACAGGCCAACCTGAACTGTAAAACATCCCCTAAGTGGAGGTAAGGCATCAGTTAGGAGTGAACTGAACACTCATGTAATGTGCAATTTGACGTCAAATAAAGTGTGGAAGGCATTAACATTACTTTTGAAATGTTATTCTGAGGGAGCACACAGGGGAATTAGCTCAAATGGTAGAGCGCTCGCTTAGCATGCGAGAGGTAGCGGGATTGATGCCCTCATTCTCCATTCTAAAATGTACATACATTTTATTTTTAACTTGTCATTGCCAAGCTTGTTGCATAGTACGAACAGATAAATCACAGATGGCTTTCATATATGGTCACATCATAACAACTAAAGGGGTTTTATCAAAAGGGTTTAGGTATTCGTTAGCTTGTGAGAGCAATTTGAGTTCTTATGCAATCTCACAATGACATTTCCACAACTTCCATTTCAATTTTGTCTCATTTTACTTGACACTCTGTCCACTGAGGGATCTATAAATGATAAGTTCCTTGAAAAACAAGAGTTGAGGAATATCCAGGAAATGGTTTTCTTAATGAAAAACGATCAGTTTGCATACTACTTTAAAGAGGGAGCCCGGCTAGCTCAGTCGGTAGAGCATGAGACTCTTAATCTCAGGGTCGTGGGTTCGAGCCCCACGTTGGGCGAAAACGAGTAATTTTTGCAGGATTATTGCATTGGATCTCATAATATGGCAATTAATCTTGCATTAGACATGCAATAACTCCCAAAAATTGCATATCTTTGGTTTCCCATTGGTGGGAAATGTAACTTCAAGATTAGGTAGGTCATTAGTCTAGATTAACATACAGCGATATTACTCCTATTCAAGTACTAAACAGGCCAACCTGAACCGTAAAACATCCCCTAAGTGGAGGTAAGGCATCAGTTAGGAGTGAACTGAACACTCATGTAATGGGCAATTTGAAGTCAAATAAAGTGTGGTAGGCATTAACATTACTTTTGAAATGTTATTCTGAGGGAGCACACAGGGGAATTAGCTCAAATGGTAGAGCGCTCGCTTAGCATGCGAGAGGTAGCGGGATCGATACCCGCATTCTCCATTCTAAAATGTACATACATTTTATTTTTAACTTGTCATTGCCAAGCTTGTTGCATAGTAAGAACAGATAAATCACAGATGGCTTTCATATATGGTCACATCATAACAACTAAAGGGGTTTTATCAAAAGGGTTTAGGTATTCGTTAGCTTGTGAGAGCAATTTGAGTTCTTATGCAATCTCACAATGACATTTCCACAACTTCCATTTCAATTTTGTCTCATTTTACTTGACACTCTGTCCACTGAGGGATCTATAAATGATAAGTTCCTTGAAAAACAAGAGTTGAGGAATATCCAGGAACTGGTTTTCTTAATGAAAAACGATCAGTTTGCATTCTACTTTAAAGAGGGAGCCCGGCTAGCTCAGTCGGTAGAGCATGAGACTCTTAATCTCAGGGTCGTGGGTTCGAGTAATTTTTGCAGGATTATTGCATTGGATCTCATAATATGGCAATTAATCTTGCATTAGACATGCAATAACTCCCAAAAATTGTATATCTTTGGTTTCCCATTGGTGGGAAATGTAACTTCAAGATTAGGTAGGGCATTAGTCTAGATTAACATACAGCGATATTACTCCTATTCAAGTACTAAACAGGCCAACCTGAACTGTAAAACATCCCCTAAGTGGAGGTAAGGCATCAGTTAGGAGTGAACTGAACACTCATGTAATGGGCAATTTGACGTCAAATAAAGTGTGGTAGGCATTAACATTACTTTTGAAATGTTATTCTGAGGGAGCACACAGGGAAATTAGCTCAAATGGTAGAGCGCTCGCTTAGCATGCGAGAGGTAGCGGTATCGATGCCCGCATTCTCCATTCTAAAATGTACATACATTTTATTTTTAACTTGTCATTGCCAAGCTTGTTGCATAGTAAGAACAGATAAATCACAGATGGCTTTCATATATGGTCACATCATAACAACTAAAGGGGTTTTATCAAAAGGGTTTAGGTATTCGTTAGCTTGTGAGAGCAATTTGAGTTCTTATGCAATCTCACAATGACATTTCCACAACTTCCATTTCAATTTTGTCTCATTTTACTTGACACTCTGTCCACTGAGGGATCTATAAATGATAAGTTCCTTGAAAAACAAGAGTTGAGGAATATCCAGGAAATGGTTTTCGTAATGAAAAACGATCAGTTTGCATACTACTTTAAAGAGGGAGCCCGGCTAGCTCAGTGGGTAGAGCATGAGACTCTTAATCTCAGGGTCGTGGGTTCGAGCCCCACGTTGGGCGGAAACGAGCAATTTTTGCAGGATTATTGCATTGGATCTCATATTATGGCAATTAATCTTGCATTAGACATGCAATAACTCCCAAAAATTGTATATCTTTGGTTTCCCATTGGTGGGAAATGTAACTTCAAGATTAGGTAGGGCATTAGTCTAGATTAACATACAGCGATATTACTCCTATTCAAGTACTAAACAGGCCAACCTGAACTGTAAAACATCCCCTAAGTGGAGGTAAGGCATCAGTTAGGAGTGAACTGAACACTCATGTAATGGGCAATTTGACGTCAAATAAAGTGTGGTAGGCATTAACATTACTTTTGAAATGTTATTCTGAGGGAGCACACAGGGAAATTAGCTCAAATGGTAGAGCGCTCGCTTAGCATGCGAGAGGTAGCGGTATCGATGCCCGCATTCTCCATTCTAAAATGTACATACATTTTATTTTTAACTTGTCATTGCCAAGCTTGTTGCATAGTAAGAACAGATAAATCACAGATGGCTTTCATATATGGTCACATCATAACAACTAAAGGGGTTTTATCAAAAGGGTTTAGGTATTCGTTAGCTTGTGAGAGCAATTTGAGTTCTTATGCAATCTCACAATGACATTTCCACAACTTCCATTTCAATTTTGTCTCATTTTACTTGACACTCTGTCCACTGAGGGATCTATAAATGATAAGTTCCTTGAAAAACAAGAGTTGAGGAATATCCAGGAACTGGTTTTCTTAATGAAAAACGATCAGTTTGCATTCTACTTTAAAGAGGGAGCCCGGCTAGCTCGGTCGGTAGAGCATGAGACTCTTAATCTCAGGGTCGTGGGTTCGAGCCCCACGTTGGGCGAAAATGAGTAATTTTTGCAGGATTATTGCATTGGATCTCATAATATGGCAATTAATCTTGCATTAGACATGCATTAACTCCCAAAAAGTGTATATCTTTGGTTTCCCATTGGTGGGAAATGTAACTTCAAGATTAGGTAGGGCATTAGTCTAGATTAACATACAGCGATATTACTCCTATTCAAGTACTAAACAGGCCAACCTGAACTGTAAAACATCCCCTAAGTGGAGGTAAGGCATCAGTTAGGAGTGAACTGAACACTCATGTAATGGGCAATTTGACGTCAAATAAAGTGTGGTAGGCATTAACATTACTTTTGAAATGTTATTCTGAGTGAGCACACAGGGGAATTAGCTCTAATGGTAGAGCGCTCGCTTAGCATGCGAGAGGTAGCGGGATCGATGCCCGCATTCTCCATTCTAAAATGTACATACATTTTATTTTTAACTTGTCATTGCCAAGCTTGTTGCATAGTAAGAACAGATAAATCACAGATGGCTTTCATATATGGTCACATCATAACAACTAAAGGGGTTTTATC
Source organism: Lissotriton helveticus (assembly GCF_964261635.1). Taxonomy (NCBI): domain Eukaryota; kingdom Metazoa; phylum Chordata; class Amphibia; order Caudata; family Salamandridae; genus Lissotriton; species Lissotriton helveticus. The sequence goes on along the minus strand of NC_136058.1, from coordinate 336,486,925 downwards.
AAAAGGGTTTAGGTATTCGTTAGCTTGTGAGAGCAATTTGAGTTCTTATGCAATCTCACAATGACATTTCCACAACTTCCATTTCAATTTTGTCTCATTTTACTTGATACTCTGTCCACTGAGGGATCTATAAATGATAAGTTCCTTGAAAAACAAGAGTTGAGGAATATCCAGGAAATGGTTTTCTTAATGAAAAACGATCAGTTTGCATACTACTTTAAAGAGGGAGCCCGGCTAGCTCGGTCGGTAGAGCATGAGACTCTTAATCTCAGGGTCGTGGGTTCGAGCCCCACGTTGGGCGAAAACGAGTAATTTTTGCAGGATTATTGCATTGGATCTCATATTATGGCAATTAATCTTGCATTAGACATGCAATAACTCCCAAAAATTGTATATCTTTGGTTTCCCATTGGTGGGAAATGTAACTTCAAGATTAGGTAGGGCATTAGTCTAGATTAACATACAGCGATATTACTCCTATTCAAGTACTAAACAGGCCAACCTGAACTGTAAAACAATCACTAAGTCGAGGTAAGGCATCAGTTAGGAGTGAACTGAACACTCATGTAATGGGCAATTTGACGTCAAATAAAGTGTGGTAGGCATTAACATTACTTTTGAAATGTTATTCTGAGGGAGCACACAGGGGAATTAGCTCAAATGGTAGAGCGCTCGCTTAGCATGCGAGAGGTAGCGGGATCGATGCCCGCATTCTCCATTCTAAAATGTACATACATTTTATTTTTAACTTGTCATTGCCAAGCTAGTTGCATAGTAAGAACAGATAAATCACAGATGGCTTTCATATATGGTCACATCATAACAACTAAAGGGGTTTTATCAAAAGGGTTTAGGTATTCGTTAGCTTGTGAGAGCAATTTGAGTTCTTATGCAATCTCACAATGACATTTCCACAACTTCCATTTCAATTTTGTCTCATTTTACTTGACACTCTGTCCACTGAGGGATCTATAAATGATAAGTTCCTTGAAAAACAAGAGTTGAGGAATATCCAGGAACTGGTTTTCTTAATGAAAAACGATCAGTTTGCATTCTACTTTAAAGAGGGAGCCCGGCTAGCTCAGTCGGTAGAGCATGAGACTCTTAATCTCAGGGTCGTGGGTTCGAGCCCCACGTTGGGCGAAAACGAGAAATTTTTGCAGGATTATTGCATTGGATCTCATAATATGGCAATTAATCTTGCATTAGACATGCAATAACTCCCAAAAATTGCATATCTTTGGTTTCCCATTGGTGGGAAATGTAACTTCAAGATTAGGTAGGGCATTAGTCTAGATTAACATACAGCGATATTACTCCTATTCAAGTACTAAACAGGCCAACCTGAACTGTAAAACATCCCCTAAGTGGAGGTAAGGCATCAGTTAGGAGTGAACTGAACACTCATGTAATGGGCAATTTGACGTCAAATAAAGTGTGGTAGGCATTAACATTACTTTTGAAATGTTATTCTGAGGGAGCACACAGGGAAATTAGCTCAAATGGTAGAGCGCTCGCTTAGCATGCAAGAGGTAGCGGTATCGATGCCCGCATTCTCCATTCTAAAATGTACATACATTATATTTTTAACTTGTCATTGCCAAGCTTGTTGCATAGTAAGAACAGATAAATCACAGATGGCTTTCATATATGGTCACATCATAACAACTAAAGGGGTTTTATCAAAAGGGTTTAGGTATTCGTTAGCTTGTGAGAGCAATTTGAGTTCTTATGCAATCTCACAATGACATTTCCACAACTTCCATTTCAATTTTGTCTCATTTTACTTGACACTCTGTCCACTGAGGGATCTATAAATGATAAGTTCCTTGAAAAACAAGAGTTGAGGAATATCCAGGAACTGGTTTTCTTAATGAAAAACGATCAGTTTGCATTCTACTTTAAAGAGGGACCCCGGCTAGCTCAGTCGTTAGAGCATGAGACTCTTAATCTCAGGGTCGTGGGTTCGAGCCCCACGTTGGGCGAAAACGAGTAATTTTTGCAGGATTATTGCATTGGATCTCATAATATGGCAATTAATCTTGCATTAGACATGCATTAACTCCCAAAAAGTGTATATCTTTGGTTTCCCATTGGTGGGAAATGTAACTTCAAGATTAGGTAGGGCATTAGTCTAGATTAACATACAGCGATATTACTCCTATTCAAGTACGAAACAGGCCAACCTGAACAGTAAAACATCCCCTAAGTGGAGGTAAGGCATCAGTTAGGAGTGAACTGAACACTCATGTAATAGGCAATTTGACGTCAAATAAAGTGTGGTAGGCATTAACATTACTTTTGAAATGTTATTCTGAGTGAGCACACAGGGGAATTAGCTCTAATGGTAGAGCGCTCGCTTAGCATGCGAGAGGTAGCGGGATCGATGCCCGCATTCTCCATTTTAAAATGTACATACATTTTATTTTTAACTTGTCATTGCCAAGCTTGTTGCATAGTAAGAACAGATAAATCACAGATGGCTTTCATATATGGTCACATCATAACAACTAAAGGGGTTTTATCAAAAGGGTTTAGGTATTCGTTAGCTTGTGAGAGCAATTTGAGTTCTTATGCAATCTCACAATGACATTTCCACAACTTCCATTTCAATTTTGTCTCATTTTACTTGACACTCTGTCCACTGAGGGATATATAAATGATAAGTTCCTTGAAAAACAAGATTTGAGGAATATCCAGGAACTGGTTTTCTTAATGAAAACCGATCAGTTTGCATTCTACTTTAAAGAGGGAGCCCGGCTAGCTCAGTCGGTAGAGCATGAGACTCTTAATCTCAGGGTCGTGGGTTCGAGCCCCACGTTGGGCGAAAACGAGTAATTTTTGCAGGATTATTTCATTGGATCTCATAATATGGCAATTAATCTTGCATTAGACATGCATTAACTCCCAAAAAGTGTATATCTTTGGTTTCCCATTGGTGGGAAATGTAACTTCAAGATTAGGTAGGGCATTAGTCTAGATTAACATACAGCGATATTACTCCTATTCAAGTACTAAACAGGCCAACCTGAACTGTAAAACATCCCCTAAGTGGAGGTAAGGCATCAGTTAGGAGTGAACTGAACACTCATGTAATGGGCAATTTGACGTCAAATAAAGTGTGGTAGGCATTAACATTACTTTTGAAATGTTATTCTGAGGGAGCACACAGGGAAATTAGCTCAAATGGTAGAGCGCTCGCTTAGCATGCGAGAGGTAGCGGTATCGATGCCCGCATTCTCCATTCTAAAATGTACATACATTTTATTTTTAACTTGTCATTGCCAAGCTTGTTGCATAGTAAGAACAGATAAATCACAGATGGCTTTCATATATGGTCACATCATTACAACTAAAGGGGTTTTATCAAAAGGGTTTAGGTATTCGTTAGCTTGTTAGAGCAATTTGAGTTCTTATGCAATCTCACAATGACATTTCCACAACTTCCATTTCAATTTTGTCTCATTTTACTTGATACTCTGTCCACTGAGGGATCTATAAATGATAAGTTCCTTGAAAAACAAGAGTTGAGGAATATCCAGGAAATGGTTTTCTTAATGAAAAACGATCAGTTTGCATACTACTTTAAAGAGGGAGCCCGGCTAGCTCGGTCGGTAGAGCATGAGACTCTTAATCTCAGGGTCGTGGGTTCGAGCCCCACGTTGGGCGAAAACGAGTAATTTTTGCAGGATTATTGCATTGGATCTCATATTATGGCAATTAATCTTGCATTAGACATGCAATAACTCCCAAAAAATGTATATCTTTGGTTTCCCATTGGTGGGAAATGTAACTTCAAGATTAGGTAGGGCATTAGTCTAGATTAACATACAGCGATATTACTCCTATTCAAGTACTAAACAGGCCAACCTGAACTGTAAAACAATCACTAAGTCGAGGTAAGGCATCAGTTAGGAGTGAACTGAACACTCATGTAATGGGCAATTTGACGTCAAATAAAGTGTGGTAGGCATTAACATTACTTTTGAAATGTTATTCTGAGGGAGCACACAGGGGAATTAGCTCAAATGGTAGAGCGCTCGCTTAGCATGCGAGAGGTAGCGGGATCGATGCCCGCATTCTCCATTCTAAAATGTACATACATTTTATTTTTAACTTGTCATTGCCAAGCTAGTTGCATAGTAAGAACAGATAAATCACAGATGGCTTTCATATATGGTCACATCATAACAACTAAAGGGGTTTTATCAAAAGGGTTTAGGTATTCGTTAGCTTGTGAGAGCAATTTGAGTTCTTATGCAATCTCACAATGACATTTCCACAACTTCCATTTCAATTTTGTCTCATTTTACTTGACACTCTGTCCACTGAGGGATCTATAAATGATAAGTTCCTTGAAAAACAAGAGTTGAGGAATATCCAGGAACTGGTTTTCTTAATGAAAAACGATCAGTTTGCATTCTACTTTAAAGAGGGAGCCTGGCTAGCTCAGTCGGTAGAGCATGAGACTCTTAATCTCAGGGTCGTGGGTTCGAGCCCCACGTTGGGCGAAAACGAGTAATTTTTGCAGGATTATTGCATTGGATCTCATAATATGGCAATTAATCTTGCATTAGACATGCAATAACTCCCAAAAATTGCATATCTTTGGTTTCCCATTGGTGGGAAATGTAACTTCAAGATTAGGTAGGGCATTAGTCTAGATTAACATACAGCGATATTACTCCTATTCAAGTACTAAACAGGCCAACCTGAACTGTAAAACATCCCCTAAGTGGAGGTAAGGCATCAGTTAGGAGTGAACTGAACACTCATGTAATGGGCAATTTGACGTCAAATAAAGTGTGGTAGGCATTAACATTACTTTTGAAATATTATTCTGAGGGAGCACACAGGGAAATTAGCTCAAATGGTAGAGCGCTCGCTTAGCATGCGAGAGGTAGCGGTATCGATGCCCGCATTCTCCATTCTAAAATGTACATACATTTTATTTTTAACTTGTCATTGCCAAGCTTGTTGCATAGTAAGAACAGATAAATCACAGATGGCTTTCATATATGGTCACATCATAACAACTAAAGGGGTTTTATCAAAAGGGTTTAGGTATTCGTTAGCTTGTGAGAGCAATTTGAGTTCTTATGCAATCTCACAATGACATTTCCACAACTTCCATTTCAATTTTGTCTCATTTTACTTGACACTCTGTCCACTGAGGGATCTATAAATGATGAGTTCCTTGAAAAACAAGAGTTGAGGAATATCCAGGAACTGGTTTTCTTAATGAAAAACGATCAGTTTGCATTCTACTTTAAAGAGGGAGCCCGGCTAGCTCAGTCGTTAGAGCATGAGACTCTTAATCTCAGGGTCGTGGGTTCGAGCCCCACGTTGGGCGAAAACGCGTAATTTTTGCAGGATTATTGCATTGGATCTCATAATATGGCAATTAATCTTGCATTAGACATGCATTAACTCCCAAAAAGTGTATATCTTTGGTTTCCCATTGGTGGGAAATGTAACTTCAAGATTAGGTAGGGCATTAGTCTAGATTAACATACAGCGATATTACTCCTATTCAAGTACTAAACAGGCCAACCTGAACTGTAAAACATCCCCTAAGTGGAGGTAAGGCATCAGTTAGGAGTGAACTGAACACTCATGTAATGGGCAATTTGACGTCAAATAAAGTGTGGTAGGCATTAACATTACTTTTGAAATGTTATTCTGAGTGAGCACACAGGGTAATTAGCTCTAATGGTAGAGCGCTCGCTTAGCATGCGAGAGGTAGCGGGATCGATGCCCGCATTCTCCATTCTAAAATGTACATACATTTTATTTTTAACTTGTCATTGCCAAGCTTGTTGCATAGTAAGAACAGATAAATCACAGATGGCTTTCATATATGGTCACATCATTACAACTAAAGGGGTTTTATCAAAAGGGTTTAGGTATTCGTTAGCTTGTGAGAGCAATTTGAGTTCTTATGCAATCTCACAATGACATTTCCACAACTTCCATTTCAATTTTGTCTCATTTTACTTGATACTCTGTCCACTGAGGGATCTATAAATGATAAGTTCCTTGAAAAACAAGAGTTGAGGAATATCCAGGAACTGGTTTTCTTAATGAAAAACGATCAGTTTGCATTCTACTTTAAAGAGGGACCCCGGCTAGCTCAGTCGTTAGAGCATGAGACTCTTAATCTCAGGGTCGTGGGTTCGAGCCCCACGTTGGGCGAAAACGAGTAATTTTTGCAGGATTATTGCATTGGATCTCATAATATGGCAATTAATCTTGCATTAGACATGCAATAACTCCCAAAAATTGTATATCTTTGGTTTCCCATTGGTGGGAAATGTAACTTCAAGATTAGGTAGGGCATTAGTCAGCGATATTACTCCTATTCAAGTACTAAACAGGCCAACCTGAACTGTAAAACATCCCCTAAGTGGAGGTAAGGCATCAGTTAGGAGTGAACTGAACACTCATGTAATGGGCAATTTGACGTCAAATAAAGTGTCGTAGGCATTAACATTACTTTTGAAATGTTATTCTGAGGGAGCACATAGGGGAATTAGCTCAAATGGTAGAGCGCTCGCTTAGCATGCGAGAGGTAGCGGGATTGATGCCCGCATTCTCCATTCTAAAATGTACATACATTTTATTTTTAACTTGTCATTGCCAAGCTTGTTGCATAGTAAGAACAGATAAATCACAGATGGCTTTCATATATGGTCCACTGAGGGATCTATAAATGATAAGTTCCTTGAAAAACAAGAGTTGAGGAATATCCAGGAACTGGTTTTCTTAATGAAAAACGATCAGTTTGCATACTACTTTAAAGAGGGATCCCGGCTAGCTCAGTCGGTAGAGCATGAGACTCTTAATCTCAGGGTCGTGGGTTCGAGCCCCACGTTGGGCGAAAACGAGTAATTTTTGCAGGATTATTGCATTGGATCTCATAATATGGCAATTAATCTTGCATTAGACATGCAATAACTCCCAAAAATTGTATATCTTTGGTTTCCCATTGGTGGGAAATGTAACTTCAAGATTAGGTAGGGCATTAGTCTAGATTAACATACAGCGATATTACTCCTATTCAAGTACTAAACAGGCCAACCTGAACTGTAAAACATCCCCTAAGTGGAGGTAAGGCATCAGTTAGGAGTGAACTGAACACTCATGTAATGGGCAATTTGACGTCAAATAAAGTGTCGTAGGCATTAACATTACTTTTGAAATGTTATTCTGAGGGAGCACACAGGGGAATTAGCTCAAATGGTAGAGCGCTCGCTTAGCATGCGAGAGGTAGCGGGATCGATGCCCGCATTCTCCATTCTAAAATGTAGATACATTTTATTTTTAACTTGTCATTGCCAAGCTTGTTGCATAGTAAGAACAGATAAATCACAGATGGCTTTCATATATGGTCACATCATAACAACTAAAGGGGTTTTATCAAAAGGGTTTAGGTATTTGTTAGCTTGTGAGAGCAATTTGAGTTCTTATGCAATCTCACAATGACATTTCCACAACTTCCATTTCAATTTTGTCTCATTTTACTTGACACTCTGTCCACTGAGGGATCTATAAATGATAAGTTCCTTGAAAAACAAGAGTTGAGGAATATCCAGGAACTGGTTTTCTTAATGAAAAACGATCAGTGTGCATTCTACTTTAAAGAGGGAGCCCGGCTAGCTCAGTCGGTAGAGCATGAGACTCTTAATCTCAGGGTCGTGGGTTCGAGCCCCACGTTGGGCGAAAACAAGTAATTTTTGCAGGATTATTGCATTGGATCTCATAATATGGCAATTAATCTTGCATTAGACATGCAATAACTCCCAAAAATTGTATATCTTTGGTTTCCCATTGGTGGGAAATGTAACTTCAAGATTAGGTAGGGCATTAGTCTAGATTAACATACAGCGATATTACTCCTATTCAAGTACTAAACAGGCCAACCTGAACTGTAAAACATCCCCTAAGTGGAGGTAAGGCATCAGTTAGGAGTGAACTGAACACTCATGTAATGGGCAATTTGACGTCAAATAAAGTGTCGTAGGCATTAACATTACTTTTGAAATGTTATTCTGAGGGAGCACACAGGGGAATTAGCTCAAATGGTAGAGCGCTCGCTTAGCATGCGAGAGGTAGCGGGATCGATGCCCGCATTCTCCATTCTAAAATGTAGATACATTTTATTTTTAACTTGTCATTGCCAAGCTTGTTGCATAGTAAGAACAGATAAATCACAGATGGCTTTCATATATGGTCACATCATAACAACTAAAGGGGTTTTATCAAAAGGGTTTAGGTATTCGTTAGCTTGTGAGAGCAATTTGAGTTCTTATGCAATCTCACAATGACATTTCCACAACTTCCATTTCAATTTTGTCTCATTTTACTTGACACTCTGTCCACTGAGGGATCTATAAATGATAAGTTCCTTGAAAAACAAGAGTTGAGGAATATCCAGGAACTGGTTTTCTTAATGAAAAACGATCAGTGTGCATTCTACTTTAAAGAGGGAGCCCGGCTAGCTCAGTCGGTAGAGCATGAGACTCTTAATCTCAGGGTCGTGGGTTCGAGCCCCACGTTGGGCGAAAACAAGTAATTTTTGCAGGATTATTGCATTGGATCTCATAATATGGCAATTAATCTTGCATTAGACATGCAATAACTCCCAAAAATTGTATATCTTTGGTTTCCCATTGGTGGGAAATGTAACTTCAAGATTAGGTAGGGCATTAGTCAGCGATATTACTCCTATTCAAGTACTAAACAGGCCAACCTGAACTGTAAAACATCCCCTAAGTGGAGGTATGGCATCAGTTAGGAGTGAACTGAACACTCATGTAATGGGCAATTTGACGTCAAATAAAGTGTCGTAGGCATTAACATTACTTTTGAAATGTTATTCTGAGGGAGCACACAGGGGAATTAGCTCAAATGGTAGAGCGCTCGCTTAGCATGCGAGAGGTAGCGGGATTGATGCCCGCATTCTCCATTCTAAAATGTACATACATTTTATTTTTAACTTGTCATTGCCAAGCTTGTTGCATAGTAAGAACAGATAAATCACAGATGGCTTTCATATATGGTCACATCATAACAACTAAAGGGGTTTTATCAAAAGGGTTTAGGTATTCGTTAGCTTGTTAGAGCAATTTGAGTTCTTATGCAATCTCACAATGACATTTCCACAACTTCCATTTCAATTTTGTCTCCTTTTACTTGACACTCTGTCCACTGAGGGATCTATAAATGATAAGTTCCTTGAAAAACAAGAGTTGAGGAATATCCAGGAACTGGTTTTCTTAATGAAAAACGATCAGTTTGCATTCTACTTTAAAGAGGGAGCCCGGCTAGCTCAGTCGGTAGAGCATGAGACTCTTAATCTCAGGGTCGTGGGTTCGAGCCCCACGTTGGGCGAAAACGAGTAATTTTTGCAGGATTATTGCATTGGATCTCATAATATGGCAATTAATCTTGCATTAGACCGGCAATAACTCCCGGAAATTGTATATCTTTGGTTTCCCATTGGTGGGAAATGTAACTTCAAGATTAGGTAGGGCATTAGTCAGCGATATTACTCCTATTCAAGTACTAAACAGGCCAACCTGAACTGTAAAACATCCCCTAAGTGGAGGTAAGGCATCAGTTAGGAGTGAACTGAACACTCATGTAATGGGCAATTTGACATCAAATAAAGTGTCGGAGGCATTAACATTACTTTTGAAATGTTATTCTGAGGGAGCACACAGGGGAATTAGCTCAAATGGTAGAGCGCTCGCTTAGCATGCGAGAGGTAGCGGGATTGATGCCCGCATTCTCCATTCTAAAATGTACATACATTTTATTTTTAACTTGTCATTGCCAAGCTTGTTGCATAGTAAGAACAGATAAATCACAGATGGCTTTCATATATGGTCCACTGAGGGATCTATAAATGATAAGTTCCTTGAAAAACAAGAGTTGAGGAATATCCAGGAACGGGTTTTCTTAATGAAAAACGATCAGTTTGCATACTACTTTAAAGAGGGAGCCCGGCTAGCTCAGTCGGTAGAGCATGAGACTCTTAATCTCAGGGTCCTGGGTTCGAGCCCCACGTTGGGCGAAAACGAGTAATTTTTGCAGGATTATTGCATTGGATCTCATAATATGGCAATTAATCTTGCATTAGACATGCATTAACTCCCAAAAAGTGTATATCTTTGGTTTCCCATTGGTGGGAAATGTAACTTCAAGATTAGGTAGGGCATTAGTCTAGATTAACATACAGCGATATTACTCCTATTCAAGTACTAAACAGGCCAACCTGAACTGTAAAACATCCCCTAAGTGGAGGTAAGGCATCAGTTAGGAGTGAACTGAACACTCATGTAATGTGCAATTTGACGTCAAATAAAGTGTGGAAGGCATTAACATTACTTTTGAAATGTTATTCAGAGGGAGCACACAGGGGAATTAGCTCAAATGGTAGAGCGCTCGCTTAGCATGCGAGAGGTAGCGGGATTGATGCCCTCATTCTCCATTCTAAAATGTACATACATTTTATTTTTAACTTGTCATTGCCAAGCTTGTTGCATAGTACGAACAGATAAATCACAGATGGCTTTCATATATGGTCACATCATAACAACTAAAGGGGTTTTATCAAAAGGGTTTAGGTATTCGTTAGCTTGTGAGAGCAATTTGAGTTCTTATGCAATCTCACAATGACATTTCCACAACTTCCATTTCAATTTTGTCTCATTTTACTTGACACTCTGTCCACTGAGGGATCTATAAATGATAAGTTCCTTGAAAAACAAGAGTTGAGGAATATCCAGGAAATGGTTTTCTTAATGAAAAACGATCAGTTTGCATACTACTTTAAAGAGGGAGCCCGGCTAGCTCAGTCGGTAGAGCATGAGACTCTTAATCTCAGGGTCGTGGGTTCGAGCCCCACGTTGGGCGAAAACGAGTAATTTTTGCAGGATTATTGCATTGGATCTCATAATATGGCAATTAATCTTGCATTAGACATGCAATAACTCCCAAAAATTGCATATCTTTGGTTTCCCATTGGTGGGAAATGTAACTTCAAGATTAGGTAGGTCATTAGTCTAGATTAACATACAGCGATATTACTCCTATTCAAGTACTAAACAGGCCAACCTGAACCGTAAAACATCCCCTAAGTGGAGGTAAGGCATCAGTTAGGAGTGAACTGAACACTCATGTAATGGGCAATTTGAAGTCAAATAAAGTGTGGTAGGCATTAACATTACTTTTGAAATGTTATTCTGAGGGAGCACACAGGGGAATTAGCTCAAATGGTAGAGCGCTCGCTTAGCATGCGAGAGGTAGCGGGATCGATACCCGCATTCTCCATTCTAAAATGTACATACATTTTATTTTTAACTTGTCATTGCCAAGCTTGTTGCATAGTAAGAACAGATAAATCACAGATGGCTTTCATATATGGTCACATCATAACAACTAAAGGGGTTTTATCAAAAGGGTTTAGGTATTCGTTAGCTTGTGAGAGCAATTTGAGTTCTTATGCAATCTCACAATGACATTTCCACAACTTCCATTTCAATTTTGTCTCATTTTACTTGACACTCTGTCCACTGAGGGATCTATAAATGATAAGTTCCTTGAAAAACAAGAGTTGAGGAATATCCAGGAACTGGTTTTCTTAATGAAAAACGATCAGTTTGCATTCTACTTTAAAGAGGGAGCCCGGCTAGCTCAGTCGGTAGAGCATGAGACTCTTAATCTCAGGGTCGTGGGTTCGAGTAATTTTTGCAGGATTATTGCATTGGATCTCATAATATGGCAATTAATCTTGCATTAGACATGCAATAACTCCCAAAAATTGTATATCTTTGGTTTCCCATTGGTGGGAAATGTAACTTCAAGATTAGGTAGGGCATTAGTCTAGATTAACATACAGCGATATTACTCCTATTCAAGTACTAAACAGGCCAACCTGAACTGTAAAACATCCCCTAAGTGGAGGTAAGGCATCAGTTAGGAGTGAACTGAACACTCATGTAATGGGCAATTTGACGTCAAATAAAGTGTGGTAGGCATTAACATTACTTTTGAAATGTTATTCTGAGGGAGCACACAGGGAAATTAGCTCAAATGGTAGAGCGCTCGCTTAGCATGCGAGAGGTAGCGGTATCGATGCCCGCATTCTCCATTCTAAAATGTACATACATTTTATTTTTAACTTGTCATTGCCAAGCTTGTTGCATAGTAAGAACAGATAAATCACAGATGGCTTTCATATATGGTCACATCATAACAACTAAAGGGGTTTTATCAAAAGGGTTTAGGTATTCGTTAGCTTGTGAGAGCAATTTGAGTTCTTATGCAATCTCACAATGACATTTCCACAACTTCCATTTCAATTTTGTCTCATTTTACTTGACACTCTGTCCACTGAGGGATCTATAAATGATAAGTTCCTTGAAAAACAAGAGTTGAGGAATATCCAGGAAATGGTTTTCGTAATGAAAAACGATCAGTTTGCATACTACTTTAAAGAGGGAGCCCGGCTAGCTCAGTGGGTAGAGCATGAGACTCTTAATCTCAGGGTCGTGGGTTCGAGCCCCACGTTGGGCGGAAACGAGCAATTTTTGCAGGATTATTGCATTGGATCTCATATTATGGCAATTAATCTTGCATTAGACATGCAATAACTCCCAAAAATTGTATATCTTTGGTTTCCCATTGGTGGGAAATGTAACTTCAAGATTAGGTAGGGCATTAGTCTAGATTAACATACAGCGATATTACTCCTATTCAAGTACTAAACAGGCCAACCTGAACTGTAAAACATCCCCTAAGTGGAGGTAAGGCATCAGTTAGGAGTGAACTGAACACTCATGTAATGGGCAATTTGACGTCAAATAAAGTGTGGTAGGCATTAACATTACTTTTGAAATGTTATTCTGAGGGAGCACACAGGGAAATTAGCTCAAATGGTAGAGCGCTCGCTTAGCATGCGAGAGGTAGCGGTATCGATGCCCGCATTCTCCATTCTAAAATGTACATACATTTTATTTTTAACTTGTCATTGCCAAGCTTGTTGCATAGTAAGAACAGATAAATCACAGATGGCTTTCATATATGGTCACATCATAACAACTAAAGGGGTTTTATCAAAAGGGTTTAGGTATTCGTTAGCTTGTGAGAGCAATTTGAGTTCTTATGCAATCTCACAATGACATTTCCACAACTTCCATTTCAATTTTGTCTCATTTTACTTGACACTCTGTCCACTGAGGGATCTATAAATGATAAGTTCCTTGAAAAACAAGAGTTGAGGAATATCCAGGAACTGGTTTTCTTAATGAAAAACGATCAGTTTGCATTCTACTTTAAAGAGGGAGCCCGGCTAGCTCGGTCGGTAGAGCATGAGACTCTTAATCTCAGGGTCGTGGGTTCGAGCCCCACGTTGGGCGAAAACGAGTAATTTTTGCAGGATTATTGCATTGGATCTCATAATATGGCAATTAATCTTGCATTAGACATGCATTAACTCCCAAAAAGTGTATATCTTTGGTTTCCCATTGGTGGGAAATGTAACTTCAAGATTAGGTAGGGCATTAGTCTAGATTAACATACAGCGATATTACTCCTATTCAAGTACTAAACAGGCCAACCTGAACTGTAAAACATCCCCTAAGTGGAGGTAAGGCATCAGTTAGGAGTGAACTGAACACTCATGTAATGGGCAATTTGACGTCAAATAAAGTGTGGTAGGCATTAACATTACTTTTGAAATGTTATTCTGAGTGAGCACACAGGGGAATTAGCTCTAATGGTAGAGCGCTCGCTTAGCATGCGAGAGGTAGCGGGATCGATGCCCGCATTCTCCATTCTAAAATGTACATACATTTTATTTTTAACTTGTCATTGCCAAGCTTGTTGCATAGTAAGAACAGATAAATCACAGATGGCTTTCATATATGGTCACATCATAACAACTAAAGGGGTTTTATCAAAAGGGTTTAGGTATTCGTTAGCTTGTGAGAGCAATTTGAGTTCTTATGCAATCTCACAATGACATTTCCACAACTTCCATTTCAATTTTGTCTCATTTTACTTGATACTCTGTCCACTGAGGGATCTATAAATGATAAGTTCCTTGAAAAACAAGAGTTGAGGAATATCCAGGAAATGGTTTTCTTAATGAAAAACGATCAGTTTGCATACTACTTTAAAGAGGGAGCCCGGCTAGCTCGGTCGGTAGAGCATGAGACTCTTAATCTCAGGGTCGTGGGTTCGAGCCCCACGTTGGGCGAAAACGAGTAATTTTTGCAGGATTATTGCATTGGATCTCATATTATGGCAATTAATCTTGCATTAGACATGCAATAACTCCCAAAAATTGTATATCTTTGGTTTCCCATTGGTGGGAAATGTAACTTCAAGATTAGGTAGGGCATTAGTCTAGATTAACATACAGCGATATTACTCCTATTCAAGTACTAAACAGGCCAACCTGAACTGTAAAACAATCACTAAGTCGAGGTAAGGCATCAGTTAGGAGTGAACTGAACACTCATGTAATGGGCAATTTGACGTCAAATAAAGTGTGGTAGGCATTAACATTACTTTTGAAATGTTATTCTGAGGGAGCACACAGGGGAATTAGCTCAAATGGTAGAGCGCTCGCTTAGCATGCGAGAGGTAGCGGGATCGATGCCCGCATTCTCCATTCTAAAATGTACATACATTTTATTTTTAACTTGTCATTGCCAAGCTAGTTGCATAGTAAGAACAGATAAATCACAGATGGCTTTCATATATGGTCACATCATAACAACTAAAGGGGTTTTATCAAAAGGGTTTAGGTATTCGTTAGCTTGTGAGAGCAATTTGAGTTCTTATGCAATCTCACAATGACATTTCCACAACTTCCATTTCAATTTTGTCTCATTTTACTTGACACTCTGTCCACTGAGGGATCTATAAATGATAAGTTCCTTGAAAAACAAGAGTTGAGGAATATCCAGGAACTGGTTTTCTTAATGAAAAATGATCAGTTTGCATTCTACTTTAAAGAGGGAGCCCGGCTAGCTCAGTCGGTAGAGCATGAGACTCTTAATCTCAGGGTCGTGGGTTCGAGCCCCACGTTGGGCGAAAACGAGAAATTTTTGCAGGATTATTGCATTGGATCTCATAATATGGCAATTAATCTTGCATTAGACATGCAATAACTCCCAAAAATTGCATATCTTTGGTTTCCCATTGGTGGGAAATGTAACTTCAAGATTAGGTAGGGCATTAGTCTAGATTAACATACAGCGATATTACTCCTATTCAAGTACTAAACAGGCCAACCTGAACTGTAAAACATCCCCTAAGTGGAGGTAAGGCATCAGTTAGGAGTGAACTGAACACTCATGTAATGGGCAATTTGACGTCAAATAAAGTGTGGTAGGCATTAACATTACTTTTGAAATGTTATTCTGAGGGAGCACACAGGGAAATTAGCTCAAATGGTAGAGCGCTCGCTTAGCATGCAAGAGGTAGCGGTATCGATGCCCGCATTCTCCATTCTAAAATGTACATACATTATATTTTTAACTTGTCATTGCCAAGCTTGTTGCATAGTAAGAACAGATAAATCACAGATGGCTTTCATATATGGTCACATCATAACAACTAAAGGGGTTTTATCAAAAGGGTTTAGGTATTCGTTAGCTTGTGAGAGCAATTTGAGTTCTTATGCAATCTCACAATGACATTTCCACAACTTCCATTTCAATTTTGTCTCATTTTACTTGACACTCTGTCCACTGAGGGATCTATAAATGATAAGTTCCTTGAAAAACAAGAGTTGAGGAATATCCAGGAACTGGTTTTCTTAATGAAAAACGATCAGTTTGCATTCTACTTTAAAGAGGGACCCCGGCTAGCTCAGTCGTTAGAGCATGAGACTCTTAATCTCAGGGTCGTGGGTTCGAGCCCCACGTTGGGCGAAAACGAGTAATTTTTGCAGGATTATTGCATTGGATCTCATAATATGGCAATTAATCTTGCATTAGACATGCATTAACTCCCAAAAAGTGTATATCTTTGGTTTCCCATTGGTGGGAAATGTAACTTCAAGATTAGGTAGGGCATTAGTCTAGATTAACATACAGCGATATTACTCCTATTCAAGTACGAAACAGGCCAACCTGAACTGTAAAACATCCCCTAAGTGGAGGTAAGGCATCAGTTAGGAGTGAACTGAACACTCATGTAATAGGCAATTTGACGTCAAATAAAGTGTGGTAGGCATTAACATTACTTTTGAAATGTTATTCTGAGTGAGCACACAGGGGAATTAGCTCTAATGGTAGAGCGCTCGCTTAGCATGCGAGAGGTAGCGGGATCGATGCCCGCATGCTCCATTTTAAAATGTACATACATTTTATTTTTAACTTGTCATTGCCAAGCTTGTTGCATAGTAAGAACAGATAAATCACAGATGGCTTTCATATATGGTCACATCATAACAACTAAAGGGGTTTTATCAAAAGGGTTTAGGTATTCGTTAGCTTGTGAGAGCAATTTGAGTTCTTATGCAATCTCACAATGACATTTCCACAACTTCCATTTCAATTTTGTCTCATTTTACTTGACACTCTGTCCACTGAGGGATATATAAATGATAAGTTCCTTGAAAAACAAGATTTGAGGAATATCCAGGAACTGGTTTTCTTAATGAAAACCGATCAGTTTGCATTCTACTTTAAAGAGGGAGCCCGGCTAGCTCAGTCGGTAGAGCATGAGACTCTTAATCTCAGGGTCGTGGGTTCGAGCCCCACGTTGGGCGAAAACGAGTAATTTTTGCAGGATTATTTCATTGGATCTCATAATATGGCAATTAATCTTGCATTAGACATGCATTAACTCCCAAAAAGTGTATATCTTTGGTTTCCCATTGGTGGGAAATGTAACTTCAAGATTAGGTAGGGCATTAGTCTAGATTAACATACAGCGATATTACTCCTATTCAAGTACTAAACAGGCCAACCTGAACTGTAAAACATCCCCTAAGTGGAGGTAAGGCATCAGTTAGGAGTGAACTGAACACTCATGTAATGGGCAATTTGACGTCAAATAAAGTGTGGTAGGCATTAACATTACTTTTGAAATGTTATTCTGAGGGAGCACACAGGGAAATTAGCTCAAATGGTAGAGCGCTCGCTTAGCATGCGAGAGGTAGCGGTATCGATGCCCGCATTCTCCATTCTAAAATGTACATACATTTTATTTTTAACTTGTCATTGCCAAGCTTGTTGCATAGTAAGAACAGATAAATCACAGATGGCTTTCATATATGGTCACATCATTACAACTAAAGGGGTTTTATCAAAAGGGTTTAGGTATTCGTTAGCTTGTTAGAGCAATTTGAGTTCTTATGCAATCTCACAATGACATTTCCACAACTTCCATTTCAATTTTGTCTCATTTTACTTGATACTCTGTCCACTGAGGGATCTATAAATGATAAGTTCCTTGAAAAACAAGAGTTGAGGAATATCCAGGAAATGGTTTTCTTAATGAAAAACGATCAGTTTGCATACTACTTTAAAGAGGGAGCCCGGCTAGCTCGGTCGGTAGAGCATGAGACTCTTAATCTCAGGGTCGTGGGTTCGAGCCCCACGTTGGGCGAAAACGAGTAATTTTTGCAGGATTATTGCATTGGATCTCATATTATGGCAATTAATCTTGCATTAGACATGCAATAACTCCCAAAAAATGTATATCTTTGGTTTCCCATTGGTGGGAAATGTAACTTCAAGATTAGGTAGGGCATTAGTCTAGATTAACATACAGCGATATTACTCCTATTCAAGTACTAAACAGGCCAACCTGAACTGTAAAACAATCACTAAGTCGAGGTAAGGCATCAGTTAGGAGTGAACTGAACACTCATGTAATGGGCAATTTGACGTCAAATAAAGTGTGGTAGGCATTAACATTACTTTTGAAATGTTATTCTGAGGGAGCACACAGGGGAATTAGCTCAAATGGTAGAGCGCTCGCTTAGCATGCGAGAGGTAGCGGGATCGATGCCCGCATTCTCCATTCTAAAATGTACATACATTTTATTTTTAACTTGTCATTGCCAAGCTAGTTGCATAGTAAGAACAGATAAATCACAGATGGCTTTCATATATGGTCACATCATAACAACTAAAGGGGTTTTATCAAAAGGGTTTAGGTATTCGTTAGCTTGTGAGAGCAATTTGAGTTCTTATGCAATCTCACAATGACATTTCCACAACTTCCATTTCAATTTTGTCTCATTTTACTTGACACTCTGTCCACTGAGGGATCTATAAATGATAAGTTCCTTGAAAAACAAGAGTTGAGGAATATCCAGGAACTGGTTTTCTTAATGAAAAACGATCAGTTTGCATTCTACTTTAAAGAGGGAGCCCGGCTAGCTCAGTCGGTAGAGCATGAGACTCTTAATCTCAGGGTCGTGGGTTCGAGCCCCACGTTGGGCGAAAACGAGTAATTTTTGCAGGATTATTGCATTGGATCTCATAATATGGCAATTAATCTTGCATTAGACATGCAATAACTCCCAAAAATTGCATATCTTTGGTTTCCCATTGGTGGGAAATGTAACTTCAAGATTAGGTAGGGCATTAGTCTAGATTAACATACAGCGATATTACTCCTATTCAAGTACTAAACAGGCCAACCTGAACTGTAAAACATCCCCTAAGTGGAGGTAAGGCATCAGTTAGGAGTGAACTGAACACTCATGTAATGGGCAATTTGACGTCAAATAAAGTGTGGTAGGCATTAACATTACTTTTGAAATGTTATTCTGAGGGAGCACACAGGGAAATTAGCTCAAATGGTAGAGCGCTCGCTTAGCATGCGAGAGGTAGCGGTATCGATGCCCGCATTCTCCATTCTAAAATGTACATACATTTTATTTTTAACTTGTCATTGCCAAGCTTGTTGCATAGTAAGAACAGATAAATCACAGATGGCTTTCATATATGGTCACATCATAACAACTAAAGGGGTTTTATCAAAAGGGTTTAGGTATTCGTTAGCTTGTGAGAGCAATTTGAGTTCTTATGCAATCTCACAATGACATTTCCACAACTTCCATTTCAATTTTGTCTCATTTTACTTGACACTCTGTCCACTGAGGGATCTATAAATGATGAGTTCCTTGAAAAACAAGAGTTGAGGAATATCCAGGAACTGGTTTTCTTAATGAAAAACGATCAGTTTGCATTCTACTTTAAAGAGGGAGCCCGGCTAGCTCAGTCGTTAGAGCATGAGACTCTTAATCTCAGGGTCGTGGGTTCGAGCCCCACGTTGGGCGAAAACGCGTAATTTTTGCAGGATTATTGCATTGGATCTCATAATATGGCAATTAATCTTGCATTAGACATGCATTAACTCCCAAAAAGTGTATATCTTTGGTTTCCCATTGGTGGGAAATGTAACTTCAAGATTAGGTAGGGCATTAGTCTAGATTAACATACAGCGATATTACTCCTATTCAAGTACTAAACAGGCCAACCTGAACTGTAAAACATCCCCTAAGTGGAGGTAAGGCATCAGTTAGGAGTGAACTGAACACTCATGTAATGGGCAATTTGACGTCAAATAAAGTGTGGTAGGCATTAACATTACTTTTGAAATGTTATTCTGAGTGAGCACACAGGGTAATTAGCTCTAATGGTAGAGCGCTCGCTTAGCATGCGAGAGGTAGCGGGATCGATGCCCGCATTCTCCATTCTAAAATGTACATACATTTTATTTTTAACTTGTCATTGCCAAGCTTGTTGCATAGTAAGAACAGATAAATCACAGATGGCTTTCATATATGGTCACATCATTACAACTAAAGGGGTTTTATCAAAAGGGTTTAGGTATTCGTTAGCTTGTGAGAGCAATTTGAGTTCTTATGCAATCTCACAATGACATTTCCACAACTTCCATTTCAATTTTGTCTCATTTTACTTGATACTCTGTCCACTGAGGGATCTATAAATGATAAGTTCCTTGAAAAACAAGAGTTGAGGAATATCCAGGAAATGGTTTTCTTAATGAAAAACGATCAGTTTGCATACTACTTTAAAGAGGGAGCCCGGCTAGCTCGGTCAGTAGAGCATGAGACTCTTAATCTCAGGGTCGTGGGTTCGAGCCCCACGTTGGGCGAAAACAAGTAATTTTTGCAGGATTATTGCATTGGATCTCATATTATGGCAATTAATCTTGCATTAGACATGCAATAACTCCCAAAAAATGTATATCTTTGGTTTCCCATTGGTGGGAAATGTAACTTCAAGATTAGGTAGGGCATTAGTCTAGATTAACATACAGCGATATTACTCCTATTCAAGTACTAAACAGGCCAACCTGAACTGTAAAACAATCACTAAGTCGAGGTAAGGCATCAGTTAGGAGTGAACTGAACACTCATGTAATGGGCAATTTGACGTCAAATAAAGTGTGGTAGGCATTAACATTACTTTTGAAATGTTATTCTGAGGGAGCACACAGGGGAATTAGCTCAAATGGTAGAGCGCTCGCTTAGCATGCGAGAGGTAGCGGGATCGATGCCCGCATTCTCCATTCTAAAATGTACATACATTTTATTTTTAACTTGTCATTGCCAAGCTAGTTGCATAGTAAGAACAGATAAATCACAGATGGCTTTCATATATGGTCACATCATAACAACTAAAGGGGTTTTATCAAAAGGGTTTAGGTATTCGTTAGCTTGTGAGAGCAATTTGAGTTCTTATGCAATCTCACAATGACATTTCCACAACTTCCATTTCAATTTTGTCTCATTTTACTTGACACTCTGTCCACTGAGGGATCTATAAATGATAAGTTCCTTGAAAAACAAGAGTTGAGGAATATCCAGGAACTGGTTTTCTTAATGAAAAACGATCAGTTTGCATTCTACTTTAAAGAGGGAGCCCGGCTAGCTCAGTCGGTAGAGCATGAGACTCTTAATCTCAGGGTCGTGGGTTCGAGCCCCACGTTGGGCGAAAACGAGTAATTTTTGCAGGATTATTGCATTGGATCTCATAATATGGCAATTAATCTTGCATTAGACATGCAATAACTCCCAAAAATTGCATATCTTTGGTTTCCCATTGGTGGGAAATGTAACTTCAAGATTAGGTAGGGCATTAGTCTAGATTAACATACAGCGATATTACTCCTATTCAAGTACTAAACAGGCCAACCTGAACTGTAAAACATCCCCTAAGTGGAGGTAAGGCATCAGTTAGGAGTGAACTGAACACTCATGTAATGGGCAATTTGACGTCAAATAAAGTGTGGTAGGCATTAACATTACTTTTGAAATGTTATTCTGAGGGAGCACACAGGGAAATTAGCTCAAATGGTAGAGCGCTCGCTTAGCATGCGAGAGGTAGCGGTATCGATGCCCGCATTCTCCATTCTAAAATGTACATACATTTTATTTTTAACTTGTCATTGCCAAGCTTGTTGCATAGTAAGAACAGATAAATCACAGATGGCTTTCATATATGGTCACATCATAACAACTAAAGGGGTTTTATCAAAAGGGTTTAGGTATTCGTTAGCTTGTGAGAGCAATTTGAGTTCTTATGCAATCTCACAATGACATTTCCACAACTTCCATTTCAATTTTGTCTCATTTTACTTGACACTCTGTCCACTGAGGGATCTATAAATGATGAGTTCCTTGAAAAACAAGAGTTGAGGAATATCCAGGAACTGGTTTTCTTAATGAAAAACGATCAGTTTGCATTCTACTTTAAAGAGGGAGCCCGGCTAGCTCAGTCGTTAGAGCATGAGACTCTTAATCTCAGGGTCGTGGGTTTGAGCCCCACGTTGAGCAAAAACGCGTAATTTTTGCAGGATTATTGCATTGGATCTCATAATATGGCAATTAATCTTGCATTAGACATGCATTAACTCCCAAAAAGTGTATATCTTTGGTTTCCCATTGGTGGGAAATGTAACTTCAAGATTAGGTAGGGCATTAGTCTAGATTAACATACAGCGATATTACTCCTATTCAAGTACGAAACAGGCCAACCTGAACTGTAAAACATCCCCTAAGTGGAGGTAAGGCATCAGTTAGGAGTGAACTGAACACTCATGTAATAGGCAATTTGACGTCAAATAAAGTGTGGTAGGCATTAACATTACTTTTGAAATGTTATTCTGAGTGAGCACACAGGGGAATTAGCTCTAATGGTAGAGCGCTCGCTTAGCATGCGAGAGGTAGCGGGATCGATGCCCGCATTCTCCATTTTAAAATGTACATACATTTTATTTTTAACTTGTCATTGCCAAGCTTGTTGCATAGTAAGAACAGATAAATCACAGATGGCTTTCATATATGGTCACATCATAACAACTAAAGGGGTTTTATCAAAAGGGTTTAGGTATTCGTTAGCTTGTGAGAGCAATTTGAGTTCTTATGCAATCTCACAATGACATTTCCACAACTTCCATTTCAATTTTGTCTCATTTTACTTGACACTCTGTCCACTGAGGGATATATAAATGATAAGTTCCTTGAAAAACAAGATTTGAGGAATATCCAGGAACTGGTTTTCTTAATGAAAAATGATCAGTTTGCATTCTACTTTAAATAGGGAGCCCGGCTAGCTCAGTTGGTAGAGCATGAGACTCTTAATCTCAGGGTCGTGGGTTCGAGCCCCACGTTGGGCGAAAACGAGTAATTTTTGCAGGATTATTTCATTGGATCTCATAATATGGCAATTAATCTTGCATTAGACATGCATTAACTCCCAAAAAGTGTATATCTTTGGTTTCCCATTGGTGGGAAATTTAACTTCAAGATTAGGTAGGGCATTAGTCTAGATTAACATACAGCGATATTACTCCTATTCAAGTACTAAACAGGCCAACCTGAACTGTAAAACATCCCCTAAGTGGAGGTAAGGCATCAGTTAGGAGTGAACTGAACACTCATGTAATGGGCAATTTGACGTCAAATAAAGTGTGGTAGGCATTAACATTACTTTTGAAATGTTATTCTGAGGGAGCACACAGGGAAATTAGCTCAAATGGTAGAGCGCTCGCTTAGCATGCGAGAGGTAGCGGTATCGATGCCCGCATTCTCCATTCTAAAATGTACATACATTTTATTTTTAACTTGTCATTGCCAAGCTTGTTGCATAGTAAGAACAGATAAATCACAGATGGCTTTCATATATGGTCACATCATAACAACTAAAGGGGTTTTATCAAAAGGGTTTAGGTATTCGTTAGCTTGTGAGAGCAATTTGAGTACTTATGCAATCTCACAATGACATTTCCACAACTTCCATTTCAATTTTGTCTCATTTTACTTGACACTCTGTCCACTGAGGGATCTATAAATGATAAGTTCCTTGAAAAACAAGAGTTGAGGAATATCCAGGAACTGGTTTTCTTAATGAAAAACGATCAGTTTGCATTCTACTTTAAAGAGGGAGCCCGGCTAGCTCAGTCGTTAGAGCATGAGACTCTTAATCTCAGGGTCGTGGGTTCGAGCCCCACGTTGGGCGAAAACGAGTAATTTTTGCAGGATTATTTCATTGGATCTCATAATATGGCAATTAATCTTGCATTAGACATGCATTAACTCCCAAAAAGTGTATATCTTTGGTTTCCCATTGGTGGGAAATGTAACTTCAAGATTAGGTAGGGCATTAGTCTAGATTAACATACAGCGATATTACTCCTATTCAAGTACTAAACAGGCCAACCTGAACTGTAAAACATCCCCTAAGTGGAGGTAAGGCATCAGTTAGGAGTGAACTGAACACTCATGTAATGGGCAATTTGACGTCAAATAAAGTGTGGTAGGCATTAACATTACTTTTGAAATGTTATTCTGAGTGAGCACACAGGGGAATTAGCTCAAATGGTAGAGCGCTCGCTTAGCATGCGAGAGGTAGCGGGATCGATGCCCGCATTCTCCATTCTAAAATGTACATACATTTTATTTTTAACTTGTCATTGCCAAGCTTGTTGCATAGTAAGAACAGATAAATCACAGATGGCTTTCATATATGGTCACATCATAACAACTAAAGGGGTTTTATCAAAAGGGTTTAGGTATTCGTTAGCTTGTGAGAGCAATTTGAGTTCTTATGCAATCTCACAATGACATTTCCACAACTTCCATTTCAATTTTGTCTCATTTTACTTGACACTCTGTCCACTGAGGGATCTATAAATGATAAGTTCCTTGAAAAACAAGAGTTGAGGAATATCCAGGAACTGGTTTTCTTAATGAAAAACGATCAGTTTGCATTCTACTTTAAAGAGGGAGCCCGGCTAGCTCAGTCGGTAGAGCATGAGACTCTTAATCTCAGGGTCGTGGGTTCGAGCCCCACGTTGGGTGAAAACGAGTAATTTTTGCAGGATTATTGCATTGGATCTCATAATATGGCAATTAATCTTGCATTAGACATGCAATAACTCCCAAAAATTGCATATCTTTGGTTTCCCATTGGTGGGAAATGTAACTTCAAGATTAGGTAGGGCATTAGTCTAGATTAACATACAGCGATATTACTCCTATTCAAGTACTAAAAAGGCCAACCTGAACTGTAAAACATCCCCTAAGTGGAGGTAAGGCATCAGTTAGGAGTGAACTGAACACTCATGTAATGGGCAATTTGACGTCAAATAAAGTGTGGTAGGCATTAACATTACTTTTGAAATGTTATTCTGAGTGAGCACACAGGGGAATTAGCTCTAATGGTAGAGCGCTCGCTTAGCATGCGAGAGGTAGCGGGATCGATGCCCGCATTCTCCATTTTAAAATGTACATACATTTTATTTTTAACTTGTCATTGCCAAGCTTGTTGCATAGTAAGAACAGATAAATCACAGATGGCTTTCATATATGGTCACATCATAACAACTAAAGGGGTTTTATCAAAAGGGTTTAGGTATTCGTTAGCTTGTGAGAGCAATTTGAGTTCTTATGCAATCTCACAATGACATTTCCACAACTTCCATTTCAATTTTGTCTCATTTTACTTGACACTCTGTCCACTGAGGGATATATAAATGATAAGTTCCTTGAAAAACAAGATTTGAGGAATATCCAGGAACTGGTTTTCTTAATGAAAAACGATCAGTTTGCATTCTACTTTAAAGAGGGAGCCCGGCTAGCTCAGTCGGTAGAGCATGAGACTCTTAATCTCAGGGTCGTGGGTTCGAGCCCCACATTGGGCGAAAACGAGTAATTTTTGCAGGATTATTTCATTGGATCTCATAATATGGCAATTAATCTTGCATTAGACATGCATTAACTCCCAAAAAGTGTATATCTTTGGTTTCCCATTGGTGGGAAATGTAACTTCAAGATTAGGTAGGGCATTAGTCTAGATTAACATACAGCGATATTACTCCTATTCAAGTACTAAACAGGCCAACCTGAACTGTAAAACATCCCCTAAGTGGAGGTAAGGCATCAGTTAGGAGTGAACTGAACACTCATGTAATGGGCAATTTGACGTCAAATAAAGTGTGGTAGGCATTAACATTACTTTTGAAATGTTATTCTGAGGGAGCACACAGGGAAATTAGCTCAAATGGTAGAGCGCTCGCTTAGCATGCGAGAGGTAGCGGTATCGATGCCCGCATTCTCCATTCTAAAATGTACATACATTTTATTTTTAACTTGTCATTGCCAAGCTTGTTGCATAGTAAGAACAGATAAATCACAGATGGCTTTCATATATGGTCACATCATAACAACTAAAGGGGTTTTATCAAAAGGGTTTAGGTATTCGTTAGCTTGTGAGAGCAATTTGAGTTCTTATGCAATCTCACAATGACATTTCCACAACTTCCATTTCAATTTTGTCTCATTTTACTTGACACTCTGTCCACTGAGGGATCTATAAATGATGAGTTCCTTGAAAAACAAGAGTTGAGGAATATCCAGGAACTGGTTTTCTTAATGAAAAACGATCAGTTTGCATTCTACTTTAAAGAGGGAGCCCGGCTAGCTCAGTCGTTAGAGCATGAGACTCTTAATCTCAGGGTCGTGGGTTCGAGCCCCACGTTGGGCGAAAACGAGTAATTTTTGCAGGATTATTGCATTGGATCTCATAATATGGCAATTAATCTTGCATTAGACATGCATTAACTCCCAAAAAGTGTATATCTTTGGTTTCCCATTGGTGGGAAATGTAACTTCAAGATTAGGTAGGGCATTAGTCTAGATTAACATACAGCGATATTACTCCTATTCAAGTACGAAACAGGCCAACCTGAACTGTAAAACATCCCCTAAGTGGAGGTAAGGCATCAGTTAGGAGTGAACTGAACACTCATGTAATAGGCAATTTGACGTCAAATAAAGTGTGGTAGGCATTAACATTACTTTTGAAATGTTATTCTGAGTGAGCACACAGGGGAATTAGCTCTAATGGTAGAGCGCTCGCTTAGCATGCGAGAGGTAGCGGGATCGATGCCCGCATTCTCCATTTTAAAATGTACATACATTTTATTTTTAACTTGTCATTGCCAAGCTTGTTGCATAGTAAGAACAGATAAATCACAGATGGCTTTCATATATGGTCACATCATAACAACTAAAGGGGTTTTATCAAAAGGGTTTAGGTATTCGTTAGCTTGTGAGAGCAATTTGAGTTCTTATGCAATCTCACAATGACATTTCCACAACTTCCATTTCAATTTTGTCTCATTTTACTTGACACTCTGTCCACTGAGGGATATATAAATGATAAGTTCCTTGAAAAACAAGATTTGAGGAATATCCAGGAACTGGTTTTCTTAATGAAAAACGATCAGTTTGCATTCTACTTTAAAGAGGGAGCCCGGCTAGCTCAGTCGGTAGAGCATGAGACTCTTAATCTCAGGGTCGTGGGTTCGAGCCCCACGTTGGGCGAAAACGAGTAATTTTTGCAGAATTATTTCATTGGATCTCATAATATGGCAATTAATCTTGCATTAGACATGCATTAACTCCCAAAAAGTGTATATCTTTGGTTTCCCATTGGTGGGAAATGTAACTTCAAGATTAGGTAGGGCATTAGTCTAGATTAACATACAGCGATATTACTCCTATTCAAGTACTAAACAGGCCAACCTGAACTGTAAAACATCCCCTAAGTGGAGGTAAGGCATCAGTTAGGAGTGAACTGAACACTCATGTAATGGGCAATTTGACGTCAAATAAAGTGTGGTAGGCATTAACATTACTTTTGAAATGTTATTCTGAGGGAGCACACAGGGAAATTAGCTCAAATGGTAGAGCGCTCGCTTAGCATGCGAGAGGTAGCGGTATCGATGCCCGCATTCTCCATTCTAAAATGTACATACATTTTATTTTTAACTTGTCATTGCCAAGCTTGTTGCATAGTAAGAACAGATAAATCACAGATGGCTTTCATATATGGTCACATCATAACAACTAAAGGGGTTTTATCAAAAGGGTTTAGGTATTCGTTAGCTTGTGAGAGCAATTTGAGTTCTTATGCAATCTCACAATGACATTTCCACAACTTCCATTTCAATTTTGTCTCATTTTACTTGACACTCTGTCCACTGAGGGATCTATAAATGATAAGTTCCTTGAAAAACAAGAGTTGAGGAATATCCAGGAACTGGTTTTCTTAATGAAAAACGATCAGTTTGCATTCTACTTTAAAGAGGAAGCCCGGCTAGCTCAGTCGTTAGAGCATGAGACTCTTAATCTCAGGGTCGTGGGTTCGAGCCCCATGTTGGGCGAAAACGAGTAATTTTTGCAGGATTATTGCATTGGATCTCATAATATGGCAATTAATCTTGCATTAGACATGCATTAACTCCCAAAAAGTGTATATCTTTGGTTTCCCATTGGTGGGAAATGTAACTTCAAGATTAGGTAGGGCATTAGTCTAGATTAACATACAGCGATATTACTCCTATTCAAGTACGAAACAGGCCAACCTGAACTGTAAAACATCCCCTAAGTGGAGGTAAGGCATCAGTTAGGAGTGAACTGAACACTCATGTAATGGGCAATTTGACGTCAAATAAAGTGTGGTAGGCATTAACATTACTTTTGAAATGTTATTCTGAGTGAGCACACAGGGGAATTATCTCAAATGGTAGAGCGCTCGCTTAGCATGCGAGAGGTAGTGGGATCGATGCCCGCATTCTCCATTCTAAAATGTACATACATTTTATTTTTAACTTGTCATTGCCAAGCTTGTTGCATAGTAAGAACAGATAAATCACAGATGGCTTTCATATATGGTCACATCATAACAACTAAAGGGGTTTTATCAAAAGGGTTTAGGTATTCGTTAGCTTGTGAGAGCAATTTGAGTTCTTATGCAATCTCACAATGACATTTCCACAACTTCCATTTCAATTTTGTCTCATTTTACTTGACACTCTGTCCACTGAGGGATATATAAATGATAAGTTCCTTGAAAAACAAGAGTTGAGGAATATCCAGGAAATGGTTTTCTTAATGAAAAACGATCAGTTTGCATACTACTTTAAAGAGGGAGCCCGGCTAGCTCAGTCGGTAGAGCATGAGACTCTTAATCTCAGGGTCGTGGGTTCGAGCCCCACGTTGGGCGAAAACGAGTAATTTTTGCAGGATTATTGCATTGGATCTCATATTATGGCAATTAATCTTGCATTAGACATGCAATAACTCCCAAAAATTGTATATCTTTGGTTTCCCATTGGTGGGAAATGTAACTTCAAGATTAGGTAGGGCATTAGTCTAGATTAACATACAGCGATATTACTCCTATTCAAGTACTAAACAGGCCAACCTGAACTGTAAAACAATCACTAAGTCGAGGTAAGGCATCAGTTAGGAGTGAACTGAACACTCATGTAATGGGCAATTTGACGTCAAATAAAGTGTGGTAGGCATTAACATTACTTTTGAAATGTTATTCTGAGGGAGCACACAGGGGAATTAGCTCAAATGGTACAGCGCTCGCTTAGCATGCGAGAGGTAGCGGGATCGATGCCCGCATTCTCCATTCTAAAATGTACATACATTTTATTTTTAACTTGTCATTGCCAAGCTAGTTGCATAGTAAGAACAGATAAATCACAGATGGCTTTCATATATGGTCACATCATAACAACTAAAGGGGTTTTATCAAAAGGGTTTAGGTATTCGTTAGCTTGTGAGAGCAATTTGAGTTCTTATGCAATCTCACAATGACATTTCCACAACTTCCATTTCAATTTTGTCTCATTTTACTTGACACTCTGTCCACTGAGGGATCTATAAATGATAAGTTCCTTGAAAAACAAGAGTTGAGGAATATCCAGGAACTGGTTTTCTTAATGAAAAACGATCAGTTTGCATTCTACTTTAAAGAGGGAGCCCGGCTAGCTCAGTCGGTAGAGCATGAGACTCTTAATCTCAGGGTCGTGGGTTCGAGCCCCACGTTGGGCGAAAACGAGTAATTTTTGCAGGATTATTGCATTGGATCTCATAATATGGCAATTAATCTTGCATTAGACATGCAATAACTCCCAAAAATTGCATATCTTTGGTTTCCCATTGGTGGGAAATGTAACTTCAAGATTAGGTAGGTCATTAGTCTAGATTAACATACAGCGATATTACTCCTATTCAAGTACTAAACAGGCCAACCTGAACCGTAAAACATCCCCTAAGTGGAGGTAAGGCATCAGTTAGGAGTGAACTGAACACTCATGTAATGGGCAATTTGACGTCAAATAAAGTGTGGTAGGCATTAACATTACTTTTGAAATGTTATTCTGAGGGAGCACACAGGGGAATTAGCTCAAATGGTAGAGCGCTCGCTTAGCATGCGAGAGGTAGCGGGATCGATGCCCGCATTCTCCATTCTAAAATGTACATACATTTTATTTTTATCTTGTCATTGCCAAGCTTGTTGCATAGTAAGAACAGATAAATCACAGATGGCTTTCATATATGGTCACATCATAACAACTAAAGGGGTTTTATCAAAAGGGTTTAGGTATTCGTTAGCTTGTGAGAGCAATTTGAGTTCTTATGCAATCTCACAATGACATTTCCACAACTTCCATTTCAATTTTGTCTCATTTTACTTGACACTCTGTCCACTGAGGGATCTATAAATGATAAGTTCCTTGAAAAACAAGAGTTGAGGAATATCCAGGAACT
This sequence comes from Lissotriton helveticus, assembly GCF_964261635.1. Lineage (NCBI taxonomy): Eukaryota > Metazoa > Chordata > Amphibia > Caudata > Salamandridae > Lissotriton > Lissotriton helveticus. Next base: position 336,456,783 of record NC_136058.1, on the reverse strand, counting down.
GGTTTTCTTAATGAAAAACGATCAGTTTGCATACTACTTTAAAGAGGGAGCCCGGCTAGCTCAGTTGGTAGAGCATGAGACTCTTAATCTCAGGGTCGTGGGTTCGAGCCCCATGTTGGGCGAAAACGAGTAATTTTTGCAGGATTATTGCATTGGATCTCATATTATGGCAATTAATCTTGCATTAGACATGCAATAACTCCCAAAAATTGTATATCTTTGGTTTCCCATTGGTGGGAAATGTAACTTCAAGATTAGGTAGGGCATTAGTCTAGATTAACATACAGCGATATTACTCCTATTCAAGTACTAAACAGGCCAACCTGAACTGTAAAACAATCACTAAGTCGAGGTAAGGCATCAGTTAGGAGTGAACTGAACACTCATGTAATGGGCAATTTGACGTCAAATAAAGTGTGGTAGGCATTAACATTACTTTTGAAATGTTATTCTGAGGGAGCACACAGGGGAATTAGCTCAAATGGTAGAGCGCTCGCTTAGCATGCGAGAGGTAGCGGGATCGATGCCCGCATTCTCCATTCTAAAATGTACATACATTTTATTTTTAACTTGTCATTGCCAAGCTAGTTGCATAGTAAGAACAGATAAATCACAGATGGCTTTCATATATGGTCACATCATAACAACTAAAGGGGTTTTATCAAAAGGGTTTAGGTATTCGTTAGCTTGTGAGAGCAATTTGAGTTCTTATGCAATCTCACAATGACATTTCCACAACTTCCATTTCAATTTTGTCTCATTTTACTTGACACTCTGTCCACTGAGGGATCTATAAATGATAAGTTCCTTGAAAAACAAGAGTTGAGGAATATCCAGGAACTGGTTTTCTTAATGAAAAACGATCAGTTTGCATTCTACTTTAAAGAGGGAGCCCGGCTAGCTCAGTCGGTAGAGCATGAGACTCTTAATCTCAGGGTCGTGGGTTCGAGCCCCACGTTGGGCGAAAACGAGTAATTTTTGCAGGATTATTGCATTGGATCTCATAATATGGCAATTAATCTTGCATTAGACATGCAATAACTCCCAAAAATTGCATATCTTTGGTTTCCCATTGGTGGGAAATGTAACTTCAAGATTAGGTAGGTCATTAGTCTAGATTAACATACAGCGATATTACTCCTATTCAAGTACTAAACAGGCCAACCTGAACCGTAAAACATCCCCTAAGTGGAGGTAAGGCATCAGTTAGGAGTGAACTGAACACTCATGTAATGGGCAATTTGACGTCAAATAAAGTGTGGTAGGCATTAACATTACTTTTGAAATGTTATTCTGAGTGAGCACACAGGGGAATTATCTCAAATGGTAGAGCGCTCGCTTAGCATGCGAGAGGTAGTGGGATCGATGCCCGCATTCTCCATTCTAAAATGTACATACATTTTATTTTTAACTTGTCATTGCCAAGCTTGTTGCATAGTAAGAACAGATAAATCACAGATGGCTTTCATATATGGTCACATCATAACAACTAAAGGGGTTTTATCAAAAGGGTTTAGGTATTCGTTAGCTTGTGAGAGCAATTTGAGTTCTTATGCAATCTCACAATGACATTTCCACAACTTCCATTTCAATTTTGTCTCATTTTACTTGACACTCTGTCCACTGAGGGATATATAAATGATAAGTTCCTTGAAAAACAAGAGTTGAGGAATATCCAGGAAATGGTTTTCTTAATGAAAAACGATCAGTTTGCATACTACTTTAAAGAGGGAGCCCGGCTAGCTCAGTCGGTAGAGCATGAGACTCTTAATCTCAGGGTCGTGGGTTCGAGCCCCACGTTGGGCGAAAACGAGTAATTTTTGCAGGATTATTGCATTGGATCTCATATTATGGCAATTAATCTTGCATTAGACATGCAATAACTCCCAAAAATTGTATATCTTTGGTTTCCCATTGGTGGGAAATGTAACTTCAAGATTAGGTAGGGCATTAGTCTAGATTAACATACAGCGATATTACTCCTATTCAAGTACTAAACAGGCCAACCTGAACTGTAAAACAATCACTAAGTCGAGGTAAGGCATCAGTTAGGAGTGAACTGAACACTCATGTAATGGGCAATTTGACGTCAAATAAAGTGTGGTAGGCATTAACATTACTTTTGAAATGTTATTCTGAGGGAGCACACAGGGGAATTAGCTCAAATGGTACAGCGCTCGCTTAGCATGCGAGAGGTAGCGGGATCGATGCCCGCATTCTCCATTCTAAAATGTACATACATTTTATTTTTAACTTGTCATTGCCAAGCTAGTTGCATAGTAAGAACAGATAAATCACAGATGGCTTTCATATATGGTCACATCATAACAACTAAAGGGGTTTTATCAAAAGGGTTTAGGTATTCGTTAGCTTGTGAGAGCAATTTGAGTTCTTATGCAATCTCACAATGACATTTCCACAACTTCCATTTCAATTTTGTCTCATTTTACTTGACACTCTGTCCACTGAGGGATCTATAAATGATAAGTTCCTTGAAAAACAAGAGTTGAGGAATATCCAGGAACTGGTTTTCTTAATGAAAAACGATCAGTTTGCATTCTACTTTAAAGAGGGAGCCCGGCTAGCTCAGTCGGTAGAGCATGAGACTCTTAATCTCAGGGTCGTGGGTTCGAGCCCCACGTTGGGCGAAAACGAGTAATTTTTGCAGGATTATTGCATTGGATCTCATAATATGGCAATTAATCTTGCATTAGACATGCAATAACTCCCAAAAATTGCATATCTTTGGTTTCCCATTGGTGGGAAATGTAACTTCAAGATTAGGTAGGTCATTAGTCTAGATTAACATACAGCGATATTACTCCTATTCAAGTACTAAACAGGCCAACCTGAACCGTAAAACATCCCCTAAGTGGAGGTAAGGCATCAGTTAGGAGTGAACTGAACACTCATGTAATGGGCAATTTGACGTCAAATAAAGTGTGGTAGGCATTAACATTACTTTTGAAATGTTGTTCTGAGGGAGCACACAGGGGAATTAGCTCAAATGGTAGAGCGCTCGCTTAGCATGCGAGAGGTAGCGGGATCGATGCCCGCATTCTCCATTCTAAAATGTACATACATTTTATTTTTAACTTGTCATTGCCAAGCTTGTTGCATAGTAAGAACAGATAAATCACAGATGGCTTTCATATATGGTCACATCATAACAACTAAAGGGGTTTTATCAAAAGGGTTTAGGTATTCGTTAGCTTGTGAGAGCAATTTGAGTTCTTATGCAATCTCACAATGACATTTCCACAACTTCCATTTCAATTTTGTCTCATTTTACTTGACACTCTGTCCACTGAGGGATCTATAAATGATAAGTTCCTTGAAAAACAAGAGTTGAGGAATATCCAGGAACTGGTTTTCTTAATGAAAAACGATCAGTTTGCATACTACTTTAAAGAGGGAGCCCGGCTAGCTCAGTCGGTAGAGCATGAGACTCTTAATCTCAGGGTCGTGGGTTCGAGCCCCATGTTGGGCGAAAACGAGAAATTTTTGCAGGATTATTGCATTGGATCTCATAATATGGCAATTAATCTTGCATTAGACATGCATTAACTCCCAAAAAGTGTATATCTTTGGTTTACAATTGGTGGGAAATGTAACTTCAAGATTAGGTAGGGCATTAGTCTAGATTAACATACAGCGATATTACTCCTATTCAAGTACTAAACAGGCCAACCTGAACTGTAAAACATCCCCTAAGTGGAGGTAAGGCATCAGTTAGGAGTGAACTGAACACTCATGTAATGGGCAATTTGACGTCAAATAAAGTGTGGTAGGCATTAACATTACTTTTGAAATGTTATTCTGAGGGAGCACACAGGGGAATTAGCTCAAATGGTATAGCGCTCGCTTAGCATGCAAGAGGTAGCGGGATCGATGCCCGCATTCTCCATTCTAAAATGTACATACATTTTATTTTTAACTTGTCATTGCCAAGCTTGTTGCATAGTAAGAACAGATAAATCACAGATGGCTTTCATATATGGTCACATCATAACAACTAAAGGGGTTTTATCAAAAGGGTTTAGGTATTCGTTAGCTTGTGAGAGCAATTTGAGTTCTTATGCAATCTCACAATGACATTTCCACAACTTCCATTTCAATTTTGTCTCATTTTACTTGACACTCTGTCCACTGAGGGATCTATAAATGATAAGTTCCTTGAAAAACAAGAGTTGAGGAATATCCAGGAACTGGTTTTCTTAATGAAAAACGATCAGTTTGCATACTACTTTAAAGAGGGAGCCCGGCTAGCTCAGTCGGTAGAGCATGAGACTCTTAATCTCAGGGTCGTGGGTTCGAGCCCCACGTTGGGCGAAAACGAGTAATTTTTGCAGGATTATTGCATTGGATCTCATATTATGGCAATTAATCTTGCATTAGACATGCAATAACTCCCAAAAATTGTATATCTTTGGTTTCCCATTGGTGGGAAATGTAACTTCAAGATTAGGTAGGGCATTAGTCTAGATTAACATACAGCGATATTACTCCTATTCAAGTACTAAACAGGCCAACCTGAACTGTAAAACAATCACTAAGTCGAGGTAAGGCATCAGTTAGGAGTGAACTGAACACTCATGTAATGGGCAATTTGACGTCAAATAAAGTGTGGTAGGCATTAACATTACTTTTGAAATGTTATTCTGAGGGAGCACACAGGGGAATTAGCTCAAATGGTAGAGCGCTCGCTTAGCATGCGAGAGGTAGCGGGATCGATGCCCGCATTCTCCATTCTAAAATGTACATACATTTTATTTTTAACTTGTCATTGCCAAGCTAGTTGCATAGTAAGAACAGATAAATCACAGATGGCTTTCATATATGGTCACATCATAACAACTAAAGGGGTTTTATCAAAAGGGTTTAGGTATTCGTTAGCTTGTGAGAGCAATTTGAGTTCTTATGCAATCTCACAATGACATTTCCACAACTTCCATTTCAATTTTGTCTCATTTTACTTGACACTCTGTCCACTGAGGGATCTATAAATGATAAGTTCCTTGAAAAACAAGAGTTGAGGAATATCCGGGAACTGGTTTTCTTAATGAAAAACGATCAGTTTGCATTCTACTTTAAAGAGGGAGCCCGGCTAGCTCAGTCGGTAGAGCATGAGACTCTTAATCTCAGGGTCGTGGGTTCGAGCCCCACGTTGGGCGAAAACGAGTAATTTTTGCAGGATTATTGCATTGGATCTCATAATATGGCAATTAATCTTGCATTAGACATGCAATAACTCCCAAAAATTGCATATCTTTGGTTTCCCATTGGTGGGAAATGTAACTTCAAGATTAGGTAGGTCATTAGTCTAGATTAACATACAGCGATATTACTCCTATTCAAGTACTAAACAGGCCAACCTGAACCGTAAAACATCCCCTAAGTGGAGGTAAGGCATCAGTTAGGAGTGAACTGAACACTCATGTAATGGGCAATTTGACGTCAAATAAAGTGTGGTAGGCATTAACATTACTTTTGAAATGTTATTCTGAGGGAGCACACAGGGGAATTAGCTCAAATGGTAGAGCGCTCGCTTAGCATGCGAGAGGTAGCGGGATCGATGCCCGCATTCTCCATTCAAAAATGTACATACATTTTATTTTTAACTTGTCATTGCCAAGCTTGTTGCATAGTAAGAACAGATAAATCACAGATGGCTTTCATATATGGTCACATCATAACAACTAAAGGGGTTTTATCAAAAGGGTTTAGGTATTCGTTAGCTTGTGAGAGCAATTTGAGTTCTTATGCAATCTCACAATGACATTTCCACAACTTCCATTTCAATTTTGTCTCATTTTACTTGACACTCTGTCCACTGAGGGATCTATAAATGATAAGTTCCTTGAAAAACAAGAGTTGAGGAATATCCAGGAACTGGTTTTCTTAATGAAAAACGATCAGTTTGCATACTACTTTAAAGAGGGAGCCCGGCTAGCTCAGTCGGTAGAGCATGAGACTCTTAATCTCAGGGTCGTGGGTTCGAGCCCCATGTTGGGCGAAAACGAGTAATTTTTGCAGGATTATTGCATTGGATCTCATAATATGGCAATTAATCTTGCATTAGACATGCATTAACTCCCAAAAAGTGTATATCTTTGGTTTCCCATTGGTGGGAAATGTAACTTCAAGATTAGGTAGGGCATTAGTCTAGATTAACATACAGCGATATTACTCCTATTCAAGTACTAAACAGGCCAACCTGAACTGTAAAACATCCCCTAAGTGGAGGTAAGGCATCAGTTAGGAGTGAACTGAACACTCATGTAATGGGCAATTTGACGTCAAATAAAGTGTGGTAGGCATTAACATTACTTTTGAAATGTTATTCAGAGGGAGCACACAGGGGAATTAGCTCAAATGGTATAGCGCTCGCTTAGCATGCGAGAGGTAGCGGGATCGATGCCCGCATTCTCCATTCTAAAATGTACATACATTTTATTTTTAACTTGTCATTGCCAAGCTTGTTGCATAGTAAGAACAGATAAATCACAGATGGCTTTCATATATGGTCACATCATAACAACTAAAGGGGTTTTATCAAAAGGGTTTAGGTATTCGTTAGCTTGTGAGAGCAATTTGAGTTCTTATGCAATCTCACAATGACATTTCCACAACTTCCATTTCAATTTTGTCTCATTTTACTTGACACTCTGTCCACTGAGGGATCTATAAATGATAAGTTCCTTGAAAAACAAGATTTGAGGAATATCCAGGAAATGGTTTTCTTAATGAAAAACGATCAGTTTGCATTCTACTTTAAAGAGGGAGCCCGGCTAGCTCAGTCGGTAGAGCATGAGACTCTTAATCTCAGGGTCGTGGGTTCGAGCCCCACGTTGGGCGAAAACGAGTAATTTTTGCAGGATTATTGCATTGGATCTCATAATATGGCAATTAATCTTGCATTAGACATGCATTAACTCCCAAAAAGTGTATATCTTTGGTTTCCCATTGGTGGGAAATGTAACTTCAAGATTAGGTAGGGCATTAGTCTAGATTAACATACAGCGATATTACTCCTATTCAAGTACTAAACAGGCCAACCTGAACTGTAAAACATCCCCTAAGTGGAGGTAAGGCATCAGTTAGGAGTGAACTGAACACTCATGTAATGGGCAATTTGACGTCAAATAAAGTGTGGTAGGCATTAACATTACTTTTGAAATGTTATTCTGAGGGAGCACACAGGGGAATTAGCTCAAATGGTAGAGCGCTCGCTTAGCATGCGAGAGGTAGCGGGATCGATGCCCGCATTCTCCATTCTAAAATGTACATACATTTTATTTTTAACTTGTCATTGCCAAGCTTGTTGCATAGTAAGAACAGATAAATCACAGATGGCTTTCATATATGGTCACATCATAACAACTAAAGGGGTTTTATCAAAAGGGTTTAGGTATTCGTTAGCTTGTGAGAGCAATTTGAGTTCTTATGCAATCTCACAATGACATTTCCACAACTTCCATTTCAATTTTGTCTCATTTTACTTGACACTCTGTCCACTGAGGGATCTATAAATGATAAGTTCCTTGAAAAACAAGAGTTGAGGAATATCCAGGAACTGGTTTTCTTAATGAAAAACGATCAGTTTGCATACTACTTTAAAGAGGGAGCCCGGCTAGCTCAGTCGGTAGAGCATGAGACTCTTAATCTCAGGGTCGTGGGTTCGAGCCCCATGTTGGGCGAAAACGAGTAATTTTTGCAGGATTATTGCATTGGATCTCATAATATGGCAATTAATCTTGCATTAGACATGCATTAACTCCCAAAAAGTGTATATCTTTGGTTTCCCATTGGTGGGAAATGTAACTTCAAGATTAGGTAGGGCATTAGTCTAGATTAACATACAGCGATATTACTCCTATTCAAGTACTAAACAGGCCAACCTGAACTGTAAAACATCCCCTAAGTGGAGGTAAGGCATCAGTTAGGAGTGAACTGAACACTCATGTAATGGGCAATTTGACGTCAAATAAAGTGTGGTAGGCATTAACATTACTTTTGAAATGTTATTCAGAGGGAGCACACAGGGGAATTAGCTCAAATGGTATAGCGCTCGCTTAGCATGCGAGAGGTAGCGGGATCGATGCCCGCATTCTCCATTCTAAAATGTACATACATTTTATTTTTAACTTGTCATTGCCAAGCTTGTTGCATAGTAAGAACAGATAAATCACAGATGGCTTTCATATATGGTCACATCATAACAACTAAAGGGGTTTTATCAAAAGGGTTTAGGTATTCGTTAGCTTGTGAGAGCAATTTGAGTTCTTATGCAATCTCACAATGACATTTCCACAACTTCCATTTCAATTTTGTCTCATTTTACTTGACACTCTGTCCACTGAGGGATCTATAAATGATAAGTTCCTTGAAAAACAAGATTTGAGGAATATCCAGGAAATGGTTTTCTTAATGAAAAACGATCAGTTTGCATTCTACTTTAAAGAGGGAGCCCGGCTAGCTCAGTCGGTAGAGCATGAGACTCTTAATCTCAGGGTCGTGGGTTCGAGCCCCACGTTGGGCGAAAACGAGTAATTTTTGCAGGATTATTGCATTGGATCTCATAATATGGCAATTAATCTTGCATTAGACATGCATTAACTCCCAAAAAGTGTATATCTTTGGTTTCCCATTGGTGGGAAATGTAACTTCAAGATTAGGTAGGGCATTAGTCTAGATTAACATACAGCGATATTACTCCTATTCAAGTACTAAACAGGCCAACCTGAACTGTAAAACATCCCCTAAGTGGAGGTAAGGCATCAGTTAGGAGTGAACTGAACACTCATGTAATGGGCAATTTGACGTCAAATAAAGTGTGGTAGGCATTAACATTACTTTTGAAATGTTATTCTGAGGGAGCACACAGGGGAATTAGCTCAAATGGTATAGCGCTCGCTTAGCATGCGAGAGGTAGCGGGATCGATGCCCGCATTCTCCATTCTAAAATGTACATACATTTTATTTTTAACTTGTCATTGCCAAGCTTGTTGCATAGTAAGAACAGATAAATCACAGATGGCTTTCATATATGGTCACATCATAACAACTAAAGGGGTTTTATCAAAAGGGTTTAGGTATTCGTTAGCTTGTGAGAGCAATTTGAGTTCTTATGCAATCTCACAATGACATTTCCACAACTTCCATTTCAATTTTGTCTCATTTTACTTGACACTCTGTCCACTGAGGGATATATAAATGATAAGTTCCTTGAAAAACAAGAGTTGAGGAATATCCAGGAAATGGTTTTCTTAATGAAAAACGATCAGTTTGCATACTACTTTAAAGAGGGAGCCCGGCTAGCTCAGTCGGTAGAGCATGAGACTCTTAATCTCAGGGTCGTGGGTTCGAGCCCCACGTTGGGCGAAAACGAGTAATTTTTGCAGGATTATTGAATTGGATCTCATATTATGGCAATTAATCTTGCATTAGACATGCAATAACTCCCAAAAATTGTATATCTTTGGTTTCCCATTGGTGGGAAATGTAACTTCAAGATTAGGTAGGGCATTAGTCTAGATTAACATACAGCGATATTACTCCTATTCAAGTACTAAACAGGCCAACCTGAACTGTAAAACAATCACTAAGTCGAGGTAAGGCATCAGTTAGGAGTGAACTGAACACTCATGTAATGGGCAATTTGACGTCAAATAAAGTGTGGTAGGCATTAACATTACTTTTGAAATGTTATTCTGAGGGAGCACACAGGGGAATTAGCTCAAATGGTAGAGCGCTCGCTTAGCATGCGAGAGGTAGCGGGATCGATGCCCGCATTCTCCATTCTAAAATGTACATACATTTTATTTTTAACTTGTCATTGCCAAGCTAGTTGCATAGTAAGAACAGATAAATCACAGATGGCTTTCATATATGGTCACATCATAACAACTAAAGGGGTTTTATCAAAAGGGTTTAGGTATTCGTTAGCTTGTGAGAGCAATTTGAGTTCTTATGCAATCTCACAATGACATTTCCACAACTTCCATTTCAATTTTGTCTCATTTTACTTGACACTCTGTCCACTGAGGGATCTATAAATGATAAGTTCCTTGAAAAACAAGAGTTGAGGAATATCCAGGAACTGGTTTTCTTAATGAAAAACGATCAGTTTGCATACTACTTTAAAGAGGGAGCCTGGCTAGCTCAGTCGGTAGAGCATGAGACTCTTAATCTCAGGGTCGTGGGTTCGAGCCCCATGTTGGGCGAAAACGAGTAATTTTTGCAGGATTATTGCATTGGATCTCATAATATGGCAATTAATCTTGCATTAGACATGCATTAACTCCCAAAAAGTGTATATCTTTGGTTTCCCATTGGTGGGAAATGTAACTTCAAGATTAGGTAGGTCATTAGTCTAGATTAACATACAGCGATATTACTCCTATTCAAGTACTAAACAGGCCAACCTGAACCGTAAAACATCCCCTAAGTGGAGGTAAGGCATCAGTTAGGAGTGAACTGAACACTCATGTAATGGGCAATTTGACGTCAAATAAAGTGTGGTAGGCATTAACATTACTTTTGAAATGTTATTCTGAGGGAGCACACAGGGGAATTAGCTCAAATGGTAGAGCGCTCGCTTAGCATGCGAGAGGTAGCGGGATCGATGCCCGCATTCTCCATTCTAAAATGTACATACATTTTATTTTTAACTTGTCATTGCCAAGCTTGTTGCATAGTAAGAACAGATAAATCACAGATGGCTTTCATATATGGTCACATCATAACAACTAAAGGGGTTTTATCAAAAGGGTTTAGGTATTCGTTAGCTTGTGAGAGCAATTTGAGTTCTTATGCAATCTCACAATGACATTTCCACAACTTCCATTTCAATTTTGTCTCATTTTACTTGACACTCTGTCCACTGAGGGATCTATAAATGATAAGTTCCTTGAAAAACAAGAGTTGAGGAATATCCAGGAACTGGTTTTCTTAATGAAAAACGATCAGTTTGCATACTACTTTAAAGAGGGAGCCCGGCTAGCTCAGTTGGTAGAGCATGAGACTCTTAATCTCAGGGTCGTGGGTTCGAGCCCCATGTTGGGCGAAAACGAGTAATTTTTGCAGGATTATTGCATTGGATCTCATATTATGGCAATTAATCTTGCATTAGACATGCAATAACTCCCAAAAATTGTATATCTTTGGTTTCCCATTGGTGGGAAATGTAACTTCAAGATTAGGTAGGGCATTAGTCTAGATTAACATACAGCGATATTACTCCTATTCAAGTACTAAACAGGCCAACCTGAACTGTAAAACAATCACTAAGTCGAGGTAAGGCATCAGTTAGGAGTGAACTGAACACTCATGTAATGGGCAATTTGACGTCAAATAAAGTGTGGTAGGCATTAACATTACTTTTGAAATGTTATTCTGAGGGAGCACACAGGGGAATTAGCTCAAATGGTAGAGCGCTCGCTTAGCATGCGAGAGGTAGCGGGATCGATGCCCGCATTCTCCATTCTAAAATGTACATACATTTTATTTTTAACTTGTCATTGCCAAGCTAGTTGCATAGTAAGAACAGATAAATCACAGATGGCTTTCATATATGGTCACATCATAACAACTAAAGGGGTTTTATCAAAAGGGTTTAGGTATTCGTTAGCTTGTGAGAGCAATTTGAGTTCTTATGCAATCTCACAATGACATTTCCACAACTTCCATTTCAATTTTGTCTCATTTTACTTGACACTCTGTCCACTGAGGGATCTATAAATGATAAGTTCCTTGAAAAACAAGAGTTGAGGAATATCCAGGAACTGGTTTTCTTAATGAAAAACGATCAGTTTGCATTCTACTTTAAAGAGGGAGCCCGGCTAGCTCAGTCGGTAGAGCATGAGACTCTTAATCTCAGGGTCGTGGGTTCGAGCCCCACGTTGGGCGAAAACGAGTAATTTTTGCAGGATTATTGCATTGGATCTCATAATATGGCAATTAATCTTGCATTAGACATGCAATAACTCCCAAAAATTGCATATCTTTGGTTTCCCATTGGTGGGAAATGTAACTTCAAGATTAGGTAGGTCATTAGTCTAGATTAACATACAGCGATATTACTCCTATTCAAGTACTAAACAGGCCAACCTGAACCGTAAAACATCCCCTAAGTGGAGGTAAGGCATCAGTTAGGAGTGAACTGAACACTCATGTAATGGGCAATTTGACGTCAAATAAAGTGTGGTAGGCATTAACATTACTTTTGAAATGTTATTCTGAGGGAGCACACAGGGGAATTAGCTCAAATGGTAGAGCGCTCGCTTAGCATGCGAGAGGTAGCGGGATCGATGCCCGCATTCTCCATTCTAAAATGTACATACATTTTATTTTTAACTTGTCATTGCCAAGCTTGTTGCATAGTAAGAACAGATAAATCACAGATGGCTTTCATATATGGTCACATCATAACAACTAAAGGGGTTTTATCAAAAGGGTTTAGGTATTCGTTAGCTTGTGAGAGCAATTTGAGTTCTTATGCAATCTCACAATGACATTTCCACAACTTCCATTTCAATTTTGTCTCATTTTACTTGACACTCTGTCCACTGAGGGATCTATAAATGATAAGTTCCTTGAAAAACAAGAGTTGAGGAATATCCAGGAACTGGTTTTCTTAATGAAAAACGATCAGTTTGCATACTACTTTAAAGAGGGAGCCCGGCTAGCTCAGTCGGTAGAGCATGAGACTCTTAATCTCAGGGTCGTGGGTTCGAGCCCCATGTTGGGCGAAAATGAGAAATTTTTGCAGGATTATTGCATTGGATCTCATAATATGGCAATTAATCTTGCATTAGACATGCATTAACTCCCAAAAAGTGTATATCTTTGGTTTACAATTGGTGGGAAATGTAACTTCAAGATTAGGTAGGGCATTAGTCTAGATTAACATACAGCGATATTACTCCTATTCAAGTACTAAACAGGCCAACCTGAACTGTAAAACATCCCCTAAGTGGAGGTAAGGCATCAGTTAGGAGTGAACTGAACACTCATGTAATGGGCAATTTGACGTCAAATAAAGTGTGGTAGGCATTAACATTACTTTTGAAATGTTATTCTGAGGGAGCACACAGGGGAATTAGCTCAAATGGTATAGCGCTCGCTTAGCATGCGAGAGGTAGCGGGATCGATGCCCGCATTCTCCATTCTAAAATGTACATACATTTTATTTTTAACTTGTCATTGCCAAGCTTGTTGCATAGTAAGAACAGATAAATCACAGATGGCTTTCATATATGGTCACATCATAACAACTAAAGGGGTTTTATCAAAAGGGTTTAGGTATTCGTTAGCTTGTGAGAGCAATTTGAGTTCTTATGCAATCTCACAATGACATTTCCACAACTTCCATTTCAATTTTGTCTCATTTTACTTGACACTCTGTCCACTGAGGGATCTATAAATGATAAGTTCCTTGAAAAACAAGAGTTGAGGAATATCCAGGAACTGGTTTTCTTAATGAAAAACGATCAGTTTGCATACTACTTTAAAGAGGGAGCCCGGCTAGCTCAGTCGGTAGAGCATGAGACTCTTAATCTCAGGGTCGTGGGTTCGAGCCCCACGTTGGGCGAAAACGAGTAATTTTTGCAGGATTATTGCATTGGATCTCATATTATGGCAATTAATCTTGCATTAGACATGCAATAACTCCCAAAAATTGTATATCTTTGGTTTCCCATTGGTGGGAAATGTAACTTCAAGATTAGGTAGCGCATTAGTCTAGATTAACATACAGCGATATTACTCCTATTCAAGTACTAAACAGGCCAACCTGAACTGTAAAACAATCACTAAGTCGAGGTAAGGCATCAGTTAGGAGTGAACTGAACACTCATGTAATGGGCAATTTGACGTCAAATAAAGTGTGGTAGGCATTAACATTACTTTTGAAATGTTATTCTGAGGGAGCACACAGGGGAATTAGCTCAAATGGTAGAGCGCTCGCTTAGCATGCGAGAGGTAGCGGGATCGATGCCCGCATTCTCCATTCTAAAATGTACATACATTTTATTTTTAACTTGTCATTGCCAAGCTAGTTGCATAGTAAGAACAGATAAATCACAGATGGCTTTCATATATGGTCACATCATAACAACTAAAGGGGTTTTATCAAAAGGGTTTAGGTATTCGTTAGCTTGTGAGAGCAATTTGAGTTCTTATGCAATCTCACAATGACATTTCCACAACTTCCATTTCAATTTTGTCTCATTTTACTTGACACTCTGTCCACTGAGGGATCTATAAATGATAAGTTCCTTGAAAAACAAGAGTTGAGGAATATCCGGGAACTGGTTTTCTTAATGAAAAACGATCAGTTTGCATTCTACTTTAAAGAGGGAGCCCGGCTAGCTCAGTCGGTAGAGCATGAGACTCTTAATCTCAGGGTCGTGGGTTCGAGCCCCACGTTGGGCGAAAACGAGTAATTTTTGCAGGATTATTGCATTGGATCTCATAATATGGCAATTAATCTTGCATTAGACATGCAATAACTCCCAAAAATTGCATATCTTTGGTTTCCCATTGGTGGGAAATGTAACTTCAAGATTAGGTAGGTCATTAGTCTAGATTAACATACAGCGATATTACTCCTATTCAAGTACTAAACAGGCCAACCTGAACCGTAAAACATCCCCTAAGTGGAGGTAAGGCATCAGTTAGGAGTGAACTGAACACTCATGTAATGGGCAATTTGACGTCAAATAAAGTGTGGTAGGCATTAACATTACTTTTGAAATGTTATTCTGAGGGAGCACACAGGGGAATTAGCTCAAATGGTAGAGCGCTCGCTTAGCATGCGAGAGGTAGCGGGATCGATGCCCGCATTCTCCATTCTAAAATGTACATACATTTTATTTTTAACTTGTCATTGCCAAGCTTGTTGCATAGTAAGAACAGATAAATCACAGATGGCTTTCATATATGGTCACATCATAACAACTAAAGGGGTTTTATCAAAAGGGTTTAGGTATTCGTTAGCTTGTGAGAGCAATTTGAGTTCTTATGCAATCTCACAATGACATTTCCACAACTTCCATTTCAATTTTGTCTCATTTTACTTGACACTCTGTCCACTGAGGGATCTATAAATGATAAGTTCCTTGAAAAACAAGAGTTGAGGAATATCCAGGAACTGGTTTTCTTAATGAAAAACGATCAGTTTGCATACTACTTTAAAGAGGGAGCCCGGCTAGCTCAGTCGGTAGAGCATGAGACTCTTAATCTCAGGGTCGTGGGTTCGAGCCCCATGTTGGGCGAAAACGAGTAATTTTTGCAGGATTATTGCATTGGATCTCATAATATGGCAATTAATCTTGCATTAGACATGCATTAACTCCCAAAAAGTGTATATCTTTGGTTTCCCATTGGTGGGAAATGTAACTTCAAGATTAGGTAGGGCATTAGTCTAGATTAACATACAGCGATATTACTCCTATTCAAGTACTAAACAGGCCAACCTGATCTGTAAAACATCCCCTAAGTGGAGGTAAGGCATCAGTTAGGAGTGAACTGAACACTCATGTAATGGGCAATTTGACGTCAAATAAAGTGTGGTAGGCATTAACATTACTTTTGAAATGTTATTCTGAGTGAGCACACAGGGGAATTAGCTCAAATGGTAGAGCGCTCGCTTAGCATGCGAGAGGTAGCGGGATCGATGCCCGCATTCTCCATTCTAAAATGTACATACATTTTATTTTTAACTTGTCATTGCCAAGCTTGTTGCATAGTAAGAACAGATAAATCACAGATGGCTTTCATATATGGTCACATCATAACAACTAAAGGGGTTTTATCAAAAGGGTTTAGGTATTCGTTAGCTTGTGAGAGCAATCTGAGTTCTTATGCAATCTCACAATGACATTTCCACAACTTCCATTTCAATTTTGTCTCATTTTACTTGACACTCTGTCCACTGAGGGATATATAAATGATAAGTTCCTTGAAAAACAAGAGTTGAGGAATATCCAGGAAATGGTTTTCTTAATGAAAAACGATCAGTTTGCATACTACTTTAAAGAGGGAGCCCGGCTAGCTCAGTCGGTAGAGCATGAGACTCTTAATCTCAGGGTCGTGGGTTCGAGCCCCACGTTGGGCGAAAACGAGTAATTTTTGCAGGATTATTGAATTGGATCTCATATTATGGCAATTAATCTTGCATTAGACATGCAATAACTCCCAAAAAGTGTATATCTTTGGTTTCCCATTGGTGGGAAATGTAACTTCAAGATTAGGTAGGGCATTAGTCTAGATTAACATACAGCGATATTACTCCTATTCAAGTACTAAACAGGCCAACCTGAACTGTAAAACAATCACTAAGTCGAGGTAAGGCATCAGTTAGGAGTGAACTGAACACTCATGTAATGGGCAATTTGACGTCAAATAAAGTGTGGTAGGCATTAACATTACTTTTGAAATGTTATTCTGAGGGAGCACACAGGGGAATTAGCTCAAATGGTAGAGCGCTCGCTTAGCATGCGAGAGGTAGCGGGATCGATGCCCGCATTCTCCATTCTAAAATGTACATACATTTTATTTTTAACTTGTCATTGCCAAGCTAGTTGCATAGTAAGAACAGATAAATCACAGATGGCTTTCATATATGGTCACATCATAACAACTAAAGGGGTTTTATCAAAAGGGTTTAGGTATTCGTTAGCTTGTGAGAGCAATTTGAGTTCTTATGCAATCTCACAATGACATTTCCACAACTTCCATTTCAATTTTGTCTCATTTTACTTGACACTCTGTCCACTGAGGGATCTATAAATGATAAGTTCCTTGAAAAACAAGAGTTGAGGAATATCCAGGAACTGGTTTTCTTAATGAAAAACGATCAGTTTGCATACTACTTTAAAGAGGGAGCCCGGCTAGCTCAGTCGGTAGAGCATGAGACTCTTAATCTCAGGGTCGTGGGTTCGAGCCCCATGTTGGGCGAAAACGAGTAATTTTTGCAGGATTATTGCATTGGATCTCATAATATGGCAATTAATCTTGCATTAGACATGCATTAACTCCCAAAAAGTGTATATCTTTGGTTTCCCATTGGTGGGAAATGTAACTTCAAGATTAGGTAGGGCATTAGTCTAGATTAACATACAGCGATATTACTCCTATTCAAGTACTAAACAGGCCAACCTGAACTGTAAAACATCCCCTAAGTGGAGGTAAGGCATCAGTTAGGAGTGAACTGAACACTCATGTAATGGGCAATTTGACGTCAAATAAAGTGTGGTAGGCATTAACATTACTTTTGAAATGTTATTCTGAGGGAGCACACAGGGGAATTAGCTCAAATGGTATAGCGCTCGCTTAGCATGCGAGAGGTAGCGGGATCGATGCCCGCATTCTCCATTTTAAAATGTACATACATTTTATTTTTAACTTGTCATTGCCAAGCTTGTTGCATAGTAAGAACAGATAAATCACAGATGGCTTTCATATATGGTCACATCATAACAACTAAAGGGGTTTTATCAAAAGGGTTTAGGTATTCGTTAGCTTGTGAGAGCAATTTGAGTTCTTATGCAATCTCACAATGACATTTCCACAACTTCCATTTCAATTTTGTCTCATTTTACTTGACACTCTGTCCACTGAGGGATATATAAATGATAAGTTCCTTGAAAAACAAGATTTGAGGAATATCCAGGAAATGGTTTTCTTAATGAAAAACGATCAGTTTGCATTCTACTTTAAAGAGGGAGCCCGGCTAGCTCAGTCGGTAGAGCATGAGACTCTTAATCTCAGGGTCGTGGGTTCGAGCCCCACGTTGGGCGAAAACGAGTAATTTTTGCAGGATTATTTCATTGGATCTCATAATATGGCAATTAATCTTGCATTAGACATGCATTAACTCCCAAAAAGTGTATATCTTTGGTTTCCCATTGGTGGGAAATGTAACTTCAAGATTAGGTAGGGCATTAGTCTAGATTAACATACAGCGATATTACTCCTATTCAAGTACTAAACAGGCCAACCTGAACTGTAAAACATCCCCTAAGTGGAGGTAAGGCATCAGTTAGGAGTGAACTGAACACTCATGTAATGGGCAATTTGACGTCAAATAAAGTGTGGTAGGCATTAACATTACTTTTGAAATGTTATTCTGAGTGAGCACACAGGGGAATTAGCTCAAATGGTAGAGCGCTCGCTTAGCATGCGAGAGGTAGCGGGATCGATGCCCGCATTCTCCATTCTAAAATGTACATACATTTTATTTTTAACTTGTCATTGCCAAGCTTGTTGCATAGTAAGAACAGATAAATCACAGATGGCTTTCATATATGGTCACATCATAACAACTAAAGGGGTTTTATCAAAAGGGTTTAGGTATTCGTTAGCTTGTGAGAGCAATTTGAGTTCTTATGCAATCTCACAATGACATTTCCACAACTTCCATTTCAATTTTGTCTCATTTTACTTGACACTCTGTCCACTGAGGGATATATAAATGATAAGTTCCTTGAAAAACAAGAGTTGAGGAATATCCAGGAAATGGTTTTCTTAATGAAAAACGATCAGTTTGCATACTACTTTAAAGAGGGAGCCCGGCTAGCTCAGTCGGTAGAGCATGAGACTCTTAATCTCAGGGTCGTGGGTTCGAGCCCCACGTTGGGCTAAAACGAGTCATTTTTGCAGGATTATTGCATTGGATCTCATATTATGGCAATTAATCTTGCATTAGACATGCAATAACTCCCAAAAATTGTATATCTTTGGTTTCCCATTGGTGGGAAATGTAACTTCAAGATTAGGTAGGGCATTAGTCTAGAATAACATACAGCGATATTACTCCTATTCAAGTACTAAACAGGCCAACCTGAACTGTAAAACAATCACTAAGTCGAGGTAAGGCATCAGTTAGGAGTGAACTGAACACTCATGTAATGGGCAATTTGACGTCAAATAAAGTGTGGTAGGCATTAACATTACTTTTGAAATGTTATTCTGAGGGAGCACACAGGGGAATTAGCTCAAATGGTAGAGCGCTCGCTTAGCATGCGAGAGGTAGCGGGATCGATGCCCGCATTCTCCATTCTAAAATGTACATACATTTTATTTTTAACTTGTCATTGCCAAGCTAGTTGCATAGTAAGAACAGATAAATCACAGATGGCTTTCATATATGGTCACATCATAACAACTAAAGGGGTTTTATCAAAAGGGTTTAGGTATTCGTTAGCTTGTGAGAGCAATTTGAGTTCTTATGCAATCTCACAATGACATTTCCACAACTTCCATTTCAATTTTGTCTCATTTTACTTGACACTCTGTCCACTGAGGGATCTATAAATGATAAGTTCCTTGAAAAACAAGAGTTGAGGAATATCCAGGAACTGGTTTTCTTAATGAAAAACGATCAGTTTGCATTCTACTTTAAAGAGGGAGCCCGGCTAGCTCAGTCGGTAGAGCATGAGACTCTTAATCTCAGGGTCGTGGGTTCGAGCCCCACGTTGGGCGAAAACGAGTAATTTTTGCAGGATTATTGCATTGGATCTCATAATATGGCAATTAATCTTGCATTAGACATGCAATAACTCCCAAAAATTGCATATCTTTGGTTTCCCATTGGTGGGAAATGTAACTTCAAGATTAGGTAGGTCATTAGTCTAGATTAACATACAGCGATATTACTCCTATTCAAGTACTAAACAGGCCAACCTGAACCGTAAAACATCCCCTAAGTGGATGTAAGGCATCAGTTAGGAGTGAACTGAACACTCATGTAATGGGCAATTTGACGTCAAATAAAGTGTGGTAGGCATTAACATTACTTTTGAAATGTTATTCTGAGGGAGCACACAGGGGAATTAGCTCAAATGGTAGAGCGCTCGCTTAGCATGCGAGAGGTAGCGGGATCGATGCCCGCATTCTCCATTCTAAAATGTACATACATTTTATTTTTAACTTGTCATTGCCAAGCTTGTTGCATAGTAAGAACAGATAAATCACAGATGGCTTTCATATATGGTCACATCATAACAACTAAAGGGGTTTTATCAAAAGGGTTTAGGTATTCGTTAGCTTGTGAGAGCAATTTGAGTTCTTATGCAATCTCACAATGACATTTCCACAACTTCCATTTCAATTTTGTCTCATTTTACTTGACACTCTGTCCACTGAGGGATCTATAAATGATAAGTTCCTTGAAAAACAAGAGTTGAGGAATATCCAGGAACTGGTTTTCTTAATGAAAAACGATCAGTTTGCATACTACTTTAAAGAGGGAGCCCGGCTAGCTCAGTCGGTAGAGCATGAGACTCTTAATCTCAGGGTCGTGGGTTCGAGCCCCACGTTGGGCGAAAACGAGTAATTTTTGCAGGATTATTGCATTGGATCTCATAATATGGCAATTAATCTTGCATTAGACATGCATTAACTCCCAAAAAGTGTATATCTTTGGTTTCCCATTGGTGGGAAATGTAACTTCAAGATTAGGTAGGGCATTAGTCTAGATTAACATACAGCGATATTACTCCTATTCAAGTACTAAACAGGCCAACCTGAACTGTAAAACATCCCCTAAGTGGAGGTAAGGCATCAGTTAGGAGTGAACTGAACACTCATGTAATGGGCAATTTGACGTCAAATAAAGTGTGGTAGGCATTAACATTACTTTTGAAATGTTATTCTGAGGGAGCACACAGGGGAATTAGCTCAAATGGTAGAGCGCTCGCTTAGCATGCGAGAGGTAGCGGGATCGATGCCCGCATTCTCCATTCTAAAATGTACATACATTTTATTTTTAACTTGTCATTGCCAAGCTTGTTGCATAGTAAGAACAGATAAATCACAGATGGCTTTCATATATGGTCACATCATAACAACTAAAGGGGTTTTATCAAAAGGGTTTAGGTATTCGTTAGCTTGTGAGAGCAATTTGAGTTCTTATGCAATCTCACAATGACATTTCCACAACTTCCATTTCAATTTTGTCTCATTTTACTTGACACTCTGTCCACTGAGGGATCTATAAATGATAAGTTCCTTGAAAAACAAGAGTTGAGGAATATCCAGGAACTGGTTTTCTTAATGAAAAACGATCAGTTTGCATACTACTTTAAAGAGGGAGCCCGGCTAGCTCAGTCGGTAGAGCATGAGACTCTTAATCTCAGGGTCGTGGGTTCGAGCCCCATGTTGGGCGAAAACGAGTAATTTTTGCAGGATTATTGCATTGGATCTCATAATATGGCAATTAATCTTGCATTAGACATGCATTAACTCCCAAAAAGTGTATATCTTTGGTTTCCATTGGTGGGAAATGTAACTTCAAGATTAGGTAGGGCATTAGTCTAGATTAACATACAGCGATATTACTCCTATTCAAGTACTAAACAGGCCAACCTGAACTGTAAAACATCCCCTAAGTGGAGGTAAGGCATCAGTTAGGAGTGAACTGAACACTCATGTAATGGGCAATTTGACGTCAAATAAAGTGTGGTAGGCATTAACATTACTTTTGAAATGTTATTCTGAGGGAGCACACAGGGGAATTAGCTCAAATGGTATAGCGCTCGCTTAGCATGCGAGAGGTAGCGGGATCGATGCCCGCATTCTCCATTTTAAAATGTACATACATTTTATTTTTAACTTGTCATTGCCAAGCTTGTTGCATAGTAAGAACAGATAAATCACAGATGGCTTTCATATATGGTCACATCATAACAACTAAAGGGGTTTTATCAAAAGGGTTTAGGTATTCGTTAGCTTGTGAGAGCAATTTGAGTTCTTATGCAATCTCACAATGACATTTCCACAACTTCCATTTCAATTTTGTCTCATTTTACTTGACACTCTGTCCAGTGAGGGATATATAAATGATAAGTTCCTTGAAAAACAAGATTTGAGGAATATCCAGGAACTGGTTTTCTTAATGAAAAACGATCAGTTTGCATTCTACTTTAAAGAGGGAGCCCGGCTAGCTCAGTCGGTAGAGCATGAGACTCTTAATCTCAGGGTCGTGGGTTCGAGCCCCACATTGGGCGAAAACGAGTAATTTTTGCAGGATTATTTCATTGGATCTCATAATATGGCAATTAATCTTGCATTAGACATGCATTAACTCCCAAAAAGTGTATATCTTTGGTTTCCCATTGGTGGGAAATGTAACTTCAAGATTAGGTAGGGCATTAGTCTAGATTAACATACAGCGATATTACTCCTATTCAAGTACTAAACAGGCCAACCTGAACTGTAAAACATCCCCTAAGTGGAGGTAAGGCATCAGTTAGGAGTGAACTGAACACTCATGTAATGGGCAATTTGACGTCAAATAAAGTGTGGTAGGCATTAACATTACTTTTGAAATGTTATTCTGAGTGAGCACACAGGGGAATTAGCTCAAATGGTAGAGCGCTCGCTTAGCATGCGAGAGGTAGCGGGATCGATGCCCGCATTCTCCATTCTAAAATGTACATACATTTTATTTTTAACTTGTCATTGCCAAGCTTGTTGCATAGTAAGAACAGATAAATCACAGATGGCTTTCATATATGGTCACATCATAACAACTAAAGGGGTTTTATCAAAAGGGTTTAGGTATTCGTTAGCTTGTGAGAGCAATTTGAGTTCTTATGCAATCTCACAATGACATTTCCACAACTTCCATTTCAATTTTGTCTCATTTTACTTGACACTCTGTCCACTGAGGGATATATAAATGATAAGTTCCTTGAAAAACAAGAGTTGAGGAATATCCAGGAAGTGGTTTTCTTAATGAAAAACGATCAGTTTGCATACTACTTTAAAGAGGGAACCCGGCTAGCTCAGTCGGTAGAGCATGAGACTCTTAATCTCAGGGTCGTGGGTTCGAGCCCCATGTTGGGCGAAAACGAGTAATTTTTGCAGGATTATTGCATTGGATCTCATATTATGGCAATTAATCTTGCATTAGACATGCAATAACTCCCAAAAATTGTATATCTTTGGTTTCCCATTGGTGGGAAATGTAACTTCAATATTAGGTAGGGCATTAGTCTAGATTAACATACAGCGATATTACTCCTATTCAATTACTAAACAGGCCAACCTGAACTGTAAAACAATCACTAAGTCGAGGTAAGGCATCAGTTAGGAGTGAACTGAACACTCATGTAATGGGCAATTTGACGTCAAATAAAGTGTGGTAGGCATTAACATTACTTTTGAAATGTTATTCTGAGGGAGCACACAGGGGAATTAGCTCAAATGGTAGAGCGCTCGCTTAGCATGCGAGAGGTAGCGGGATCGATGCCCGCATTCTCCATTCTAAAATGTACATACATTTTATTTTTAACTTGTCATTGCCAAGCTAGTTGCATAGTAAGAACAGATAAATCACAGATGGCTTTCATATATGGTCACATCATAACAACTAAAGGGGTTTTATCAAAAGGGTTTAGGTATTCGTTAGCTTGTGAGAGCAATTTGAGTTCTTATGCAATCTCACAATGACATTTCCACAACTTCCATTTCAATTTTGTCTCATTTTACTTGACACTCTGTCCACTGAGGGATCTATAAATGATAAGTTCCTTGAAAAACAAGAGTTGAGGAATATCCAGGAACTGGTTTTCTTAATGAAAAACGATCAGTTTGCATTCTACTTTAAAGAGGGAGCCCGGCTAGCTCAGTCGGTAGAGCATGAGACTCTTAATCTCAGGGTCGTGGGTTCGAGCCCCATGTTGGGCGAAAACGAGTAATTTTTGCAGGATTATTGCATTGGATCTCATAATATGGCAATTAATCTTGCATTAGACATGCAATAACTCCCAAAAATTGCATATCTTTGGTTTCCCATTGGTGGGAAATGTAACTTCAAGATTAGGTAGGTCATTAGTCTAGATTAACATACAGCGATATTACTCCTATTCAAGTACTAAACAGGCCAACCTGAACCGTAAAACATCCCCTAAGTGGAGGTAAGGCATCAGTTAGGAGTGAACTGAACACTCATGTAATGGGCAATTTGACGTCAAATAAAGTGTGGTAGGCATTAACATTACTTTTGAAATGTTATTCTGAGGGAGCACACAGGGGAATTAGCTCAAATGGTAGAGCGCTCGCTTAGCATGCGAGAGGTAGCGGGATCGATGCCCGCATTCTCCATTCTAAAATGTACATACATTTTATTTTTAACTTGTCATTGCCAAGCTTGTTGCATAGTAAGAACAGATAAATCACAGATGGCTTTCATATATGGTCACATCATAACAACTAAAGGGGTTTTATCAAAAGGGTTTAGGTATTCGTTAGCTTGTGAGAGCAATTTGAGTTCTTATGCAATCTCACAATGACATTTCCACAACTTCCATTTCAATTTTGTCTCATTTTACTTGACACTCTGTCCACTGAGGGATCTATAAATGATAAGTTCCTTGAAAAACAAGAGTTGAGGAATATCCAGGAACTGGTTTTCTTAATGAAAAACGATCAGTTTGCATACTACTTTAAAGAGGGAGCCCGGCTAGCTCAGTCGGTAGAGCATGAGACTCTTAATCTCAGGGTCGTGGGTTCGAGCCCCATGTTGGGCGAAAACGAGTAATTTTTGCAGGATTATTGCATTGGATCTCATAATATGGCAATTAATCTTGCATTAGACATGCATTAACTCCCAAAAAGTGTATATCTTTGGTTTCCCATTGGTGGGAAATGTAACTTCAAGATTAGGTAGGGCATTAGTCTAGATTAACATACAGCGATATTACTCCTATTCAAGTACTAAACAGGCCAACCTGAACTGTAAAACATCCCCTAAGTGGAGGTAAGGCATCAGTTAGGAGTGAACTGAACACTCATGTAATGGGCAATTTGACGTCAAATAAAGTGTGGTAGGCATTAACATTACTTTTGAAATGTTATTCTGAGGGAGCACACAGGGGAATTAGCTCAAATGGTATAGCGCTCGCTTAGCATGCGAGAGGTAGCGGGATCGATGCCCGCATTCTCCATTCTAAAATGTACATACATTTTATTTTTAACTTGTCATTGCCAAGCTTGTTGCATAGTAAGAACAGATAAATCACAGATGGCTTTCATATATGGTCACATCATAACAACTAAAGGGGTTTTATCAAAAGGGTTTAGGTATTCGTTAGCTTGTGAGAGCAATTTGAGTTCTTATGCAATCTCACAATGACATTTCCACAACTTCCATTTCAATTTTGTCTCATTTTACTTGACACTCTGTCCACTGAGGGATCTATAAATGATAAGTTCCTTGAAAAACAAGATTTGAGGAATATCCAGGAAATGGTTTTCTTAATGAAAAACGATCAGTTTGCATTCTACTTTAAAGAGGGAGCCCGGCTAGCTCAGTCGGTAGAGCATGAGACTCTTAATCTCAGGGTCGTGGGTTCGAGCCCCACGTTGGGCGAAAACGAGTAATTTTTGCAGGATTATTTCATTGGATCTCATAATATGGCAATTAATCTTGCATTAGACATGCATTAACTCCCAAAAAGTGTATATCTTTGGTTTCCCATTGGTGGGAAATGTAACTTCAAGATTAGGTAGGGCATTAGTCTAGATTAACATACAGCGATATTACTCCTATTCAAGTACTAAACAGGCCAACCTGAACTGTAAAACATCCCCTAAGTGGAGGTAAGGCATCAGTTAGGAGTGAACTGAACACTCATGTAATGGGCAATTTGACGTCAAATAAAGTGTGGTAGGCATTAACATTACTTTTGAAATGTTATTCTGAGGGAGCACACAGGGGAATTAGCTCAAATGGTAGAGCGCTCGCTTAGCATGCGAGAGGTAGCGGGATCGATGCCCGCATTCTCCATTCTAAAATGTACATACATTTTATTTTTAACTTGTCATTGCCAAGCTTGTTGCATAGTAAGAACAGATAAATCACAGATGGCTTTCATATATGGTCACATCATAACAACTAAAGGGGTTTTATCAAAAGGGTTTAGGTATTCGTTAGCTTGTGAGAGCAATTTGAGTTCTTATGCAATCTCACAATGACATTTCCACAACTTCCATTTCAATTTTGTCTCATTTTACTTGACACTCTGTCCACTGAGGGATATATAAATGATAAGTTCCTTGAAAAACAAGAGTTGAGGAATATCCAGGAAGTGGTTTTCTTAATGAAAAACGATCAGTTTGCATACTACTTTAAAGAGGGAACCCGGCTAGCTCAGTCGGTAGAGCATGAGACTCTTAATCTCAGGGTCGTGGGTTCGAGCCCCACGTTGGGCGAAAACGAGTAATTTTTGCAGGATTATTGCATTGGATCTCATATTATGGCAATTAATCTTGCATTAGACATGCAATAACTCCCAAAAATTGTATATCTTTGGTTTCCCATTGGTGGGAAATGTAACTTCAATATTAGGTAGGGCATTAGTCTAGATTAACATACAGCGATATTACTCCTATTCAATTACTAAACAGGCCAACCTGAACTGTAAAACAATCACTAAGTCGAGGTAAGGCATCAGTTAGGAGTGAACTGAACACTCATGTAATGGGCAATTTGACGTCAAATAAAGTGTGGTAGGCATTAACATTACTTTTGAAATGTTATTCTGAGGGAGCACACAGGGGAATTAGCTCAAATGGTAGAGCGCTCGCTTAGCATGCGAGAGGTAGCGGGATCGATGCCCGCATTCTCCATTCTAAAATGTACATACATTTTATTTTTAACTTGTCATTGCCAAGCTAGTTGCATAGTAAGAACAGATAAATCACAGATGGCTTTCATATATGGTCACATCATAACAACTAAAGGGGTTTTATCAAAAGGGTTTAGGTATTCGTTAGCTTGTGAGAGCAATTTGAGTTCTTATGCAATCTCACAATGACATTTCCACAACTTCCATTTCAATTTTGTCTCATTTTACTTGACACTCTGTCCACTGAGGGATCTATAAATGATAAGTTCCTTGAAAAACAAGAGTTGAGGAATATCCAGGAACTGGTTTTCTTAATGAAAAACGATCAGTTTGCATTCTACTTTAAAGAGGGAGCCCGGCTAGCTCAGTCGGTAGAGCATGAGACTCTTAATCTCAGGGTCGTGGGTTCGAGCCCCATGTTGGGCGAAAACGAGTAATTTTTGCAGGATTATTGCATTGGATCTCATAATATGGCAATTAATCTTGCATTAGACATGCAATAACTCCCAAAAATTGCATATCTTTGGTTTCCCATTGGTGGGAAATGTAACTTCAAGATTAGGTAGGTCATTAGTCTAGATTAACATACAGCGATATTACTCCTATTCAAGTACTAAACAGGCCAACCTGAACCGTAAAACATCCCCTAAGTGGAGGTAAGGCATCAGTTAGGAGTGAACTGAACACTCATGTAATGGGCAATTTGACGTCAAATAAAGTGTGGTAGGCATTAACATTACTTTTGAAATGTTATTCTGAGGGAGCACACAGGGGAATTAGCTCAAATGGTAGAGCGCTCGCTTAGCATGCGAGAGGTAGCGGGATCGATGCCCGCATTCTCCATTCTAAAATGTACATACATTTTATTTTTAACTTGTCATTGCCAAGCTTGTTGCATAGTAAGAACAGATAAATCACAGATGGCTTTCATATATGGTCACATCATAACAACTAAAGGGGTTTTATCAAAAGGGTTTAGGTATTCGTTAGCTTGTGAGAGCAATTTGAGTTCTTATGCAATCTCACAATGACATTTCCACAACTTCCATTTCAATTTTGTCTCATTTTACTTGACACTCTGTCCACTGAGGGATCTATAAATGATAAGTTCCTTGAAAAACAAGAGTTGAGGAATATCCAGGAACTGGTTTTCTTAATGAAAAACGATCAGTTTGCATACTACTTTAAAGAGGGAGCCCGGCTAGCTCAGTCGGTAGAGCATGAGACTCTTAATCTCAGGGTCGTGGGTTCGAGCCCCATGTTGGGCGAAAACGAGTAATTTTTGCAGGATTATTGCATTGGATCTCATAATATGGCAATTAATCTTGCATTAGACATGCATTAACTCCCAAAAAGTGTATATCTTTGGTTTCCCATTGGTGGGAAATGTAACTTCAAGATTAGGTAGGGCATTAGTCTAGATTAACATACAGCGATATTACTCCTATTCAAGTACTAAACAGGCCAACCTGAACTGTAAAACATCCCCTAAGTGGAGGTAAGGCATCAGTTAGGAGTGAACTGAACACTCATGTAATGGGCAATTTGACGTCAAATAAAGTGTGGTAGGCATTAACATTACTTTTGAAATGTTATTCTGAGGGAGCACACAGGGGAATTAGCTCAAATGGTATAGCGCTCGCTTAGCATGCGAGAGGTAGCGGGATCGATGCCCGCATTCTCCATTCTAAAATGTACATACATTTTATTTTTAACTTGTCATTGCCAAGCTTGTTGCATAGTAAGAACAGATAAATCACAGATGGCTTTCATATATGGTCACATCATAACAACTAAAGGGGTTTTATCAAAAGGGTTTAGGTATTCGTTAGCTTGTGAGAGCAATTTGAGTTCTTATGCAATCTCACAATGACATTTCCACAACTTCCATTTCAATTTTGTCTCATTTTACTTGACACTCTGTCCACTGAGGGATCTATAAATGATAAGTTCCTTGAAAAACAAGATTTGAGGAATATCCAGGAAATGGTTTTCTTAATGAAAAACGATCAGTTTGCATTCTACTTTAAAGAGGGAGCCCGGCTAGCTCAGTCGGTAGAGCATGAGACTCTTAATCTCAGGGTCGTGGGTTCGAGCCCCACGTTGGGCGAAAACGAGTAATTTTTGCAGGATTATTGCATTGGATCTCATAATATGGCAATTAATCTTGCATTAGGCATGCATTAACTCCCAAAAAGTGTATATCTTTGGTTTCCCATTGGTGGGAAATGTAACTTCAAGATTAGGTAGGGCATTAGTCTAGATTAACATACAGCGATATTACTCCTATTCAAGTACTAAACAGGCCAACCTGAACTGTAAAACATCCCCTAAGTGGAGGTAAGGCATCAGTTAGGAGTGAACTGAACACTCATGTAATGGGCAATTTGACGTCAAATAAAGTGTGGTAGGCATTAACATTACTTTTGAAATGTTATTCTGAGGGAGCACACAGGGGAATTAGCTCAAATGGTAGAGCGCTCGCTTAGCATGCGAGAGGTAGCGGGATCGATGCCCGCATTCTCCATTCTAAAATGTACATACATTTTATTTTTAACTTGTCATTGCCAAGCTTGTTGCATAGTAAGAACAGATAAATCACAGATGGCTTTCATATATGGTCACATCATAACAACTAAAGGGGTTTTATCAAAAGGGTTTAGGTATTCGTTAGCTTGTGAGAGCAATTTGAGTTCTTATGCAATCTCACAATGACATTTCCACAACTTCCATTTCAATTTTGTCTCATTTTACTTGACACTCTGTCCACTGAGGGATCTATAAATGATAAGTTCCTTGAAAAACAAGAGTTGAGGAATATCCAGGAACTGGTTTTCTTAATGAAAAACGATCAGTTTGCATTCTACTTTAAAGAGGGAGCCCGGCTAGCTCAGTCGGTAGAGCATGAGACTCTTAATCTCAGGGTCGTGGGTTCGAGCCCCACGTTGGGCGAAAACGAGTAATTTTTGCAGGATTATTGCATTGGATCTCATAATATGGCAATTATTCTTGCATTAGACATGCAATAACTCCCAAAAATTGCATATCTTTGGTTTCCCATTGGTGGGAAATGTAACTTCAAGATTAGGTAGGGCATTAGTCTAGATTAACATACAGCGATATTACTCCTATTCAAGTACTAAACAGGCCAACCTGAACTGTAAAACATCCCCTAAGTGGAGGTAAGGCATCAGTTAGGAGTGAACTGAACACTCATGTAATGGGCAATTTGACGTCAAATAAAGTGTGGTAGGCATTAACATTACTTTTGAAATGTTATTCTGAGGGAGCACACAGGGAAATTAGCTCAAATGGTAGAGCGCTCGCTTAGCATGCGAGAGGTAGCGGTATCGATGCCCGCATTCTCCATTCTAAAATGTACATACATTTTATTTTTAACTTGTCATTGCCAAGCTTGTTGCATAGTAAGAACAGATAAATCACAGATGGCTTTCATATATGGTCACATCATAACAACTAAAGGGGTTTTATCAAAAGGGTTTAGGTATTCGTTAGCTTGTGAGAGCAATTTGAGTTCTTATGCAATCTCACAATGACATTTCCACAACTTCCATTTCAATTTTGTCTCATTTTACTTGACACTCTGTCCACTGAGGGATCTATAAATGATAAGTTCCTTGAAAAACAAGATTTGAGGAATATCCAGGAAATGGTTTTCTTAATGAAAAACGATCAGTTTGCATTCTACTTTAAAGAGGGAGCCCGGCTAGCTCAGTCGGTAGAGCATGAGACTCTTAATCTCAGGGTCGTGGGTTCGAGCCCCACGTTGGGCGAAAACGAGTGATTATTGCATTGGATCTCATAATATGGCAATTAATCTTGCATTAGACATGCATTAACTCCCAAAAAGTGTATATCTTTGGTTTCCCATTGGTGGGAAATGTAACTTCAAGATTAGGTAGGGCATTAGTCTAGATTAACATACAGCGATATTACTCCTATTCAAGTACTAAACAGGCCAACCTGAACTGTAAAACATCCCCTAAGTGGAGGTAAGGCATCAGTTAGGAGTGAACTGAACACTCATGTAATGGGCAATTTGACGTCAAATAAAGTGTGGTAGGCATTAACATTACTTTTGAAATGTTATTCTGAGGGAGCACACAGGGGAATTAGCTCAAATGGTATAGCGCTCGCTTAGCATGCGAGAGGTAGCGGGATCGATGCCCGCATTCTCCATTCTAAAATGTACATACATTTTATTTTTAACTTGTCATTGCCAAGCTTGTTGCATAGTAAGAACAGATAAATCACAGATGGCTTTCATATATGGTCACATCATAACAACTAAAGGGGTTTTATCAAAAGGGTTTAGGTATTCGTTAGCTTGTGAGAGCAATTTGAGTTCTTATGCAATCTCACAATGACATTTCCACAACTTCCATTTCAATTTTGTCTCATTTTACTTGACACTCTGTCCACTGAGGGATCTATAAATGATAAGTTCCTTGAAAAACAAGATTTGAGGAATATCCAGGAAATGGTTTTCTTAATGAAAAACGATCAGTTTGCATTCTACTTTAAAGAGGGAGCCCGGCAAGCTCAGTCGGTAGAGCATGAGACTCTTAATCTCAGGGTCGTGGGTTCGAGCCCCACGTTGGGCGAAAACGAGTAATTTTTGCAGGATTATTGCATTGGATCTCATAATATGGCAATTAATCTTGCATTAGACATGCATTAACTCCCAAAAAGTGTATATCTTTGGTTTCCCATTGGTGGGAAATGTAACTTCAAGATTAGGTAGGGCATTAGTCTAGATTAACATACAGCGATATTACTCCTATTCAAGTACTAAACAGGCCAACCTGAACTGTAAAACATCCCCTAAGTGGAGGTAAGGCATCAGTTAGGAGTGAACTGAACACTCATGTAATGGGCAATTTGACGTCAAATAAAGTGTGGTAGGCATTAACATTACTTTTGAAATGTTATTCTGAGGGAGCACACAGGGGAATTAGCTCAAATGGTAGAGCGCTCGCTTAGCATGCGAGAGGTAGCGGGATCGATGCCCGCATTCTCCATTCTAAAATGTACATACATTTTATTTTTAACTTGTCATTGCCAAGCTTGTTGCATAGTAAGAACAGATAAATCACAGATGGCTTTCATATATGGTCACATCATAACAACTAAAGGGGTTTTATCAAAAGGGTTTAGGTATTCGTTAGCTTGTGAGAGCAATTTGAGTTCTTATGCAATCTCACAATGACATTTCCACAACTTCCATTTCAATTTTGTCTCATTTTACTTGACACTCTGTCCACTGAGGGATCTATAAATGATAAGTTCCTTGAAAAACAAGAGTTGAGGAATATCCAGGAACTGGTTTTCTTAATGAAAAACGATCAGTTTGCATTCTACTTTAAAGAGGGAGCCCGGCTAGCTCAGTCGGTAGAGCATGAGACTCTTAATCTCAGGGTCGTGGGTTCGAGCCCCACGTTGGGCGAAAACAAGTAATTTTTGCAGGATTATTGCATTGGATCTCATAATATGGCAATTATTCTTGCATTAGACATGCAATAACTCCCAAAAATTGCATATCTTTGGTTTCCCATTGGTGGGAAATGTAACTTCAAGATTAGGTAGGGCATTAGTCTAGATTAACATACAGCGATAGTACTCCTATTCAAGTACTAAACAGGCCAACCTGAACTGTAAAACATCCCCTAAGTGGAGGTAAGGCATCAGTTAGGAGTGAACTGAACACTCATGTAATGGGCAATTTGACGTCAAATAAAGTGTGGTAGGCATTAACATTACTTTTGAAATGTTATTCAGAGGGAGCACACAGGGGAATTAGCTCAAATGGTATAGCGCTCGCTTAGCATGCGAGAGGTAGCGGGATCGATGCCCGCATTCTCCATTCTAAAATGTACATACATTTTATTTTTAACTTGTCATTGCCAAGCTTGTTGCATAGTAAGAACAGATAAATCACAGATGGCTTTCATATATGGTCACATCATAACAACTAAAGGGGTTTTATCAAAAGGGTTTAGGTATTCGTTAGCTTGTGAGAGCAATTTGAGTTCTTATGCAATCTCACAATGACATTTCCACAACTTCCATTTCAATTTTGTCTCATTTTACTTGACACTCTGTCCACTGAGGGATCTATAAATGATAAGTTCCTTAAAAAACAAGATTTGAGGAATATCCAGGAACTGGTTTTCTTAATGAAAAACGGTCAGTTTGCATTCTACTTTAAAGAGGGAGCCTGGCTAGCTCAGTCGGTAGAGCATGAGACTCTTAATCTCAGGGTCGTGGGTTCGAGCCCCACGTTGGGCGAAAACGAGTAATTTTTGCAGGATTATTGCATTGGATCTCATAATATGGCAATTAATCTTGCATTAGACATGCATTAACTCCCAAAAAGTGTATATCTTTGGTTTCCCATTGGTGGGAAATGTAACTTCAAGATTAGGTAGGGCATTAGTCTAGATTAACATACAGCGATATTACTCCTATTCAAGTACTAAACAGGCCAACCTGAACTGTAAAACATCCCCTAAGTGGAGGTAAGGCATCAGTTAGGAGTGAACTGAACACTCATGTAATGGGCAATTTGACGTCAAATAAAGTGTGGTAGGCATTAACATTACTTTTGAAATGTTATTCTGAGGGAGCACACAGGGGAATTAGCTCAAATGGTAGAGCGCGCGCTTAGCATGCGAGAGGTAGCGGGATCGATGCCCGCATTCTCCATTCTAAAATGTACATACATTTTATTTTTAACTTGTCATTGCCAAGCTAGTTGCATAGTAAGAACAGATAAATCACAGATGGCTTTCATATATGGTCACATCATAACAACTAAAGGGGTTTTATCAAAAGGGTTTAGGTATTCGTTAGCTTGTGAGAGCAATTTGAGTTCTTATGCAATCTCACAATGACATTTCCACAACTTCCATTTCAATTTTGTCTCATTTTACTTGACACTCTGTCCACTGAGGGATCTATAAATGATAAGTTCCTTGAAAAACAAGAGTTGAGGAATATCCAGGAACTGGTTTTCTTAATGAAAAACGATCAGTTTGCATTCTACTTTAAAGAGGGAGCCCGGCTAGCTCAGTCGGTAGAGCATGAGACTCTTAATCTCAGGGTCGTGGGTTCGAGCCCCACGTTGGGCGAAAACGAGTAATTTTTGCAGGATTATTGCATTGGATCTCATAATATGGCAATTAATCTTGCATTAGACATGCAATAACTCCCAAAAATTGCATATCTTTGGTTTCCCATTGGTGGGAAATGTAACTTCAAGATTAGGTAGGTCATTAGTCTAGATTAACATACAGCGATATTACTCCTATTCAAGTACTAAACAGGCCAACCTGAACCGTAAAACATCCCCTAAGTGGAGGTAAGGCATCAGTTAGGAGTGAACTGAACACTCATGTAATGGGCAATTTGACGTCAAATAAAGTGTGGTAGGCATTAACATTACTTTTGAAATGTTATTCTGAGGGAGCACACAGGGGAATTAGCTCAAATGGTAGAGCGCTCGCTTAGCATGCGAGAGGTAGCGGGATCGATGCCCGCATTCTCCATTCTAAAATGTACATACATTTTATTTTTAACTTGTCATTGCCAAGCTTGTTGCATAGTAAGAACAGATAAATCACAGATGGCTTTCATATATGGTCACATCATAACAACTAAAGGGGTTTTATCAAAAGGGTTTAGGTATTCGTTAGCTTGTGAGAGCAATTTGAGTTCTTATGCAATCTCACAATGACATTTCCACAACTTCCATTTCAATTTTGTCTCATTTTACTTGACACTCTGTCCACTGAGGGATCTATAAATGATAAGTTCCTTGAAAAACAAGAGTTGAGGAATATCCAGGAACTGGTTTTCTTAATGAAAAACGATCAGTTTGCATTCTACTTTAAAGAGGGAGCCCGGCTAGCTCAGTCGGTAGAGCATGAGACTCTTAATCTCAGGGTCGTGGGTTCGAGCCCCACGTTGGGTGAAAACGAGTAATTTTTGCAGGATTATTGCATTGGATCTCATAATATGGCAATTAATCTTGCATTAGACATGCAATAACTCCCAAAAATTGCATATCTTTGGTTTCCCATTGGTGGGAAATGTAACTTCAAGATTAGGTAGGGCATTAGTCTAGATTAACATACAGCGATATTACTCCTATTCAAGTACTAAACAGGCCAACCTGAACTGTAAAACATCCCCTAAGTGGAGGTAAGGCATCAGTTAGGAGTGAACTGAACACTCATGTAATGGGCAATTTGACGTCAAATAAAGTGTGGTAGGCATTAACATTACTTTTGAAATGTTATTCTGAGGGAGCACACAGGGAAATTAGCTCAAATGGTAGAGCGCTCGCTTAGCATGCGAGAGGTAGCGGTATCGATGCCCGCATTCTCCATTCTAAAATGTACATACATTTTATTTTTAACTTGTCATTGCCAAGCTTGTTGCATAGTAAGAACAGATAAATCACAGATGGCTTTCATATATGGTCACATCATAACAACTAAAGGGGTTTTATCAAAAGGGTTTAGGTATTCGTTAGCTTGTGAGAGCAATTTGAGTTCTTATGCAATCTCACAATGACATTTCCACAACTTCCATTTCAATTTTGTCTCATTTTACTTGACACTCTGTCCACTGAGGGATCTATAAATGATAAGTTCCTTGAAAAACAAGATTTGAGGAATATCCAGGAACTGGTTTTCTTAATGAAAAACGGTCAGTTTGCATTCTACTTTAAAGAGGGAGCCCGGCTAGCTCAGTCGGTAGAGCATGAGACTCTTAATCTCAGGGTCGTGGGTTCGAGCCCCACGTTGGGCGAAAACGAGTAATTTTTGCAGGATTATTGCATTGGATCTCATAATATGGCAATTAATCTTGCATTAGACATGCATTAACTCCCAAAAAGCGTATATCTTTGGTTTCCCATTGGTGGGAAATGTAACTTCAAGATTAGGTAGGGCATTAGTCTAGATTAACATACAGCGATATTACTCCTATTCAAGTACTAAACAGGCCAACCTGAACTGTAAAACATCCCCTAAGTGGAGGTAAGGCATCAGTTAGGAGTGAACTGAACACTCATGTAATGGGCAATTTGACGTCAAATAAAGTGTGGTAGGCATTAACATTACTTTTGAAATGTTATTCTGAGGGAGCACACAGGGGAATTAGCTCAAATGGTAGAGCGCGCGCTTAGCATGCGAGAGGTAGCGGGTTCGATGCCCGCATTCTCCATTCTAAAATGTACATACATTTTATTTTTAACTTGTCATTGCCAAGCTAGTTGCATAGTAAGAACAGATAAATCACAGATGGCTTTCATATATGGTCACATCATAACAACTAAAGGGGTTTTATCAAAAGGGTTTAGGTATTCGTTAGCTTGTGAGAGCAATTTGAGTTCTTATGCAATCTCACAATGACATTTCCACAACTTCCATTTCAATTTTGTCTCATTTTACTTGACACTCTGTCCACTGAGGGATCTATAAATGATAAGTTCCTTGAAAAACAAGAGTTGAGGAATATCCAGGAACTGGTTTTCTTAATGAAAAACGATCAGTTTGCATACTACTTTAAAGAGGGAGCCCGGCCAGCTCAGTCGGTAGAGCATGAGACTCTTAATCTCAGGGTCGTGGGTTCGAGCCCCACGTTGGGTGAAAACGAGTAATTTTTGCAGGATTATTGCATTGGATCTCATATTATGGCAATTAATCTTGCATTAGACATGCAATAACTCCCAAAAATTGTATATCTTTGGTTTCCCATTGGTGGGAAATGTAACTTCAAGATTAGGTAGGGCATTAGTCTAGATTAACATACAGCGATATTACTCCTATTCAAGTACTAAACAGGCCAACCTGAACTGTAAAACAATCACTAAGTCGAGGTAAGGCATCAGTTAGGAGTGAACTGAACACTCATGTAATGGGCAATTTGACGTCAAATAAAGTGTGGTAGGCATTAACATTACTTTTGAAATGTTATTCTGAGGGAGCACACAGGGGAATTAGCTCAAATGGTAGAGCGCTCGCTTAGCATGCGAGAGGTAGCGGGATCGATGCCCGCATTCTCCATTCTAAAATGTACATACATTTTATTTTTAACTTGTCATTGCCAAGCTAGTTGCATAGTAAGAACAGATAAATCACAGATGGCTTTCATATATGGTCACATCATAACAACTAAAGGGGTTTTATCAAAAGGGTTTAGGTATTCGTTAGCTTGTGAGAGCAATTTGAGTTCTTATGCAATCTCACAATGACATTTCCACAACTTCCATTTCAATTTTGTCTCATTTTACTTGACACTCTGTCCACTGAGGGATCCATAAATGATAAGTTCCTTGAAAAACAAGAGTTGAGGAATATCCAGGAACTGCTTTTCTTAATGAAAAACGATCAGTTTGCATTCTACTTTAAAGAGGGAGCCCGGCTAGCTCAGTCGGTAGAGCATGAGACTCTTAATCTCAGGGTCGTGGGTTCGAGCCCCACGTTGGGCGAAAACGAGTAATTTTTGCAGGATTATTGCATTGGATCTCATAATATGGCAATTAATCTTGCATTAGACATGCAATAACTCCCAAAAATTGCATATCTTTGGTTTCCCATTGGTGGGAAATGTAACTTCAAGATTAGGTAGGTCATTAGTCTAGATTAACATACAGCGATATTACTCCTATTCAAGTACTAAACAGGCCAACCTGAACCGTAAAACATCCCCTAAGTGGAGGTAAGGCATCAGTTAGGAGTGAACTGAACACTCATGTAATGGGCAATTTGACGTCAAATAAAGTGTGGTAGGCATTAACATTACTTTTGAACTGTTATTCTGAGGGAGCACACAGGGGAATTAGCTCAAATGGTAGAGCGCTCGCTTAGCATGCGAGAGGTAGCGGGATCGATGCCCGCATTCTCCATTCTAAAATGAACATACATTTTATTTTTAACTTGTCATTGCCAAGCTTGTTGCATAGTAAGAACAGATAAATCA
Source organism: Lissotriton helveticus (assembly GCF_964261635.1). Taxonomy (NCBI): domain Eukaryota; kingdom Metazoa; phylum Chordata; class Amphibia; order Caudata; family Salamandridae; genus Lissotriton; species Lissotriton helveticus. Next base: position 336,419,134 of record NC_136058.1, on the reverse strand, counting down.
CAGATGGCTTTCATATATGGTCACATCATAACAACTAAAGGGGTTTTATCAAAAGGGTTTAGGTATTCGTTAGCTTGTGAGAGCAATTTGAGTTCTTATGCAATCTCACAATGACATTTCCACAACTTCCATTTCAATTTTGTCTCATTTTACTTGACACTCTGTCCACTGAGGGATCTATAAATGATAAGTTCCTTGAAAAACAAGAGTTGAGGAATATCCAGGAACTGGTTTTCTTAATGAAAAACGATCAGTTTGCATACTACTTTAAAGAGGGAGCCCGGCTAGCTCAGTCGGTAGAGCATGAGACTCTTAATCTCAGGGTCGTGGGTTCGAGCCCCATGTTGGGCGAAAACGAGTAATTTTTGCAGGATTATTGCATTGGATCTCATAATATGGCAATTAATCTTGCATTAGACATGCATTAACTCCCAAAAAGTGTATATCTTTGGTTTCCCATTGGTGGGAAATGTAACTTCAAGATTAGGTAGGGCATTAGTCTAGATTAACATACAGCGATATTACTCCTATTCAAGTACTAAACAGGCCAACCTGAACTGTAAAACATCCCCTAAGTGGAGGTAAGGCATCAGTTAGGAGTGAACTGAACACTCATGTAATGGGCAATTTGACGTCAAATAAAGTGTGGTAGGCATTAACATTACTTTTGAAATGTTATTCAGAGGGAGCACACAGGGGAATTAGCTCAAATGGTATAGCGCTCGCTTAGCATGCGAGAGGTAGCGGGATCGATGCCCGCATTCTCCATTCTAAAATGTACATACATTTTATTTTTAACTTGTCATTGCCAAGCTTGTTGCATAGTAAGAACAGATAAATCACAGATGGCTTTCATATATGGTCACATCATAACAACTAAAGGGGTTTTATCAAAAGGGTTTAGGTATTCGTTAGCTTGTGAGAGCAATTTGAGTTCTTATGCAATCTCACAATGACATTTCCACAACTTCCATTTCAATTTTGTCTCATTTTACTTGACACTCTGTCCACTGAGGGATCTATAAATGATAAGTTCCTTGAAAAACAAGATTTGAGGAATATCCAGGAAATGGTTTTCTTAATGAAAAACGATCAGTTTGCATTCTACTTTAAAGAGGGAGCCCGGCTAGCTCAGTCGGTAGAGCATGACACTCTTAATCTCAGGGTCGTGGGTTCGAGCCCCACGTTGGGTGAAAACGAGTAATTTTTGCAGGATTATTGCATTGGATCTCATAATATGGCAATTAATCTTGCATTAGACATGCATTAACTCCCAAAAAGTGTATATCTTTGGTTTCCCATTGGTGGGAAATGTAACTTCAAGATTAGGTAGGGCATTAGTCTAGATTAACATACAGCGATATTACTCCTATTCAAGTACTAAACAGGCCAACCTGAACTGTAAAACATCCCCTAAGTGGAGGTAAGGCATCAGTTAGGAGTGAACTGAACACTCATGTAATGGGCAATTTGACGTCAAATAAAGTGTGGTAGGCATTAACATTACTTTTGAAATGTTATTCTGAGGGAGCACACAGGGGAATTAGCTCAAATGGTAGAGCGCTCGCTTAGCATGCGAGAGGTAGCGGGATCGATGCCCGCATTCTCCATTCTAAAATGTACATACATTTTATTTTTAACTTGTCATTGCCAAGCTTGTTGCATAGTAAGAACAGATAAATCACAGATGGCTTTCATATATGGTCACATCATAACAACTAAAGGGGTTTTATCAAAAGGGTTTAGGTATTCGTTAGCTTGTGAGAGCAATTTGAGTTCTTATGCAATCTCACAATGACATTTCCACAACTTCCATTTCAATTTTGTCTCATTTTACTTGACACTCTGTCCACTGAGGGATCTATAAATGATAAGTTCCTTGAAAAACAAGAGTTGAGGAATATCCAGGAACTGGTTTTCTTAATGAAAAACGATCAGTTTGCATACTACTTTAAAGAGGGAGCCCGGCTAGCTCAGTCGGTAGAGCATGAGACTCTTAATCTCAGGGTCGTGGGTTCGAGCCCCATGTTGGGCGAAAACGAGTAATTTTTGCAGGATTATTGCATTGGATCTCATAATATGGCAATTAATCTTGCATTAGACATGCATTAACTCCCAAAAAGTGTATATCTTTGGTTTCCCATTGGTGGGAAATGTAACTTCAAGATTAGGTAGGGCATTAGTCTAGATTAACATACAGCGATATTACTCCTATTCAAGTACTAAACAGGCCAACCTGAACTGTAAAACATCCCCTAAGTGGAGGTAAGGCATCAGTTAGGAGTGAACTGAACACTCATGTAATGGGCAATTTGACGTCAAATAAAGTGTGGTAGGCATTAACATTACTTTTGAAATGTTATTCTGAGGGAGCACACAGGGGAATTAGCTCAAATGGTATAGCGCTCGCTTAGCATGCGAGAGGTAGCGGGATCGATGCCCGCATTCTCCATTCTAAAATGTACATACATTTTATTTTTAACTTGTCATTGCCAAGCTTGTTGCATAGTAAGAACAGATAAATCACAGATGGCTTTCATATATGGTCACATCATAACAACTAAAGGGGTTTTATCAAAAGGGTTTAGGTATTCGTTAGCTTGTGAGAGCAATTTGAGTTCTTATGCAATCTCACAATGACATTTCCACAACTTCCATTTCAATTTTGTCTCATTTTACTTGACACTCTGTCCACTGAGGGATCTATAAATGATAAGTTCCTTGAAAAACAAGATTTGAGGAATATCCAGGAAATGGTTTTCTTAATGAAAAACGATCAGTTTGCATTCTACTTTAAAGAGGGAGCCCGGCTAGCTCAGTCGGTAGAGCATGAGACTCTTAATCTCAGGGTCGTGGGTTCGAGCCCCACGTTGGGCGAAAACGAGTAATTTTTGCAGGATTATTGCATTGGATCTCATAATATGGCAATTAATCTTGCATTAGACATGCATTAACTCCCAAAAAGTGTATATCTTTGGTTTCCCATTGGTGGGAAATGTAACTTCAAGATTAGGTAGGGCATTAGTCTAGATTAACATACAGCGATATTACTCCTATTCAAGTACTAAACAGGCCAACCTGAACTGTAAAACATCCCCTAAGTGGAGGTAAGGCATCAGTTAGGAGTGAACTGAACACTCATGTAATGGGCAATTTGACGTCAAATAAAGTGTGGTAGGCATTAACATTACTTTTGAAATGTTATTCTGAGGGAGCACACAGGGGAATTAGCTCAATTGGTAGAGCGCTCGCTTAGCATGCGAGAGGTAAGCATGGGCGGATTTTGCGGATCCACGATTCGCGGATTCAGCGGATTCACGGATCGTGGATCCGCAAAATCCGCGGATTCAGCGGATTTGCGGATTTGGGGGCGGGGCTTCCTCGAGCGTGTGGGCGGGGCCAAACGGACGGGGCTTCCACGCGAGCGCACATGCCTCTTGTGTGTCTAAAAGGTCAGAGACCGATCAGAGCAGCAGATTAAGAGACAGAAGCCCCTGGTCACAGGAACAGCACGGGGGTTGCGCTCGTAAAAGTCAAAGATGCCCAGCCTCCCAACGCTCACGTTTTTTTTTGGGCTGCTGAATGAGTCACTGCATTTGCGCTTCAACTAGTTCCAGCGACCAAGTGTGTGTCACTATGCAATCGCGCCGAAGTGTGCAGGGGTCCCTTGAGTGAAATGTCCATCATAGTGGGTAAATGGCGGGAAGACGGTGCACACCTTGAGTGTGTGGGCGGGGCCAAACGGACGGGGCGTCCATGCGAGCATGCCTCTTGTGTGTATAAAAGGTCAGAGACCGATCAGAGCAGCAGATTAATTATTTAATTGTGCCAGGACCGTCGTGCCCGAATGAACCCTGCCCTTCATATTTATTCAAGAAGACACCACTGTTGAAGTAATTTACGATGGCGCCGGCAAGCTGCCAGCGCCATCCTGCAAAAGTTACTTAATTAGCTTCAACAGGAAGCTCCAACTGCTAAAATAAAGCAGGCGCTCGAGCCCCTGCTGTATCTTATCTGTTAGAGCTTCCTGTTGAAGCTAATTAAGTAACTATTGCAGGATGGGCGCTGGCAGCTTGCCGGCGCCATCGTTAATTAGGCGCGCTTGAACTTTTGACCGCAAAATCCGCTCCGATCGCGGATTGCGGATTTTCGGCAAATCCGCGAGAGTTCGCGGATCGCGGATTTGCCGAAAATCCGCAAAATCCGCGATCGGAGCGGATTTTGCGCTCATGCTTAGCGAGAGGTAGCGGGATCGATGCCCGCATTCTCCATTCTAAAATGTACATACATTTTATTTTTAACTTGTCATTGCCAAGCTTGTTGCATAGTAAGAACAGATAAATCACAGATGGCTTTCATATATGGTCACATCATAACAACTAAAGGGGTTTTATCAAAAGGGTTTAGGTATTCGTTAGCTTGTGAGAGCAATTTGAGTTCTTATGCAATCTCACAATGACATTTCCACAACTTCCATTTCAATTTTGTCTCATTTTACTTGACACTCTGTCCACTGAGGGATCTATAAATGATAAGTTCCTTGAAAAACAAGAGTTGAGGAATATCCAGGAACTGGTTTTCTTAATGAAAAACGATCAGTTTGCATACTACTTTAAAGAGGGAGCCCGGCTAGCTCAGTCGGTAGAGCATGAGACTCTTAATCTCATGGTCGTCGGTTCGAGCCCCACGTTGGGCGAAAACGAGTAATTTTTGCAGGATTATTGCATTGGATCTCATATTATGGCAATTAATCTTGCATTAGACATGCAATAACTCCCAAAAATTGTATATCTTTGGTTTCCCATTGGTGGGAAATGTAACTTCAAGATTAGGTAGGGCATTAGTCTAGATTAACATACAGCGATATTACTCCTATTCAAGTACTAAACAGGCCAACCTGAACTGTAAAACAATCACTAAGTCGAGGTAAGGCATCAGTTAGGAGTGAACTGAACACTCATGTAATGGGCAATTTGACGTCAAATAAAGTGTGGTAGGCATTAACATTACTTTTGAAATGTTATTCTGAGGGAGCACACAGGGGAATTAGCTCAAATGGTAGAGCGCTCGCTTAGCATGCGAGAGGTAGCGGGATCGATGCCCGCATTCTCCATTCTAAAATGTACATACATTTTATTTTTAACTTGTCATTGCCAAGCTAGTTGCATAGTAAGAACAGATAAATCACAGATGGCTTTCATATATGGTCACATCATAACAACTAAAGGGGTTTTATCAAAAGGGTTTAGGTATTCGTTAGCTTGTGAGAGCAATTTGAGTTCTTATGCAATCTCACAATGACATTTCCACAACTTCCATTTCAATTTTGTCTCATTTTACTTGACACTCTGTCCACTGAGGGATCTATAAATGATAAGTTCCTTGAAAAACAAGAGTTGAGGAATATCCAGGAACTGGTTTTCTTAATGAAAAACGATCAGTTTGCATACTACTTTAAAGAGGGAGCCCGGCTAGCTCAGTCGGTAGAGCATGAGACTCTTAATCTCAGGGTCATGGATTCGAGCCCCATGTTGGGTGAAAACGAGTAATTTTTGCAGGATTATTGCATTGGATCTCATAATATGGCAATTAATCTTGCATTAGACATGCATTAACTCCCAAAAAGTGTATATCTTTGGTTTCCCATTGGTGGGAAATGTAACTTCAAGATTAGGTAGGGCATTAGTCTAGATTAACATACAGCGATATTACTCCTATTCAAGTACTAAACAGGCCAACCTGAACTGTAAAACATCCCCTAAGTGGAGGTAAGGCATCAGTTAGGAGTGAACTGAACACTCATGTAATGGGCAATTTGACGTCAAATAAAGTGTGGTAGGCATTAACATTACTTTTGAAATGTTATTCTGAGGGAGCACACAGGGGAATTAGCTCAAATGGTATAGCGCTCGCTTAGCATGCGAGAGGTAGCGGGATCGATGCCCGCATTCTCCATTTTAAAATGTACATACATTTTATTTTTAACTTGTCATTGCCAAGCTTGTTGCATAGTAAGAACAGATAAATCACAGATGGCTTTCATATATGGTCACATCATAACAACTAAAGGGGTTTTATCAAAAGGGTTTAGGTATTCGTTAGCTTGTGAGAGCAATTTGAGTTCTTATGCAATCTCACAATGACATTTCCACAACTTCCATTTCAATTTTGTCTCATTTTACTTGACACTCTGTCCACTGAGGGATATATAAATGATAAGTTCCTTGAAAAACAAGATTTGAGGAATATCCAGGAACTGGTTTTCTTAATGAAAAACGATCAGTTTGCATTCTACTTTAAAGAGGGAGCCCGGCTAGCTCAGTCGGTAGAGCATGAGACTCTTAATCTCAGGGTCGTGGGTTCGAGCCCCACGTTGGGCGAAAACGAGTAATTTTTGCAGGATTATTTCATTGGATCTCATAATATGGCAATTAATCTTGCATTAGACATGCATTAACTCCCAAAAAGTGTATATCTTTGGTTTCCCATTGGTGGGAAATGTAACTTCAAGATTAGGTAGGGCATTAGTCTAGATTAACATACAGCGATATTACTCCTATTCAAGTACTAAACAGGCCAACCTGAACTGTAAAACATCCCCTAAGTGGAGGTAAGGCATCAGTTAGGAGTGAACTGAACACTCATGTAATGGGCAATTTGACGTCAAATAAAGTGTGGTAGGCATTAACATTACTTTTGAAATGTTATTCTGAGTGAGCACACAGGGGAATTAGCTCAAATGGTAGAGCGCTCGCTTAGCATGCGAGAGGTAGCGGGATCGATGCCCGCATTCTCCATTCTAAAATGTACATACATTTTATTTTTAACTTGTCATTGCCAAGCTTGTTGCATAGTAAGAACAGATAAATCACAGATGGCTTTCATATATGGTCACATCATAACAACTAAAGGGGTTTTATCAAAAGGGTTTAGGTATTCGTTAGCTTGTGAGAGCAATTTGAGTTCTTATGCAATCTCACAATGACATTTCCACAACTTCCATTTCAATTTTGTCTCATTTTACTTGACACTCTGTCCACTGAGGGATATATAAATGATAAGTTCCTTGAAAAACAAGAGTTGAGGAATATCCAGGAAATGGTTTTCTTAATGAAAAACGATCAGTTTGCATACTACTTTAAAGAGGGAGCCCGGCTAGCTCAGTCGGTAGAGCATGAGACTCTTAATCTCAGGGTCGTGGGTTCGAGCCCCACGTTGGGCAAAAACGAGTAATTTTTGCAGGATTATTGCATTGGATCTCATATTATGGCAATTAATCTTGCATTAGACATGCAATAACTCCCAAAAATTGTATATCTTTGGTTTCCCATTGGTGGGAAATGTAACTTCAAGATTAGGTAGGGCATTAGTCTAGATTAACATACAGCGATATTACTCCTATTCAAGTACTAAACAGGCCAACCTGAACTGTAAAACAATCACTAAGTCGAGGTAAGGCATCAGTTAGGAGTGAACTGAACACTCATGTAATGGGCAATTTGACGTCAAATAAAGTGTGGTAGGCATTAACATTACTTTTGAAATGTTATTCTGAGGGAGCACACAGGGGAATTAGCTCAAATGGTAGAGCGCTCGCTTAGCATGCGAGAGGTAGCGGGATCGATGCTCGCATTCTCCATTCTAAAATGTACATACATTTTATTTTTAACTTGTCATTGCCAAGCTAGTTGCATAGTAAGAACAGATAAATCACAGATGGCTTTCATATATGGTCACATCATAACAACTAAAGGGGTTTTATCAAAAGGGTTTAGGTATTCGTTAGCTTGTGAGAGCAATTTGAGTTCTTATGCAATCTCACAATGACATTTCCACAACTTCCATTTCAATTTTGTCTCATTTTACTTGACACTCTGTCCACTGAGGGATCTATAAATGATAAGTTCCTTGAAAAACAAGAGTTGAGGAATATCCAGGAACTGGTTTTCTTAATGAAAAACGATCAGTTTGCATACTACTTTAAAGAGGGAGCCCGGCTAGCTCAGTCGGTAGAGCATGAGACTCTTAATCTCAGGGTCATGGGTTCGAGCCCCATGTTGGGTGAAAACGAGTTATTTTTGCAGTATTATTGCATTGGATCTCATAATATGGCAATTAATCTTGCATTAGACATGCATTAACTCCCAAAAAGTGTATATCTTTGGTTTCCCATTGGTGGGAAATGTAACTTCAAGATTAGGTAGGGCATTAGTCTAGATTAACATACAGCGATATTACTCCTATTCAAGTACTAAACAGGCCAACCTGAACTGTAAAACATCCCCTAAGTGGAGGTAAGGCATCAGTTAGGAGTGAACTGAACACTCATGTAATGGGCAATTTGACGTCAAATAAAGTGTGGTAGGCATTAACATTACTTTTGAAATGTTATTCTGAGGGAGCACACAGGGGAATTAGCTCAAATGGTATAGCGCTCGCTTAGCATGCGAGAGGTAGCGGGATCGATGCCCGCATTCTCCATTTTAAAATGTACATACATTTTATTTTTAACTTGTCATTGCCAAGCTTGTTGCATAGTAAGAACAGATAAATCACAGATGGCTTTCATATATGGTCACATCATAACAACTAAAGGGGTTTTATCAAAAGGGTTTAGGGATTCGTTAGCTTGTGAGAGCAATTTGAGTTCTTATGCAATCTCACAATGACATTTCCACAACTTCCATTTCAATTTTGTCTCATTTTACTTGACACTCTGTCCACTGAGGGATATATAAATGATAAGTTCCTTGAAAAACAAGATTTGAGGAATATCCAGGAACTGGTTTTCTTAATGAAAAACGATCAGTTTGCATTCTACTTTAAAGAGGGAGCCCGGCTAGCTCAGTCGGTAGAGCATGAGACTCTTAATCTCAGGGTCGTGGGTTCGAGCCCCACGTTGGGCGAAAACGAGTAATTTTTGCAGGATTATTTCATTGGATCTCATAATATGGCAATTAATCTTGCATTAGACATGCATTAACTCCCAAAAAGTGTATATCTTTGGTTTCCCATTGGTGGGAAATGTAACTTCAAGATTAGGTAGGGCATTAGTCTAGATTAACATACAGCGATATTACTCCTATTCAAGTACTAAACAGGCCAACCTGAACTGTAAAACATCCCCTAAGTGGAGGTAAGGCATCAGTTAGGAGTGAACTGAACACTCATGTAATGGGCAATTTGACGTCAAATAAAGTGTGGTAGGCATTAACATTACTTTTGAAATGTTATTCTGAGTGAGCACACAGGGGAATTAGCTCAAATGGTAGAGCGCTCGCTTAGCATGCGAGAGGTAGAGGGATCGATGCCCGCATTCTCCATTCTAAAATGTACATACATTTTATTTTTAACTTGTCATTGCCAAGCTTGTTGCATAGTAAGAACAGATAAATCACAGATGGCTTTCATATATGGTCACATCATAACAACTAAAGGGGTTTTATCAAAAGGGTTTAGGTATTCGTTAGCTTGTGAGAGCAATTTGAGTTCTTATGCAATCTCACAATGACATTTCCACAACTTCCATTTCAATTTTGTCTCATTTTACTTGACACTCTGTCCACTGAGGGATATATAAATGATAAGTTCCTTGAAAAACAAGAGTTGAGGAATATCCAGGAAATGGTTTTCTTAATGAAAAACAATCAGTTTGCATACTACTTTAAAGAGGGAGCCCGGCTAGCTCAGTCGGTAGAGCATGAGACTCTTAATCTCAGGGTCGTGGGTGCGAGCCCCACGTTGGGCAAAAACGAGTAATTTTTGCAGGATTATTGCATTGGATCTCATATTATGGCAATTAATCTTGCATTAGACATGCAATAACTCCCAAAAATTGTATATCTTTGGTTTCCCATTGGTGGGAAATGTAACTTCAAGATTAGGTAGGGCATTAGTCTAGATTAACATACAGCGATATTACTCCTATTCAAGTACTAAACAGGCCAACCTGAACTGTAAAACAATCACTAAGTCGAGGTAAGGCATCAGTTAGGAGTGAACTGAACACTCATGTAATGGGCAATTTGACGTCAAATAAAGTGTGGTAGGCATTAACATTACTTTTGAAATGTTATTCTGAGGGAGCACACAGGGGAATTAGCTCAAATGGTAGAGCGCTCGCTTAGCATGCGAGAGGTAGCGGGATCGATGCCCGCATTCTCCATTCTAAAATGTACATACATTTTATTTTTAACTTGTCATTGCCAAGCTAGTTGCATAGTAAGAACAGATAAATCACAGATGGCATTCATATATGGTCACATCATAACAACTAAAGGGGTTTTATCAAAAGGGTTTAGGTATTCGTTAGCTTGTGAGAGCAATTTGAGTTCTTATGCAATCTCACAATGACATTTCCACAACTTCCATTTCAATTTTGTCTCATTTTACTTGACACTCTGTCCACTGAGGGATCTATAAATGATAAGTTCCTTGAAAAACAAGAGTTGAGGAATATCCAGGAACTGGTTTTCTTAATGAAAAACGATCAGTTTGCATACTACTTTAAAGAGGGAGCCCGGCTAGCTCAGTCGGTAGAGCATGAGACTCTTAATCTCAGGGTCATGGGTTCGAGCCCCATGTTGGGTGAAAACGAGTAATTTTTGCAGGATTATTGCATTGGATCTCATAATATGGCAATTAATCTTGCATTAGACATGCATTAACTCCCAAAAAGTGTATATCTTTGGTTTCCCATTGGTGGGAAATGTAACTTCAAGATTAGGTAGGGCATTAGTCTAGATTAACATACAGCGATATTACTCCTATTCAAGTACTAAACAGGCCAACCTGAACTGTAAAACATCCCCTAAGTGGAGGTAAGGCATCAGTTAGGAGTGAACTGAACACTCATGTAATGGGCAATTTGACGTCAAATAAAGTGTGGTAGGCATTAACATTACTTTTGAAATGTTATTCTGAGGGAGCACACAGGGGAATTAGCTCAAATGGTATAGCGCTCGCTTAGCATGCGAGAGGTAGCGGGATCGATGCCCGCATTCTCCATTTTAAAATGTACATACATTTTATTTTTAACTTGTCATTGCCAAGCTTGTTGCATAGTAAGAACAGATAAATCACAGATGGCTTTCATATATGGTCACATCATAACAACTAAAGGGGTTTTATCAAAAGGGTTTAGGTATTCGTTAGCTTGTGAGAGCAATTTGAGTTCTTATGCAATCTCACAATGACATTTCCACAACTTCCATTTCAATTTTGTCTCATTTTACTTGACACTCTGTCCACTGAGGGATATATAAATGATAAGTTCCTTGAAAAACAAGATTTGAGGAATATCCAGGAACTGGTTTTCTTAATGAAAAACGATCAGTTTGCATTCTACTTTAAAGAGGGAGCCCGGCTAGCTCAGTCGGTAGAGCATGAGACTCTTAATCTCAGGGTCGTGGGTTCGAGCCCCACGTTGGGCGAAAACGAGTAATTTTTGCAGGATTATTTCATTGGATCTCATAATATGGCAATTAATCTTGCATTAGACATGCATTAACTCCCAAAAAGTGTATATCTTTGGTTTCCCATTGGTGGGAAATGTAACTTCAAGATTAGGTAGGGCATTAGTCTAGATTAACATACAGCGATATTACTCCTATTCAAGTACTAAACAGGCCAACCTGAACTGTAAAACATCCCCTAAGTGGAGGTAAGGCATCAGTTAGGAGTGAACTGAACACTCATGTAATGGGCAATTTGACGTCAAATAAAGTGTGGTAGGCATTAACATTACTTTTGAAATGTTATTCTGAGTGAGCACACAGGGGAATTAGCTCAAATGGTAGAGCGCTCGCTTAGCATGCGAGAGGTAGCGGGATCGATGCCCGCATTCTCCATTCTAAAATGTACATACATTTTATTTTTAACTTGTCATTGCCAAGCTTGTTGCATAGTAAGAACAGATAAATCACAGATGGCTTTCATATATGGTCACATCATAACAACTAAAGGGGTTTTATCAAAAGGGTTTAGGTATTCGTTAGCTTGTGAGAGCAATTTGAGTTCTTATGCAATCTCACAATGACATTTCCACAACTTCCATTTCAATTTTGTCTCATTTTACTTGACACTCTGTCCACTGAGGGATATATAAATGATAAGTTCCTTGAAAAACAAGATTTGAGGAATATCCAGGAACTGGTTTTCTTAATGAAAAACGATCAGTTTGCATTCTACTTTAAAGAGGGAGCCCGGCTAGCTCAGTCGGTAGAGCATGAGACTCTTAATCTCAGGGTCGTGGGTTCGAGCCCCACGTTGGGCGAAAACGAGTAATTTTTGCAGGATTATTTCATTGGATCTCATAATATGGCAATTAATCTTGCATTAGACATGCATTAACTCCCAAAAAGTGTATATCTTTGGTTTCCCATTGGTGGGAAATGTAACTTCAAGATTAGGTAGGGCATTAGTCTAGATTAACATACAGCGATATTACTCCTATTCAAGTACTAAACAGGCCAACCTGAACTGTAAAACATCCCCTAAGTGGAGGTAAGGCATCAGTTAGGAGTGAACTGAACACTCATGTAATGGGCAATTTGACGTCAAATAAAGTGTGGTAGGCATTAACATTACTTTTGAAATGTTATTCTGAGTGAGCACACAGGGGAATTAGCTCAAATGGTAGAGCGCTCGCTTAGCATGCGAGAGGTAGCGGGATCGATGCCCGCATTCTCCATTCTAAAATGTACATACATTTTATTTTTAACTTGTCATTGCCAAGCTTGTTGCATAGTAAGAACAGATAAATCACAGATGGCTTTCATATATGGTCACATCATAACAACTAAAGGGGTTTTATCAAAAGGGTTTAGGTATTCGTTAGCTTGTGAGAGCAATTTGAGTTCTTATGCAATCTCACAATGACATTTCCACAACTTCCATTTCAATTTTGTCTCATTTTACTTGACACTCTGTCCACTGAGGGATATATAAATGATAAGTTCCTTGAAAAACAAGAGTTGAGGAATATCCAGGAAATGGTTTTCTTAATGAAAAACGATCAGTTTGCATACTACTTTAAAGAGGGAGCCCGGCTAGCTCAGTCGGTAGAGCATGAGACTCTTAATCTCAGGGTCGTGGGTTCGAGCCCCACGTTGGGCAAAAACGAGTAATTTTTGCAGGATTATTGCATTGGATCTCATATTATGGCAATTAATCTTGCATTAGACATGCAATAACTCCCAAAAATTGTATATCTTTGGTTTCCCATTGGTGGGAAATGTAACTTCAAGATTAGGTAGGGCATTAGTCTAGATTAACATACAGCGATATTACTCCTATTCAAGTACTAAACAGGCCAACCTGAACTGTAAAACAATCACTAAGTCGAGGTAAGGCATCAGTTAGGAGTGAACTGAACACTCATGTAATGGGCAATTTGACGTCAAATAAAGTGTGGTAGGCATTAACATTACTTTTGAAATGTTATTCTGAGGGAGCACACAGGGGAATTAGCTCAAATGGTAGAGCGCTCGCTTAGCATGCGAGAGGTAGCGGGATCGATGCCCGCATTCTCCATTCTAAAATGTACATACATTTTATTTTTAACTTGTCATTGCCAAGCTAGTTGCATAGTAAGAACAGATAAATCACAGATGGCTTTCATATATGGTCACATCATAACAACTAAAGGGGTTTTATCAAAAGGGTTTAGGTATTCGTTAGCTTGTGAGAGCAATTTGAGTTCTTATGCAATCTCACAATGACATTTCCACAACTTCCATTTCAATTTTGTCTCATTTTACTTGACACTCTGTCCACTGAGGGATCTATAAATGATAAGTTCCTTGAAAAACAAGAGTTGAGGAATATCCAGGAACTGGTTTTCTTAATGAAAAACGATCAGTTTGCATACTACTTTAAAGAGGGAGCCCGGCTAGCTCAGTCGGTAGAGCATGAGACTCTTAATCTCAGGGTCATGGGTTCGAGCCCCATGTTGGGTGAAAACGAGTAATTTTTGCAGGATTATTGCATTGGATCTCATAATATGGCAATTAATCTTGCATTAGACATGCATTAACTCCCAAAAAGTGTATATCTTTGGTTTCCCATTGGTGGGAAATGTAACTTCAAGATTAGGTAGGGCATTAGTCTAGATTAACATACAGCGATATTACTCCTATTCAAGTACTAAACAGGCCAACCTGAACTGTAAAACATCCCCTAAGTGGAGGTAAGGCATCAGTTAGGAGTGAACTGAACACTCATGTAATGGGCAATTTGACGTCAAATAAAGTGTGGTAGGCATTAACATTACTTTTGAAATGTTATTCTGAGGGAGCACACAGGGGAATTAGCTCAAATGGTATAGCGCTCGCTTAGCATGCGAGAGGTAGCGGGATCGATGCCCGCATTCTCCATTTTAAAATGTACATACATTTTATTTTTAACTTGTCATTGCCAAGCTTGTTGCATAGTAAGAACAGATAAATCACAGATGGCTTTCATATATGGTCACATCATAACAACTAAAGGGGTTTTATCAAAAGGGTTTAGGTATTCGTTAGCTTGTGAGAGCAATTTGAGTTCTTATGCAATCTCACAATGACATTTCCACAACTTCCATTTCAATTTTGTCTCATTTTACTTGACACTCTGTCCACTGAGGGATATATAAATGATAAGTTCCTTGAAAAACAAGATTTGAGGAATATCCAGGAACTGGTTTTCTTAATGAAAAACGATCAGTTTGCATTCTACTTTAAAGAGGGAGCCCGGCTAGCTCAGTCGGTAGAGCATGAGACTCTTAATCTCAGGGTCGTGGGTTCGAGCCCCACGTTGGGCGAAAACGAGTAATTTTTGCAGGATTATTTCATTGGATCTCATAATATGGCAATTAATCTTGCATTAGACATGCATTAACTCCCAAAAAGTGTATATCTTTGGTTTCCCATTGGTGGGAAATGTAACTTCAAGATTAGGTAGGGCATTAGTCTAGATTAACATACAGCGATATTACTCCTATTCAAGTACTAAACAGGCCAACCTGAACTGTAAAACATCCCCTAAGTGGAGGTAAGGCATCAGTTAGGAGTGAACTGAACACTCATGTAATGGGCAATTTGACGTCAAATAAAGTGTGGTAGGCATTAACATTACTTTTGAAATGTTATTCTGAGTGAGCACACAGGGGAATTAGCTCAAATGGTAGAGCGCTCGCTTAGCATGCGAGAGGTAGCGGGATCGATGCCCGCATTCTCCATTCTAAAATGTACATACATTTTATTTTTAACTTGTCATTGCCAAGCTTGTTGCATAGTAAGAACAGATAAATCACAGATGGCTTTCATATATGGTCACATCATAACAACTAAAGGGGTTTTATCAAAAGGGTTTAGGTATTCGTTAGCTTGTGAGAGCAATTTGAGTTCTTATGCAATCTCACAATGACATTTCCACAACTTCCATTTCAATTTTGTCTCATTTTACTTGACACTCTGTCCACTGAGGGATATATAAATGATAAGTTCCTTGAAAAACAAGAGTTGAGGAATATCCAGGAAATGGTTTTCTTAATGAAAAACGATCAGTTTGCATACTACTTTAAAGAGGGAGCCCGGCTAGCTCAGTCGGTAGAGCATGAGACTCTTAATCTCAGGGTCGTGGGTTCGAGCCCCACGTTGGGCAAAAACGAGTAATTTTTGCAGGATTATTGCATTGGATCTCATATTATGGCAATTAATCTTGCATTAGACATGCAATAACTCCCAAAAATTGTATATCTTTGGTTTCCCATTGGTGGGAAATGTAACTTCAAGATTAGGTAGGGCATTAGTCTAGATTAACATACAGCGATATTACTCCTATTCAAGTACTAAACAGGCCAACCTGAACTGTAAAACAATCACTAAGTCGAGGTAAGGCATCAGTTAGGAGTGAACTGAACACTCATGTAATGGGCAATTTGACGTCAAATAAAGTGTGGTAGGCATTAACATTACTTTTGAAATGTTATTCTGAGGGAGCACACAGGGGAATTAGCTCAAATGGTAGAGCGCTCGCTTAGCATGCGAGAGGTAGCGGGATCGATGCCCGCATTCTCCATTCTAAAATGTACATACATTTTATTTTTAACTTGTCATTGCCAAGCTAGTTGCATAGTAAGAACAGATAAATCACAGATGGCTTTCATATATGGTCACATCATAACAACTAAAGGGGTTTTATCAAAAGGGTTTAGGTATTCGTTAGCTTGTGAGAGCAATTTGAGTTCTTATGCAATCTCACAATGACATTTCCACAACTTCCATTTCAATTTTGTCTCATTTTACTTGACACTCTGTCCACTGAGGGATCTATAAATGATAAGTTCCTTGAAAAACAAGAGTTGAGGAATATCCAGGAACTGGTTTTCTTAATGAAAAACGATCAGTTTGCATTCTACTTTAAAGAGGGAGCCCGGCTAGCTCAGTCGGTAGAGCATGAGACTCTTAATCTCAGGGTCGTGGGTTCGAGCCCCACGTTGGGCGAAAACGAGTAATTTTTGCAGGATTATTGCATTGGATCTCATAATATGGCAATTAATCTTGCATTAGACATGCAATAACTCCCAAAAATTGCATATCTTTGGTTTCCCATTGGTGGGAAATGTAACTTCAAGATTAGGTAGGTCATTAGTCTAGATTAACATACAGCGATATTACTCCTATTCAAGTACTAAACAGGCCAACCTGAACCGTAAAACATCCCCTAAGTGGATGTAAGGCATCAGTTAGGAGTGAACTGAACACTCATGTAATGGGCAATTTGACGTCAAATAAAGTGTGGTAGGCATTAACATTACTTTTGAAATGTTATTCTGAGGGAGCACACAGGGGAATTAGCTCAAATGGTAGAGCGCTCGCTTAGCATGCGAGAGGTAGCGGGATCGATGCCCGCATTCTCCATTCTAAAATGTACATACATTTTATTTTTAACTTGTCATTGCCAAGCTTGTTGCATAGTAAGAACAGATAAATCACAGATGGCTTTCATATATGGTCACATCATAACAACTAAAGGGGTTTTATCAAAAGGGTTTAGGTATTCGTTAGCTTGTGAGAGCAATTTGAGTTCTTATGCAATCTCACAATGACATTTCCACAACTTCCATTTCAATTTTGTCTCATTTTACTTGACACTCTGTCCACTGAGGGATATATAAATGATAAGTTCCTTGAAAAACAAGATTTGAGGAATATCCAGGAACTGGTTTTCTTAATGAAAAACGATCAGTTTGCATTCTACTTTAAAGAGGGAGCCCGGCTAGCTCAGTCGGTAGAGCATGAGACTCTTAATCTCAGGGTCGTGGGTTCGAGCCCCACGTTGGGCGAAAACGAGTAATTTTTGCAGGATTATTTCATTGGATCTCATAATATGGCAATTAATCTTGCATTAGACATGCATTAACTCCCAAAAAGTGTATATCTTTGGTTTCCCATTGGTGGGAAATGTAACTTCAAGATTAGGTAGGGCATTAGTCTAGATTAACATACAGCGATATTACTCCTATTCAAGTACTAAACAGGCCAACCTGAACTGTAAAACATCCCCTAAGTGGAGGTAAGGCATCAGTTAGGAGTGAACTGAACACTCATGTAATGGGCAATTTGACGTCAAATAAAGTGTGGTAGGCATTAACATTACTTTTGAAATGTTATTCTGAGTGAGCACACAGGGGAATTAGCTCAAATGGTAGAGCGCTCGCTTAGCATGCGAGAGGTAGCGGGATCGATGCCCGCATTCTCCATTCTAAAATGTACATACATTTTATTTTTAACTTGTCATTGCCAAGCTTGTTGCATAGTAAGAACAGATAAATCACAGATGGCTTTCATATATGGTCACATCATAACAACTAAAGGGGTTTTATCAAAAGGGTTTAGGTATTCGTTAGCTTGTGAGAGCAATTTGAGTTCTTATGCAATCTCACAATGACATTTCCACAACTTCCATTTCAATTTTGTCTCATTTTACTTGACACTCTGTCCACTGAGGGATATATAAATGATAAGTTCCTTGAAAAACAAGAGTTGAGGAATATCCAGGAAATGGTTTTCTTAATGAAAAACGATCAGTTTGCATACTACTTTAAAGAGGGAGCCCGGCTAGCTCAGTCGGTAGAGCATGAGACTCTTAATCTCAGGGTCGTGGGTTCGAGCCCCACGTTGGGCGAAAACGAGTAATTTTTGCAGGATTATTGCATTGGATCTCATATTATGGCAATTAATCTTGCATTAGACATGCAATAACTCCCAAAAATTGTATATCTTTGGTTTCCCATTGGTGGGAAATATAACTTCAAGATTAGGTAGGGCATTAGTCTAGATTAACATACAGCGATATTACTCCTATTCAAGTACTAAACAGGCCAACCTGAACTGTAAAACAATCACTAAGTCGAGGTAAGGCATCAGTTAGGAGTGAACTGAACACTCATGTAATGGGCAATTTGACGTCAAATAAAGTGTGGTAGGCATTAACATTACTTTTGAAATGTTATTCTGAGGGAGCACACAGGGGAATTAGCTCAAATGGTAGAGCGCTCGCTTAGCATGCGAGAGGTAGCGGGATCGATGCCCGCATTCTCCATTCTAAAATGTACATACATTTTATTTTTAACTTGTCATTGCCAAGCTAGTTGCATAGTAAGAACAGATAAATCACAGATGGCTTTCATATATGGTCACATCATAACAACTAAAGGGGTTTTATCAAAAGGGTTTAGGTATTCGTTAGCTTGTGAGAGCAATTTGAGTTCTTATGCAATCTCACAATGACATTTCCACAACTTCCATTTCAATTTTGTCTCATTTTACTTGACACTCTGTCCACTGAGGGATCTATAAATGATAAGTTCCTTGAAAAACAAGAGTTGAGGAATATCCAGGAACTGGTTTTCTTAATGAAAAACGATCAGTTTGCATACTACTTTAAAGAGGGAGCCCGGCTAGCTCAGTCGGTAGAGCATGAGACTCTTAATCTCAGGGTCGTGGGTTCGAGCCCCACGTTGGGCGAAAACGAGTAATTTTTGCAGGATTATTGCATTGGATCTCATATTATGGCAATTAATCTTGCATTAGACATGCAATAACTCCCAAAAATTGTATATCTTTGGTTTCCCATTGGTGGGAAATGTAACTTCAAGATTAGGTAGGGCATTAGTCTAGATTAACATACAGCGATATTACTCCTATTCAAGTACTAAACAGGCCAACCTGAACTGTAAAACAATCACTAAGTCGAGGTAAGGCATCAGTTAGGAGTGAACTGAACACTCATGTAATGGGCAATTTGACGTCAAATAAAGTGTGGTAGGCATTAACATTACTTTTGAAATGTTATTCTGAGGGAGCACACAGGGGAATTAGCTCAAATGGTAGAGCGCTCGCTTAGCATGCGAGAGGTAGCGGGATCGATGCCCGCATTCTCCATTCTAAAATGTACATACATTTTATTTTTAACTTGTCATTGCCAAGCTTGTTGCATAGTAAGAACAGATAAATCACAGATGGCTTTCATATATGGTCACATCATAACAACTAAAGGGGTTTTATCAAAAGGGTTTAGGTATTCGTTAGCTTGTGAGAGCAATTTGAGTTCTTATGCAATCTCACAATGACATTTCCACAACTTCCATTTCAATTTTGTCTCATTTTACTTGACACTCTGTCCACTGAGGGATCTATAAATGATAAGTTCCTTGAAAAACAAGAGTTGAGGAATATCCAGGAACTGGTTTTCTTAATGAAAAACGATCAGTTTGCATACTACTTTAAAGAGGGAGCCCGGCTAGCTCAGTCGGTAGAGCATGAGACTCTAAATCTCAGGGTCGTGGGTTCGAGCCCCACGTTGGGCGAAAACGAGTAATTTTTGCAGGATTATTGCATTGGATCTCATAATATGGCAATTAATCTTGCATTAGACATGCATTAACTCCCAAAAAGTGTATATCTTTGGTTTCCCATTGGTGGGAAATGTAACTTCAAGATTAGGTAGGGCATTAGTCTAGATTAACATACAGCGATATTACTCCTATTCAAGTACTAAACAGGCCAACCTGAACTGTAAAACATCCCCTAAGTGGAGGTAAGGCATCAGTTAGGAGTGAACTGAACACTCATGTAATGGGCAATTTGACATCAAATAAAGTGTGGTAGGCATTAACATTACTTTTGAAATGTTATTCTGAGGGAGCACACAGGGGAATTAGCTCAAATGGTAGAGCGCTCGCTTAGCATGCGAGAGGTAGCGGGATCGATGCCCGCATTCTCCATTCTAAAATGTACATACATTTTATTTTTAACTTGTCATTGCCAAGCTTGTTGCATAGTAAGAACAGATAAATCACAGATGGCTTTCATATATGGTCACATCATAACAACTAAAGGGGTTTTATCAAAAGGGTTTAGGTATTCGTTAGCTTGTGAGAGCAATTTGAGTTCTTATGCAATCTCACAATGACATTTCCACAACTTCCATTTCAATTTTGTCTCATTTTACTTGACACTCTGTCCACTGAGGGATCTATAAATGATAAGTTCCTTGAAAAACAAGAGTTGAGGAATATCCAGGAACTGGTTTTCTTAATGAAAAACGATCAGTTTGCATACTACTTTAAAGAGGGAGCCCGGCTAGCTCAGTCGGTAGAGCATGAGACTCTTAATCTCAGGGTCGTGGGTTCGAGCCCCATGTTGGGCGAAAACGAGTAATTTTTGCAGGATTATTGCATTGGATCTCATAATATGGCAATTAATCTTGCATTAGACATGCATTAACTCCCAAAAAGTGTATATCTTTGGTTTCCCATTGGTGGGAAATGTAACTTCAAGATTAGGTAGGGCATTAGTCTAGATTAACATACAGCGATATTACTCCTATTCAAGTACTAAACAGGCCAACCTGAACTGTAAAACATCCCCTAAGTGGAGGTAAGGCATCAGTTAGGAGTGAACTGAACACTCATGTAATGGGCAATTTGACGTCAAATAAAGTGTGGTAGGCATTAACATTACTTTTGAAATGTTATTCTGAGGGAGCACACAGGGGAATTAGCTCAAATGGTATAGCGCTCGCTTAGCATGCGAGAGGTAGCGGGATCGATGCCCGCATTCTCCATTTTAAAATGTACATACATTTTATTTTTAACTTGTCATTGCCAAGCTTGTTGCATAGTAAGAACAGATAAATCACAGATGGCTTTCATATATGGTCACATCATAACAACTAAAGGGGTTTTATCAAAAGGGTTTAGGTATTCGTTAGCTTGTGAGAGCAATTTGAGTTCTTATGCAATCTCACAATGACATTTCCACAACTTCCATTTCAATTTTGTCTCATTTTACTTGACACTCTGTCCACTGAGGGATATATAAATGATAAGTTCCTTGAAAAACAAGATTTGAGGAATATCCAGGAACTGGTTTTCTTAATGAAAAACGATCAGTTTGCATTCTACTTTAAAGAGGGAGCCCGGCTAGCTCAGTCGGTAGAGCATGAGACTCTTAATCTCAGGGTCGTGGGTTCGAGCCCCACGTTGGGCGAAAACGAGTAATTTTTGCAGGATTATTTCATTGGATCTCATAATATGGCAATTAATCTTGCATTAGACATGCATTAACTCCCAAAAAGTGTATATCTTTGGTTTCCCATTGGTGGGAAATGTAACTTCAAGATTAGGTAGGGCATTAGTCTAGATTAACATACAGCGATATTACTCCTATTCAAGTACTAAACAGGCCAACCTGAACTGTAAAACATCCCCTAAGTGGAGGTAAGGCATCAGTTAGGAGTGAACTGAACACTCATGTAATGGGCAATTTGACGTCAAATAAAGTGTGGTAGGCATTAACATTACTTTTGAAATGTTATTCTGAGTGAGCACACAGGGGAATTAGCTCAAATGGTAGAGCGCTCGCTTAGCATGCGAGAGGTAGCGGGATCGATGCCCGCATTCTCCATTCTAAAATGTACATACATTTTATTTTTAACTTGTCATTGCCAAGCTTGTTGCATAGTAAGAACAGATAAATCACAGATGGCTTTCATATATGGTCACATCATAACAACTAAAGGGGTTTTATCAAAAGGGTTTAGGTATTCGTTAGCTTGTGAGAGCAATTTGAGTTCTTATGCAATCTCACAATGACATTTCCACAACTTCCACTTCAATTTTGTCTCATTTTACTTGACACTCTGTCCACTGAGGGATATATAAATGATAAGTTCCTTGAAAAACAAGAGTTGAGGAATATCCAGGAAATGGTTTTCTTAATGAAAAACGATCAGTTTGCATACTACTTTAAAGAGGGAGCCCGGCTAGCTCAGTCGGTAGAGCATGAGACTCTTAATCTCAGGGTCGTGGGTTCGAGCCCCACGTTGGGCGAAAACGAGTAATTTTTGCAGGATTATTGCATTGGATCTCATATTATGGCAATTAATCTTGCATTAGACATGCAATAACTCCCAAAAATTGTATATCTTTGGTTTCCCATTGGTGGGAAATGTAACTTCAAGATTAGGTAGGGCATTAGTCTAGATTAACATACAGCGATATTACTCCTATTCAAGTACTAAACAGGCCAACCTGAACTGTAAAACAATCACTAAGTCGAGGTAAGGCATCAGTTAGGAGTGAACTGAACACTCATGTAATGGGCAATTTGACGTCAAATAAAGTGTGGTAGGCATTAACATTACTTTTGAAATGTTATTCTGAGGGAGCACACAGGGGAATTAGCTCAAATGGTAGAGCGCTCGCTTAGCATGCGAGAGGTAGCGGGATCGATGCCCGCATTCTCCATTCTAAAATGTACATACATTTTATTTTTAACTTGTCATTGCCAAGCTAGTTGCATAGTAAGAACAGATAAATCACAGATGGCTTTCATATATGGTCACATCATAACAACTAAAGGGGTTTTATCAAAAGGGTTTAGGTATTCGTTAGCTTGTGAGAGCAATTTGAGTTCTTATGCAATCTCACAATGACATTTCCACAACTTCCATTTCAATTTTGTCTCATTTTACTTGACACTCTGTCCACTGAGGGATCTATAAATGATAAGTTCCTTGAAAAACAAGAGTTGAGGAATATCCAGGAACTGGTTTTCTTAATGAAAAACGATCAGTTTGCATTCTACTTTAAAGAGGGAGCCCGGCTAGCTCAGTCGGTAGAGCATGAGACTCTTAATCTCAGGGTCGTGGGTTCGAGCCCCATGTTGGGCGAAAACGAGTAATTTTTGCAGGATTATTGCATTGGATCTCATAATAAGGCAATAAATCTTGCATTAGACATGCAATAACTCCCAAAAATTGCATATCTTTGGTTTCCCATTGGTGGGAAATGTAACTTCAAGATTAGGTAGGTCATTAGTCTAGATTAACATACAGCGATATTACTCCTATTCAAGTACTAAACAGGCCAACCTGAACCGTAAAACATCCCCTAAGTGGAGGTAAGGCATCAGTTAGGAGTGAACTGAACACTCATGTAATGGGCAATTTGACGTCAAATAAAGTGTGGTAGGCATTAACATTACTTTTGAAATGTTATTCTGAGTGAGCACACAGGGGAATTAGCTCAAATGGTAGAGCGCTCGCTTAGCATGCGAGAGGTAGCGGGATCGATGCCCGCATTCTCCATTCTAAAATGTACATACATTTTATTTTTAACTTGTCATTGCCAAGCTTGTTGCATAGTAAGAACAGATAAATCACAGATGGCTTTCATATATGGTCACATCATAACAACTAAAGGGGTTTTATCAAAAGGGTTTAGGTATTCGTTAGCTTGTGAGAGCAATTTGAGTTCTTATGCAATCTCACAATGACATTTCCACAACTTCCATTTCAATTTTGTCTCATTTTACTTGACACTCTGTCCACTGAGGGATCTATAAATGATAAGTTCCTTGAAAAACAAGAGTTGAGGAATATCCAGGAACTGGTTTTCTTAATGAAAAACGATCAGTTTGCATACTACTTTAAAGAGGGAGCCCGGCTAGCTCAGTCGGTAGAGCATGAGACTCTTAATCTCAGGGTCGTGGGTGCGAGCCCCATGTTGGGCGAAAACAAGTAATTTTTGCAGGATTATTGCATTGGATCTCATAATATGGCAATTAATCTTGCATTAGACATGCATTAACTCCCAAAAAGTGTATATCTTTGGTTTCCCATTGGTGGGAAATGTAACTTCAAGATTAGGTAGGGCATTAGTCTAGATTAACATACAGCGATATTACTCCTATTCAAGTACTAAACAGGCCAACCTGAACTGTAAAACATCCCCTAAGTGGAGGTAAGGCATCAGTTAGGAGTGAACTGAACACTCATGTAATGGGCAATTTGACGTCAAATAAAGTGTGGTAGGCATTAACATTACTTTTGAAATGTTATTCTGAGGGAGCACACAGGGGAATTAGCTCAAATGGTATAGCGCTCGCTTAGCATGCGAGAGGTAGCGGGATCGATGCCCGCATTCTCCATTCTAAAATGTACATACATTTTATTTTTTACTTGTCATTGCCAAGCTTGTTGCATAGTAAGAACAGATAAATCACAGATGGCTTTCATATATGGTCACATCATAACAACTAAAGGGGTTTTATCAAAAGGGTTTAGGTATTCGTTAGCTTGTGAGAGCAATTTGAGTTCTTATGCAATCTCACAATGACATTTCCACAACTTCCATTTCAATTTTGTCTCATTTTACTTGACACTCTGTCCACTGAGGGATCTATAAATGATAAGTTCCTTGAAAAACAAGATTTGAGGAATATCCAGGAAATGGTTTTCTTAATGAAAAACGATCAGTTTGCATTCTACTTTAAAGAGGGAGCCCGGCTAGCTCAGTCGGTAGAGCATGAGACTCTTAATCTCAGGGTCGTGGGTTCGAGCCCCACGTTGGGCGAAAACGAGTAATTTTTGCAGGATTATTGCATTGGATCTCATAATATGGCAATTAATCTTGCATTAGACATGCATTAACTCCCAAAAAGTGTATATCTTTGGTTTCCCATTGGTGGGAAATGTAACTTCAAGATTAGGTAGGGCATTAGTCTAGATTAACATACAGCGATATTACTCCTATTCAAGTACTAAACAGGCCAACCTGAACTGTAAAACATCCCCTAAGTGGAGGTAAGGCATCAGTTAGGAGTGAACTGAACACTCATGTAATGGGCAATTTGACGTCAAATAAAGTGTGGTAGGCATTAACATTACTTTTGAAATGTTATTCTGAGGGAGCACACAGGGGAATTAGCTCAAATGGTAGAGCGCTCGCTTAGCATGCGAGAGGTAGCGGGATCGATGCCCGCATTCTCCATTCTAAAATGTACATACATTTTATTTTTAACTTGTCATTGCCAAGCTTGTTGCATAGTAAGAACAGATAAATCACAGATGGCTTTCATATATGGTCACATCATAACAACTAAAGGGGTTTTATCAAAAGGGTTTAGGTATTCGTTAGCTTGTGAGAGCAATTTGAGTTCTTATGCAATCTCACAATGACATTTCCACAACTTCCATTTCAATTTTGTCTCATTTTACTTGACACTCTGTCCACTGAGGGATCTATAAATGATAAGTTCCTTGAAAAACAAGAGTTGAGGAATATCCAGGAACTGGTTTTCTTAATGAAAAACGATCAGTTTGCATTCTACTTTAAAGAGGGAGCCCGGCTAGCTCAGTCGGTAGAGCATGAGACTCTTAATCTCAGGGTCGTGGGTTCGAGCCCCACGTTGGGCGAAAACGAGTAATTTTTGCAGGATTATTGCATTGGATCTCATAATATGGCAATTAATCTTGCATTAGACATGCATTAACTCCCAAAAAGTGTATATCTTTGGTTTCCCATTGGTGGGAAATGTAACTTCAAGATTAGGTAGGGCATTAGTCTAGATTAACATACAGCGATATTACTCCTATTCAAGTACTAAACAGGCCAACCTGAACTGTAAAACATCCCCTAAGTGGAGGTAAGGCATCAGTTAGGAGTGAACTGAACACTCATGTAATGGGCAATTTGACGTCAAATAAAGTGTGGTAGGCATTAACATTACTTTTGAAATGTTATTCTGAGGGAGCACACAGGGGAATTAGCTCAAATGGTAGAGCGCGCGCTTAGCATGCGAGAGGTAGCGGGATCGATGCCCGCATTCTCCATTCTAAAATGTACATACATTTTATTTTTAACTTGTCATTGCCAAGCTAGTTGCATAGTAAGAACAGATAAATCACAGATGGCTTTCATATATGGTCACATCATAACAACTAAAGGGGTTTTATCAAAAGGGTTTAGGTATTCGTTAGCTTGTGAGAGCAATTTGAGTTCTTATGCAATCTCACAATGACATTTCCACAACTTCCATTTCAATTTTGTCTCATTTTACTTGACACTCTGTCCACTGAGGGATCTATAAATGATAAGTTCCTTGAAAAACAAGAGTTGAGGAATATCCAGGAACTGGTTTTCTTAATGAAAAACGATCAGTTTGCATTCTACTTTAAAGAGGGAGCCCGGCTAGCTCAGTCGGTAGAGCATGAGACTCTTAATCTCAGGGTCGTGGGTTTGAGCCCCACGTTGGGCGAAAACGAGTAATTTTTGCAGGATTATTGCATTGGATCTCATAATATGGCAATTAATCTTGCATTAGACATGCAATAACTCCCAAAAATTGCATATCTTTGGTTTCCCATTGGTGGGAAATGTAACTTCAAGATTAGGTAGGTCATTAGTCTAGATTAACATACAGCGATATTACTCCTATTCAAGTACTAAACAGGCCAACCTGAACCGTAAAACATCCCCTAAGTGGAGGTAAGGCATCAGTTAGGAGTGAACTGAACACTCATGTAATGGGCAATTTGACGTCAAATAAAGTGTGGTAGGCATTAACATTACTTTTGAAATGTTATTCTGAGGGAGCACACAGGGGAATTAGCTCAAATGGTAGAGCACTCGCTTAGCATGCGAGAGGTAGCGGGATCGATGCCCGCATTCTCCATTCAAAAATGTACATACATTTTATTTTTAACTTGTCATTGCCAAGCTTGTTGCATAGTAAGAACAGATAAATCACAGATGGCTTTCATATATGGTCACATCATAACAACTAAAGGGGTTTTATCAAAAGGGTTTAGGTATTCGTTAGCTTGTGAGAGCAATTTGAGTTCTTATGCAATCTCACAATGACATTTCCACAACTTCCATTTCAATTTTGTCTCATTTTACTTGACACTCTGTCCACTGAGGGATCTATAAATGATAAGTTCCTTGAAAAACAAGAGTTGAGGAATATCCAGGAACTGGTTTTCTTAATGAAAAACGATCAGTTTGCATACAACTTTAAAGAGGGAGCCCGGCTAGCTCAGTCGGTAGAGCATGAGACTCTTAATCTCAGGGTCGTGGGTTCGAGCCCCATGTTGGGCGAAAACGAGTAATTTTTGCAGGATTATTGCATTGGATCTCATAATATGGCAATTAATCTTGCATTAGACATGCATTAACTCCCAAAAAGTGTATATCTTTGGTTTCCCATTGGTGGGAAATGTAACTTCAAGATTAGGTAGGGCATTAGTCTAGATTAACATACAGCGATATTACTCCTATTCAAGTACTAAACAGGCCAACCTGAACTGTAAAACATCCCCTAAGTGGAGGTAAGGCATCAGTTAGGAGTGAACTGAACACTCATGTAATGGGCAATTTGACGTCAAATAAAGTGTGGTAGGCATTAACATTACTTTTGAAATGTTATTCTGAGGGAGCACACAGGGGAATTAGCTCAAATGGTATAGCGCTCGCTTAGCATGCGAGAGGTAGCGGGATCGATGCCCGCATTCTCCATTCTAAAATGTACATACATTTTATTTTTAACTTGTCATTGCCAAGCTAGTTGCATAGTAAGAACAGATAAATCACAGATGGCTTTCATATATGGTCACATCATAACAACTAAAGGGGTTTTATCAAAAGGGTTTAGGTATTCGTTAGCTTGTGAGAGCAATTTGAGTTCTTATGCAATCTCACAATGACATTTCCACAACTTCCATTTCAATTTTGTCTCATTTTACTTGACACTCTGTCCACTGAGGGATCTATAAATGATAAGTTCCTTGAAAAACAAGAGTTGAGGAATATCCAGGAACTGGTTTTCTTAATGAAAAACGATCAGTTTGCATTCTACTTTAAAGAGGGAGCCCGGCTAGCTCAGTCGGTAGAGCATGAGACTCTTAATCTCAGGGTCGTGGGTTCGAGCCCCACGTTGGGCGAAAACGAGTAATTTTTGCAGGATTATTGCATTGGATCTCATAATATGGCAATTAATCTTGCATTAGACATGCAATAACTCCCAAAAATTGCATATCTTTGGTTTCCCATTGGTGGGAAATGTAACTTCAAGATTAGGTAGGTCATTAATCTAGATTAACATACAGCGATATTACTCCTATTCAAGTACTAAACAGGCCAACCTGAACCGTAAAACATCCCCTAAGTGGAGGTAAGGCATCAGTTAGGAGTGAACTGAACACTCATGTAATGGGCAATTTGACGTCAAATAAAGTGTGGTAGGCATTAACATTACTTTTGAAATGTTATTCTGAGGGAGCACACAGGGGAATTAGCTCAAATGGTAGAGCACTCGCTTAGCATGCGAGAGGTAGCGGGATCGATGCCCGCATTCTCCATTCAAAAATGTACATACATTTTATTTTTAACTTGTCATTGCCAAGCTTGTTGCATAGTAAGAACAGATAAATCACAGATGGCTTTCATATATGGTCACATCATAACAACTAAAGGGGTTTTATCAAAAGGGTTTAGGTATTCGTTAGCTTGTGAGAGCAATTTGAGTTCTTATGCAATCTCACAATGACATTTCCACAACTTCCATTTCAATTTTGTCTCATTTTACTTGACACTCTGTCCACTGAGGGATCTATAAATGATAAGTTCCTTGAAAAACAAGAGTTGAGGAATATCCAGGAACTGGTTTTCTTAATGAAAAACGATCAGTTTGCATACAACTTTAAAGAGGGAGCCCGGCTAGCTCAGTCGGTAGAGCATGAGACTCTTAATCTCAGGGTCGTGGGTTCGAGCCCCATGTTGGGCGAAAACGAGTAATTTTTGCAGGATTATTGCATTGGATCTCATAATATGGCAATTAATCTTGCATTAGACATGCATTAACTCCCAAAAAGTGTATATCTTTGGTTTCCCATTGGTGGGAAATGTAACTTCAAGATTAGGTAGGGCATTAGTCTAGATTAACATACAGCGATATTACTCCTATTCAAGTACTAAACAGGCCAACCTGAACTGTAAAACATCCCCTAAGTGGAGGTAAGGCATCAGTTAGGAGTGAACTGAACACTCATGTAATGGGCAATTTGACGTCAAATAAAGTGTGGTAGGCATTAACATTACTTTTGAAATGTTATTCTGAGGGAGCACACAGGGGAATTAGCTCAAATGGTATAGCGCTCGCTTAGCATGCGAGAGGTAGCGGGATCGATGCCCGCATTCTCCATTCTAAAATGTACATACATTTTATTTTTAACTTGTCATTGCCAAGCTTGTTGCATAGTAAGAACAGATAAATCACAGATGGCTTTCATATATGGTCACATCATAACAACTAAAGGGGTTTTATCAAAAGGGTTTAGGTATTCGTTAGCTTGTGAGAGCAATTTGAGTTCTTATGCAATCTCACAATGACATTTCCACAACTTCCATTTCAATTTTGTCTCATTTTACTTGACACTCTGTCCACTGAGGGATCTATAAATGATAAGTTCCTTGAAAAACAAGATTTGAGGAATATCCAGGAAATGGTTTTCTTAATGAAAAACGATCAGTTTGCATTCTACTTTAAAGAGGGAGCCCGGCTAGCTCAGTCGGTAGAGCATGAGACTCTTAATCTCAGGGTCGTGGGTTCGAGCCCCACGTTGGGCAAAAACGAGTAATTTTTGCAGGATTATTGCATTGGATCTCATAATATGGCAATTAATCTTGCATTAGACATGCATTAACTCCCAAAAAGTGTATATCTTTGGTTTCCCATTGGTGGGAAATGTAACTTCAAGATTAGGTAGGGCATTAGTCTAGATTAACATACAGCGATATTACTCCTATTCAAGTACTAAACAGGCCAACCTGAACTGTAAAACATCCCCTAAGTGGAGGTAAGGCATCAGTTAGGAGTGAACTGAACACTCATGTAATGGGCAATTTGACGTCAAATAAAGTGTGGTAGGCATTAACATTACTTTTGAAATGTTATTCTGAGTGAGCACACAGGGGAATTAGCTCAAATGGTAGAGCGCTCGCTTAGCATGCGAGAGGTAGCGGGATCGATGCCCGCATTCTCCATTCTAAAATGTACATACATTTTATTTTTAACTTGTCATTGCCAAGCTTGTTGCATAGTAAGAACAGATAAATCACAGATGGCTTTCATATATGGTCACATCATAACAACTAAAGGGGTTTTATCAAAAGGGTTTAGGTATTCGTTAGCTTGTGAGAGCAATTTGAGTTCTTATGCAATCTCACAATGACATTTCCACAACTTCCATTTCAATTTTGTCTCATTTTACTTGACACTCTGTCCACTGAGGGATCTATAAATGATAAGTTCCTTGAAAAACAAGAGTTGAGGAATATCCAGGAACTGGTTTTCTTAATGAAAAACGATCAGTTTGCATTCTACTTTAAAGAGGGAGCCCGGCTAGCTCAGTCGGTAGAGCATGAGACTCTTAATCTCAGGGTCGTGGGTTCGAGCCCCACGTTGGGCGAAAACGAGTAATTTTTGCAGGATTATTGCATTGGATCTCATAATATGGCAATTAATCTTGCATTAGACATGCAATAACTCCCAAAAATTGCATATCTTTGGTTTCCCATTGGTGGGAAATGTAACTTCAAGATTAGGTAGGGCATTAGTCTAGATTAACATACAGCGATATTACTCCTATTCAAGTACTAAACAGGCCAACCTGAACTGTAAAACATCCCCTAAGTGGAGGTAAGGCATCAGTTAGGAGTGAACTGAACACTCATGTAATGGGCAATTTGACGTCAAATAAAGTGTGGTAGGCGTTAACATTACTTTTGAAATGTTATTCTGAGGGAGCACACAGGGAAATTAGCTCAAATGGTAGAGCGCTCGCTTAGCATGCGAGAGGTAGCGGTATCGATGCCCGCATTCTCCATTCTAAAATGTACATACATTTTATTTTTAACTTGTCATTGCCAAGCTTGTTGCATAGTAAGAACAGATAAATCACAGATGGCTTTCATATATGGTCACATCATAACAACTAAAGGGGTTTTATCAAAAGGGTTTAGGTATTCGTTAGCTTGTGAGAGCAATTTGAGTTCTTATGCAATCTCACAATGACATTTCCACAACTTCCATTTCAATTTTGTCTCATTTTACTTGACACTCTGTCCACTGAGGGATCTATAAATGATAAGTTCCTTGAAAAACAAGATTTGAGGAATATCCAGGAACTGGTTTTCTTAATGAAAAACGGTCAGTTTGCATTCTACTTTAAAGAGGGAGCCCGGCTAGCTCAGTCGGTAGAGCATGAGACTCTTAATCTCAGGGTCGTGGGTTCGAGCCCCACGTTGGGCGAAAACGAGTAATTTTTGCAGGATTATTGCATTGGATCTCATAATATGGCAATTAATCTTGCATTAGACATGCATTAACTCCCAAAAAGCGTATATCTTTGGTTTCCCATTGGTGGGAAATGTAACTTCAAGATTAGGTAGGGCATTAGTCTAGATTAACATACAGCGATATTACTCCTATTCAAGTACTAAACAGGCCAACCTGAACTGTAAAACATCCCCTAAGTGGAGGTAAGGCATCAGTTAGGAGTGAACTGAACACTCATGTAATGGGCAATTTGACGTCAAATAAAGTGTGGTAGGCATTAACATTACTTTTGAAATGTTATTCTGAGGGAGCACACAGGGGAATTAGCTCAAATGGTAGAGCGCGCGCTTAGCATGCGAGAGGTAGTGGGTTCGATGCCCGCATTCTCCATTCTAAAATGTACATACATTTTATTTTTAACTTGTCATTGCCAAGCTAGTTGCATAGTAAGAACAGATAAATCACAGATGGCTTTCATATATGGTCACATCATAACAACTAAAGGGGTTTTATCAAAAGGGTTTAGGTATTCGTTAGCTTGTGAGAGCAATTTGAGTTCTTATGCAATCTCACAATGACATTTCCACAACTTCCATTTCAATTTTGTCTCATTTTACTTGACACTCTGTCCACTGAGGGATCTATAAATGATAAGTTCCTTGAAAAACAAGAGTTGAGGAATATCCAGGAACTGGTTTTCTTAATGAAAAACGATCAGTTTGCATTCTACTTTAAAGAGGGAGCCCGGCTAGCTCAGTCGGTAGAGCATGAGACTCTTAATCTCAGGGTCGTGGGTTCGAGCCCCACGTTGGGCGAAAACGAGTAATTTTTGCAGGATTATTGCATTGGATCTCATAATATGGCAATTAATCTTGCATTAGACATGCAATAACTCCCAAAAATTGCATATCTTTGGTTTCCCATTGGTGGGAAATGTAACTTCAAGATTAGGTAGGTCATTAGTCTAGATTAACATACAGCGATATTACTCCTATTCAAGTACTAAACAGGCCAACCTGAACCGTAAAACATCCCCTAAGTGGAGGTAAGGCATCAGTTAGGAGTGAACTGAACACTCATGTAATGGGCAATTTGACGTCAAATAAAGTGTGGTAGGCATTAACATTACTTTTGAAATGTTATTCTGAGGGAGCACACAGGGGAATTAGCTCAAATGGTAGAGC
Organism: Lissotriton helveticus; assembly: GCF_964261635.1. Lineage (NCBI taxonomy): Eukaryota > Metazoa > Chordata > Amphibia > Caudata > Salamandridae > Lissotriton > Lissotriton helveticus. The sequence continues at coordinate 336,386,283 of NC_136058.1, read as the reverse complement.
GCTCGCTTAGCATTCGAGAGGTAGCGGGATCGATGCCCGCATTCTCCATTCTAAAATGTACATACATTTTATTTTTAACTTGTCATTGCCAAGCTTGTTGCATAGTAAGAACAGATAAATCACAGATGGCTTTCATATATGGTCACATCATAACAACTAAAGGGGTTTTATCAAAAGGGTTTAGGTATTCGTTAGCTTGTGAGAGCAATTTGAGTTCTTATGCAATCTCACAATGACATTTCCACAACTTCCATTTCAATTTTGTCTCATTTTACTTGACACTCTGTCCACTGAGGGATCTATAAATGATAAGTTCCTTGAAAAACAAGAGTTGAGGAATATCCAGGAACTGGTTTTCTTAATGAAAAACGATCAGTTTGCATTCTACTTTAAAGAGGGAGCCCGGCTAGCTCAGTCGGTAGAGCATGAGACTCCTAATCTCAGGGTCGTGGGTTCAAGCCCCACATTGGGTGAAAACGAGTCATTTTTGCAGGATTATTGCATTGGATCTCATAATATGGCAATTAATCTTGCATTAGACATGCATTAACTCCCAAAAAGTGTATATCTTTGGTTTCCCATTGGTGGGAAATGTAACTTCAAGATTAGGTAGGGCATTAGTCTAGATTAACATACAGCGATATTACTCCTATTCAAGTACTAAACAGGCCAACCTGAACTGTAAAACATCCCCTAAGTGGAGGTAAGGCATCAGTTAGGAGTGAACTGAACACTCATGTAATGGGCAATTTGACGTCAAATAAAGTGTGGTAGGCATTAACATTACTTTTGAAATGTTATTCTGAGTGAGCACACAGGGGAATTAGCTCTAATGGTAGAGCGCTCGCTTAGCATGCGAGAGGTAGCGGGATCGATGCCCGCATTCTCCATTCTAAAATGTACATACATTTTATTTTTAACTTGTCATTGCCAAGCTTGTTGCATAGTAAGAACAGATAAATCACAGATGGCTTTCATATATGGTCACATCATTACAACTAAAGGGGTTTTATCAAAAGGGTTTAGGTATTCGTTAGCTTGTGAGAGCAATTTGAGTTCTTATGCAATCTCACAATGACATTTCCACAACTTCCATTTCAATTTTGTCTCATTTTACTTGATACTCTGTCCACTGAGGGATCTATAAATGATAAGTTCCTTGAAAAACAAGAGTTGAGGAATATCCAGGAAATGGTTTTCTTAATGAAAAACGATCAGTTTGCATACTACTTTAAAGAGGGAGCCCGGCTAGCTCAGTCGGTAGAGCATGAGACTCTTAATCTCAGGGTCGTGGGTTCGAGCCCCACATTGGGCGAAAACGAGTAATTTTTGCAGGATTATTGCATTGGATCTCATAATATGGCAATTAATCTTGCATTAGACATGCAATAACTCCCAAAAATTGCATATCTTTGGTTTCCCATTGGTGGGAAATGTAACTTCAAGATTAGGTAGGGCATTAGTCTAGATTAACATACAGCGATATTACTCCTATTCAAGTACTAAACAGGCCAACCTGAACTGTAAAACATCCCCTAAGTGGAGGTAAGGCATCAGTTAGGAGTGAACTGAACACTCATGTAATGGGCAATTTGACGTCAAATAAAGTGTGGTAGGCATTAACATTACTTTTGAAATGTTATTCTGAGTGAGCACACAGGGGAATTAGCTCTAATGGTAGAGCGCTCGCTTAGCATCCGAGAGGTAGCGGGATCGATGCCCGCATTCTCCATTTTAAAATGTACATACATTTTATTTTTAACTTGTCATTGCCAAGCTTGTTGCATAGTAAGAACAGATAAATCACAGATGGCTTTCATATATGGTCACATCATAACAACTAAAGGGGTTTTATCAAAAGGGTTTAGGTATTCGTTAGCTTGTGAGAGCAATTTGAGTTCTTATGCAATCTCACAATGACATTTCCACAACTTCCATTTCAATTTTGTCTCATTTTACTTGACACTCTGTCCACTGAGGGATCTATAAATGATAAGTTCCTTGAAAAACAAGATTTGAGGAATATCCAGGAACTGGTTTTCTTAATGAAAAACGATCAGTTTGCATTCTACTTTAAAGAGGGAGCCCGGCTAGCTCAGTCGGTAGAGCATGAGACTCTTAATCTCAGGGTCGTGGGTTCGAGCCCCACGTTGGGCGAAAACGAGTAATTTTTGCAGGATTATTGCATTGGATCTCATAATATGGCAATTAATCTTGCATTAGACATGCATTAACTCCCAAAAAGTGTATATCTTTGGTTTCCCATTGGTGGGAAATGTAACTTCAAGATTAGGTAGGGCATTAGTCTAGATTAACATACAGCGATATTACTCCTATTCAAGTACTAAACAGGCCAACCTGAACTGTAAAACATCCCCTAAGTGGAGGTAAGGCATCAGTTAGGAGTGAACTGAACACTCATGTAATGGGCAATTTGACGTCAAATAAAGTGTGGTAGGCATTAACATTACTTTTGAAATGTTATTCTGAGTGAGCACACAGGGGAATTAGCTCAAATGGTAGAGCGCTCGCTTAGCATGCGAGAGGTAGCGGGATCGATGCCCGCATTCTCCATTCTAAAATGTACATACATTTTATTTTTAACTTGTCATTGCCAAGCTTGTTGCATAGTAAGAACAGATAAATCACAGATGGCTTTCATATATGGTCACATCATAACAACTAAAGGGGTTTTATCAAAAGGGTTTAGGTATTCGTTAGCTTGTGAGAGCAATTTGAGTTCTTATGCAATCTCACAATGACATTTCCACAACTTCCATTTCAATTTTGTCTCATTTTACTTGACACTCTGTCCACTGAGGGATATATAAATGATAAGTTCCTTGAAAAACAAGAGTTGAGGAATATCCAGGAAATGGTTTTCTTAATGAAAAACGATCAGTTTGCATACTACTTTAAAGAGGGAGCCCGGCTAGCTCAGTCGGTAGAGCATGAGACTCTTAATCTCAGGGTCGTGGGTTCGAGCCCCACGTTGGGCGAAAACGAGTAATTTTTGCAGGATTATTGCATTGGATCTCATATTATGGCAATTAATCTTGCATTAGACATGCAATAACTCCCAAAAATTGTATATCTTTGGTTTCCCATTGGTGGGAAATGTAACTTCAAGATTAGGTAGGGCATTAGTCTAGATTAACATACAGCGATATTACTCCTATTCAAGTACTAAACAGGCCAACCTGAACTGTAAAACAATCACTAAGTCGAGGTAAGGCATCAGTTAGGAGTGAACTGAACACTCATGTAATGGGCAATTTGACGTCAAATAAAGTGTGGTAGGCATTAACATTACTTTTGAAATGTTATTCTGAGGGAGCACACAGGGGAATTAGCTCAAATGGTAGAGCGCTCGCTTAGCATGCGAGAAGTAGCGGGATCGATGCCCGCATTCTCCATTCTAAAATGTACATACATTTTATTTTTAACTTGTCATTGCCAAGCTAGTTGCATAGTAAGAACAGATAAATCACAGATGGCTTTCATATATGGTCACATCATAACAACTAAAGGGGTTTTATCAAAAGGGTTTAGGTATTCGTTAGCTTGTGAGAGCAATTTGAGTTCTTATGCAATCTCACAATGACATTTCCACAACTTCCATTTCAATTTTGTCTCATTTTACTTGACACTCTGTCCACTGAGGGATCTATAAATGATAAGTTCCTTGAAAAACAAGAGTTGAGGAATATCCAGGAACTGGTTTTCTTAATGAAAAACGATCAGTTTGCATTCTACTTTAAAGAGGGAGCCCGGCTAGCTCAGTCGGTAGAGCATGAGACTCTTAATCTCAGGGTCGTGGGTTCGAGCCCCACGTTGGGCGAAAACGAGTAATTTTTGCAGGATTATTGCATTGGATCTCATAATATGGCAATTAATCTTGCATTAGACATGCAATAACTCCCAAAAATTGCATATCTTTGGTTTCCCATTGGTGGGAAATGTAACTTCAAGATTAGGTAGGTCATTAGTCTAGATTAACATACAGCGATATTACTCCTATTCAAGTACTAAACAGGCCAACCTGAACCGTAAAACATCCCCTAAGTGGAGGTAAGGCATCAGTTAGGAGTGAACTGAACACTCATGTAATGGGCAATTTGACGTCAAATAAAGTGTGGTAGGCATTAACATTACTTTTGAAATGTTATTCTGAGGGAGCACACAGGGGAATTAGCTCAAATGGTAGAGCGCTCGCTTAGCATGCGAGAGGTAGCGGGATCGATGCCCGCATTCTCCATTCTAAAATGTACATACATTTTATTTTTAACTTGTCATTGCCAAGCTTGTTGCATAGTAAGAACAGATAAATCACAGATGGCTTTCATATATGGTCACATCATAACAACTAAAGGGGTTTTATCAAAAGGGTTTAGGTATTCGTTAGCTTGTGAGAGCAATTTGAGTTCTTATGCAATCTCACAATGACATTTCCACAACTTCCATTTCAATTTTGTCTCATTTTACTTGACACTCTGTCCACTGAGGGATCTATAAATGATAAGTTCCTTGAAAAACAAGAGTTGAGGAATATCCAGGAACTGGTTTTCTTAATGAAAAACGATCAGTTTGCACACTACTTTAAAGAGGGAGCCCGGCTAGCTCAGTCGGTAGAGCATGAGACTCTTAATCTCAGGGTCGTGGGTTCGAGCCCCATGTTGGGCAAAAACGAGTAATTTTTGCAGGATTATTGCATTGGATCTCATAATATGGCAATTAATCTTGCATTAGACATGCATTAACTCCCAAAAAGTGTATATCTTTGGTTTCCCATTGGTGGGAAATGTAACTTCAAGATTAGGTAGGGCATTAGTCTAGATTAACATACAGCGATATTACTCCTATTCAAGTACTAAACAGGCCAACCTGAACTGTAAAACATCCCCTAAGTGGAGGTAAGGCATCAGTTAGGAGTGAACTGAACACTCATGTAATGGGCAATTTGACGTCAAATAAAGTGTGGTAGGCATTAACATTACTTTTGAAATGTTATTCTGAGGGAGCACACAGGGGAATTAGCTCAAATGGTATAGCGCTCGCTTAGCATGCGAGAGGTAGCGGGATCGATGCCCGCATTCTCCATTCTAAAATGTACATACATTTTATTTTTAACTTGTCATTGCCAAGCTTGTTGCATAGTAAGAACAGATAAATCACAGATGGCTTTCATATATGGTCACATCATAACAACTAAAGGGGTTTTATCAAAAGGGTTTAGGTATTCGTTAGCTTGTGAGAGCAATTTGAGTTCTTATGCAATCTCACAATGACATTTCCACAACTTCCATTTCAATTTTGTCTCATTTTACTTGACACTCTGTCCACTGAGGGATCTATAAATGATAAGTTCCTTGAAAAACAAGAGTTGAGGAATATCCAGGAAATGGTTTTCTTAATGAAAAACGATCAGTTTGCATACTACTTTAAAGAGGGAGCCCGGCTAGCTCAGTCGGTAGAGCATGAGACTCTTAATCTCAGGGTCGTGGGTTCGAGCCCCACGTTGGGCGAAAACGAGTAATTTTTGCAGGATTATTGCATTGGATCTCATATTATGGCAATTAATCTTGCATTAGACATGCAATAACTCCCAAAAATTGTATATCTTTGGTTTCCCATTGGTGGGAAATGTAACTTCAAGATTAGGTAGGGCATTAGTCTAGATTAACATACAGCGATATTACTCCTATTCAAGTACTAAACAGGCCAACCTGAACTGTAAAACAATCACTAAGTGGAGGTAAGGCATCAGTTAGGAGTGAACTGAACACTCATGTAATGGGCAATTTGACGTCAAATAAAGTGTGGTAGGCATTAACATTACTTTTGAAATGTTATTCTGAGGGAGCACACAGGGGAATTAGCTCAAATGGTAGAGCGCGCGCTTAGCATGCGAGAGGTAGCGGGATCGATGCCCGCATTCTCCATTCTAAAATGTACATACATTTTATTTTTAACTTGTCATTGCCAAGCTAGTTGCATAGTAAGAACAGATAAATCACAGATGGCTTTCATATATGGTCACATCATAACAACTAAAGGGGTTTTATCAAAAGGGTTTAGGTATTCGTTAGCTTGTGAGAGCAATTTGAGTTCTTATGCAATCTCACAATGACATTTCCACAACTTCCATTTCAATTTTGTCTCATTTTACTTGACACTCTGTCCACTGAGGGATCTATAAATGATAAGTTCCTTGAAAAACAAGAGTTGAGGAATATCCAGGAACTGGTTTTCTTAATGAAAAACGATCAGTTTGCATTCTACTTTAAAGAGGGAGCCCGGCTAGCTCAGTCGGTAGAGCATGAGACTCTTAATCTCAGGGTCGTGGGTTCGAGCCCCACGTTGGGCGAAAATGAGTAATTTTTGCAGGATTATTGCATTGGATCTCATAATATGGCAATTAATCTTGCATTAGACATGCAATATCTCCCAAAAATTGCATATCTTTGGTTTCCCATTGGTGGGAAATGTAACTTCAAGATTAGGTAGGTCATTAGTCTAGATTAACATACAGCGATATTACTCCTATTCAAGTACTAAACAGGCCAACCTGAACCGTAAAACATCCCCTAAGTGGAGGTAAGGCATCAGTTAGGAGTGAACTGAACACTCATGTAATGGGCAATTTGACGTCAAATAAAGTGTGGTAGGCATTAACATTACTTTTGAAATGTTATTCTGAGGGAGCACACAGGGGAATTAGCTCAAATGGTAGAGCGCTCGCTTAGCATTCGAGAGGTAGCGGGATCGATGCCCGCATTCTCCATTCTAAAATGTACATACATTTTATTTTTAACTTGTCATTGCCAAGCTTGTTGCATAGTAAGAACAGATAAATCACAGATGGCTTTCATATATGGTCACATCATAACAACTAAAGGGGTTTTATCAAAAGGGTTTAGGTATTCGTTAGCTTGTGAGAGCAATTTGAGTTCTTATGCAATCTCACAATGACATTTCCACAACTTCCATTTCAATTTTGTCTCATTTTACTTGACACTCTGTCCACTGAGGGATCTATAAATGATAAGTTCCTTGAAAAACAAGAGTTGAGGAATATCCAGGAAATGGTTTTCTTAATGAAAAACGATCAGTTTGCATACTACTTTAAAGAGGGAGCCCGGCTAGCTCAGTCGGTAGAGCATGAGACTCTTAATCTCAGGGTCGTGGGTTCGAGCCCCACGTTGGGCGAAAACGAGTAATTTTTGCAGGATTATAGCATTGGATCTCATAATATGGCAATTAATCTTGCATTAGACATGCATTAACTCCCAAAAAGTGTATATCTTTGGTTTCCCATTGGTGGGAAATGTAACTTCAAGATTAGGTAGGGCATTAGTCTAGATTAACATACAGCGATATTACTCCTATTCAAGTACTAAACAGGCCAACCTGAACTGTAAAACATCCCCTAAGTGGAGGTAAGGCATCAGTTAGGAGTGAACTGAACACTCATGTAATGGGCAATTTGACGTCAAATAAAGTGTGGTAGGCATTAACATTACTTTTGAAATGTTATTCTGAGGGAGCACACAGGGGAATTAGCTCAAATGGTATAGCGCTCGCTTAGCATGCGAGAGGTAGCGGGATCGATGCCCGCATTCTCCATTCTAAAATGTACATACATTTTATTTTTAACTTGTCATTGCCAAGCTTGTTGCATAGTAAGAACAGATAAATCACAGATGGCTTTCATATATGGTCACATCATAACAACTAAAGGGGCTTTATCAAAAGGGTTTAGGTATTCGTTAGCTTGTGAGAGCAATTTGAGTTCTTATGCAATCTCACAATGACATTTCCACAACTTCCATTTCAATTTTGTCTCATTTTACTTGACACTCTGTCCACTGAGGGATCTATAAATGATAAGTTCCTTGAAAAACAAGAGTTGAGGAATATCCAGGAAATGGTTTTCTTAATGAAAAACGATCAGTTTGCATACTACTTTAAAGAGGGAGCCCGGCTAGCTCAGTCGGTAGAGCATGAGACTCTTAATCTCAGGGTCGTGGGTTCGAGCCCCACGTTGGGCGAAAACGAGTAATTTTTGCAGGATTATTGCATTGGATCTCATATTATGGCACTTAATCTTGCATTAGACATGCAATAACTCCCAAAAATTGTATATCTTTGGTTTCCCATTGGTGGGAAATGTAACTTCAAGATTAGGTAGGGCATTAGTCTAGATTAACATACAGCGATATTACTCCTATTCAAGTACTAAACAGGCCAACCTGAACTGTAAAACAATCACTAAGTGGAGGTAAGGCATCAGTTAGGAGTGAACTGAACACTCATGTAATGGGCAATTTGACGTCAAATAAAGTGTGGTAGGCATTAACATTACTTTTGAAATGTTATTCTGAGGGAGCACACAGGGGAATTAGCTCAAATGGTAGAGCGCTCGCTTAGCATGCGAGAGGTAGCGGGATCGATGCCCGCATTCTCCATTCTAAAATGTACATACATTTTATTTTTAACTTGTCATTGCCAAGCTAGTTGCATAGTAAGAACAGATAAATCACAGATGGCTTTCATATATGGTCACATCATAACAACTAAAGGGGTTTTATCAAAAGGGTTTAGGTATTCGTTAGCTTGTGAGAGCAATTTGAGTTCTTATGCAATCTCACAATGACATTTCCACAACTTCCATTTCAATTTTGTCTCATTTTACTTGACACTCTGTCCACTGAGGGATCTATAAATGATAAGTTCCTTGAAAAACAAGAGTTGAGGAATATCCAGGAACTGGTTTTCTTAATGAAAAACGATCAGTTTGCATTCTTCTTTAAAGAGGGAGCCCGGCTAGCTCAGTCGGTAGAGCATGAGACTCTTAATCTCAGGGTCGTGGGTTCGAGCCCCACGTTGGGCGAAAACGAGTAATTTTTGCAGGATTATTGCATTGGATCTCATAATATGGCAATTAATCTTGCATTAGACATGCAATAACTCCCCAAAATTGCATATCTTTGGTTTCCCATTGGTGGGAAATGTAACTTCAAGATTAGGTAGGTCATTAGTCTAGATTAACATACAGCGATATTACTCCTATTCAAGTACTAAACAGGCCAACCTGAAACGTAAAACATCCCCTAAGTGGAGGTAAGGCATCAGTTAGGAGTGAACTGAACACTCATGTAAAGGGCAATTTGACGTCAAATAAAGTGTGGTAGGCATTAACATTACTTTTGAAATGTTATTCTGAGGGAGTACACAGGGGAATTAGCTCAAATGGTAGAGCGCTCGCTTAGCATGCGAGAGGTAGCGGGATCGATGCCCGCATTCTCCATTCTAAAATGTACATACATTTTATTTTTAACTTGTCATTGCCAAGCTTGTTGCATAGTAAGAACAGATAAATCACAGATGGCTTTCATATATGGTCACATCATAACAACTAAAGGGGTTTTATCAAAAGGGTTTAGGTATTCGTTAGCTTGTGAGAGCAATTTGAGTTCTTATGCAATCTCACAATGACATTTCCACAACTTCCATTTCAATTTTGTCTCATTTTACTTGACACTCTGTCCACTGAGGGATCTATAAATGATAAGTTCCTTGAAAAACAAGAGTTGAGGAATATCCAGGAACTGGTTTTCTTAATGAAAAACAATCAGTTTGCATACTACTTTAAAGAGGGAGCCCGGCTAGCTCAGTCGGTAGAGCATGAGACTCTTAATCTCAGGGTCGTGGTTTCGAGCCCCACGTTGGGCGAAAACGAGTAATTTTTGCAGGATTATTGCATTGGATCTCATAATATGGCAATTAATCTTGCATTAGACATGCATTAACTCCCAAAAAGTGTATATCTTTGGTTTCCCATTGGTGGGAAATGTAACTTCAAGATTAGGTAGGGCATTAGTCTAGATTAACATACAGCGATATTACTCCTATTCAAGTACTAAACAGGCCAACCTGAACTGTAAAACATCCCCTAAGTGGAGGTAAGGCATCAGTTAGGAGTGAACTGAACACTCATGTAATGGGCAATTTGACGTCAAATAAAGTGTGGTAGGCATTAACATTACTTTTGAAATGTTATTCTGAGAGAGCACACAGGGGAATTAGCTCAAATGGTAGAGCGCTCGCTTAGCATGCGAGAGGTAGCGGGATCGATGCCCGCATTCTCCATTCTAAAATGTACATACATTTTATTTTTAACTTGTCATTGCCAAGCTTGTTGCATAGTAAGAACAGATAAATCACAGATGGCTTTCATATATGGTCACATCATAACAACTAAAGGGGTTTTATCAAAAGGGTTTAGGTATTCGTTAGCTTGTGAGAGCAATTTGAGTTCTTATGCAATCTCACAATGACATTTCCACAACTTCCATTTCAATTTTGTCTCATTTTACTTGACACTCTGTCCACTGAGGGATCTATAAATGATAAGTTCCTTGAAAAACAAGAGTTGAGGAATATCCAGGAACTGGTTTTCTTAATGAAAAACGATCAGTTTGCTTACTACTTTAAAGAGGGAGCCCGCTAGCTCAGTCGGTAGAGCATGAGACTCTTAATCTCAGGGTCGTGGGTTCGAGCCCCATGTTGGGCGAAAACGAGTAATTTTTGCAGGATTATTGCATTGGATCTCATAATATGGCAATTAATCTTGCATTAGACATGCATTAACTCCCAAAAAGTGTATATCTTTGGTTTCCCATTGGTGGGAAATGTAACTTCAAGATTAGGTAGGGCATTAGTCTAGATTAACATACAGCGATATTACTCCTATTCAAGTACTAAACAGGCCAACCTGAACTGTAAAACATCCCCTAAGTGGAGGTAAGGCATCAGTTAGGAGTGAACTGAACACTCATGTAATGGGCAATTTGACGTCAAATAAAGTGTGGTAGGCATTAACATTACTTTTGAAATGTTATTCTGAGGGAGCACACAGGGGAATTAGCTCAAATGGTAGAGTGCTCGCTTAGCATGCGAGAGGTAGCGGGATCGATGCCCGCATTCTCCATTCTAAAATGTACATACATTTTATTTTTAACTTGTCATTGCCAAGCTTGTTGCATAGTAAGAACAGATAAATCACAGATGGCTTTCATATATGGTCACATCATAACAACTAAAGGGGTTTTATCAAAAGGGTTTAGGTATTCGTTAGCTTGTGAGAGCAATTTGAGTTCTTATGCAATCTCACAATGACATTTCCACAACTTCCATTTCAATTTTGTCTCATTTTACTTGACACTCTGTCCACTGAGGGATCTATAAATGATAAGTTCCTTGAAAAACAAGATTTGAGGAATATCCAGGAACTGGTTTTCTTAATGAAAAACAATCAGTTTCCATACTACTTTAAAGAGGGAGCCCGGCTAGCTCAGTCGGTAGAGCATGAGACTCTTAATCTCAGGGTAGTGGTTTCGAGCCCCACGTTGGGCGAAAACGAGTAATTTTTGCAGGATTATTGCATTGGATCTCATAATATGGCAATTAATCTTGCATTAGACATGCATTAACTCCCAAAAAGTGTATATCTTTGGTTTCCCATTGGTGGGAAATGTAACTTCAAGATTAGGTAGGGCATTAGTCTAGATTAACATACAGCGATATTACTCCTATTCAAGTACTAAACAGGCCAACCTGAACTGTAAAACATCCCCTAAGTGGAGGTAAGGCATCAGTTAGGAGTGAACTGAACACTCATGTAATGGGCAATTTGACGTCAAATAAAGTGTGGTAGGCATTAACATTACTTTTGAAATGTTATTCTGAGGGAGCACACAGGGGAATTAGCTCAAATGGTAGAGCGCTCGCTTAGCATGCGAGAGGTAGCGGGATCGATGCCCGCATTCTCCATTCTAAAATGGACATACATTTTATTTTTAACTTGTCATTGCCAAGCTTGTTGCATAGTAAGAACAGATAAATCACAGATGGCTTTCATATATGGTCACATCATAACAACTAAAGGGGTTTTATCAAAAGGGTTTAGGTATTCGTTAGCTTGTGAGAGCAATTTGAGTTCTTATGCAATCTCACAATGACATTTCCACAACTTCCATTTCAATTTTGTCTCATTTTACTTGACACTCTGTCCACTGAGGGATCTATAAATGATAAGTTCCTTGAAAAACAAGAGTTGAGGAATATCCAGGAACTGGTTTTCTTAATGAAAAACGATCAGTTTGCTTACTACTTTAAAGTGGGAGCCTGGCTAGCTCAGTCGGTAGAGCATGAGACTCTTAATCTCAGGGTCGTGGGTTCGAGCCCCATGTTGGGCGAAAACGAGTAATTTTTGCAGGATTATTGCATTGGATCTCATAATATGGCAATTAATCTTGCATTAGACATGCATTAACTCCCAAAAAGTGTATATCTTTGGTTTCCCATTGGTGGGAAATGTAACTTCAAGATTAGGTAGGGCATTAGTCTAGATTAACATACAGCGATATTACTCCTATTCAAGTACTAAACAGGCCAACCTGAACTGTAAAACATCCCCTAAGTGGAGGTAAGGCATCAGTTAGGAGTGAACTGAACACTCATGTAATGGGCAATTTGACGTCAAATAAAGTGTGGTAGGCATTAACATTACTTTTGAAATGGTTTTCTGAGGGAGCACACAGGGGAATTAGCTCAAATGGTAGAGCGCTCGCTTAGCATGCGAGAGGTAGCGGGATCGATGCCCGCATTCTCCATTCTAAAATGGACATACATTTTATTTTTAACTTGTCATTGCCAAGCTTGTTGCATAGTAAGAACAGATAAATCACAGATGGCTTTCATATATGGTCACATCATAACAACTAAAGGGGTTTTATCAAAAGGGTTTAGGTATTCGTTAGCTTGTGAGAGCAATTTGAGTTCTTATGCAATCTCACAATGACATTTCCACAACTTCCATTTCAATTTTGTCTCATTTTACTTGACACTCTGTCCACTGAGGGATCTATAAATGATAAGTTCCTTGAAAAACAAGAGTTGAGGAATATCCAGGAACTGGTTTTCTTAATGAAAAACGATCAGTTTGCTTACTACTTTAAAGTGGGAGCCTGGCTAGCTCAGTCGGTAGAGCATGAGACTCTTAATCTCAGGGTCGTGGGTTCGAGCCCCATGTTGGGCGAAAACGAGTAATTTTTGCAGGATTATTGCATTGGATCTCATAATATGGCAATTAATCTTGCATTAGACATGCATTAACTCCCAAAAAGTGTATATCTTTGGTTTCCCATTGGTGGGAAATGTAACTTCAAGATTAGGTAGGGCATTAGTCTAGATTAACATACAGCGATATTACTCCTATTCAAGTACTAAACAGGCCAACCTGAACTGTAAAACATCCCCTAAGTGGAGGTAAGGCATCAGTTAGGAGTGAACTGAACACTCATGTAATGGGCAATTTGACGTCAAATAAAGTGTGGTAGGCATTAACATTACTTTTGAAATGTTATTCTGAGGGAGCACACAGGGGAATTAGCTCAAATGGTAGAGCGCTCGCTTAGCATGCGAGAGGTAGCGGGATCGATGCCCGCATTCTCCATTCTAAAATGGACATACATTTTATTTTTAACTTGTCATTGCCAAGCTTGTTGCATAGTAAGAACAGATAAATCACAGATGGCTTTCATATATGGTCACATCATAACAACTAAAGGGGTTTTATCAAAAGGGTTTAGGTATTCGTTAGCTTGTGAGAGCAATTTGAGTTCTTATGCAATCTCACAATGACATTTCCACAACTTCCATTTCAATTTTGTCTCATTTTACTTGACACTCTGTCCACTGAGGGATCTATAAATGATAAGTTCCTTGAAAAACAAGAGTTGAGGAATATCCAGGAACTGGTTTTCTTAATGAAAAACGATCAGTTTGCTTACTACTTTAAAGTGGGAGCCTGGCTAGCTCAGTCGGTAGAGCATGAGACTCTTAATCTCAGGGTCGTGGGTTCGAGCCCCATGTTGGGCGAAAACGAGTAATTTTTGCAGGATTATTGCATTGGATCTCATAATATGGCAATTAATCTTGCATTAGACATGCATTAACTCCCAAAAAGTGTATATCTTTGGTTTCCCATTGGTGGGAAATGTAACTTCAAGATTAGGTAGGGCATTAGTCTAGATTAACATACAGCGATATTACTCCTATTCAAGTACTAAACAGGCCAACCTGAACTGTAAAACATCCCCTAAGTGGAGGTAAGGCATCAGTTAGGAGTGAACTGAACACTCATGTAATGGGCAATTTGACGTCAAATAAAGTGTGGTAGGCATTAACATTACTTTTGAAATGTTATTCTGAGGGAGCACACAGGGGAATTAGCTCAAATGGTAGAGCGCTCGCTTAGCATGCGAGAGGTAGCGGTATCGATGCCCGCATTCTCCATTCTAAAATGTACATACATTTTATTTTTAACTTGTCATTGCCAAGCTTGTTGCATAGTAAGAACAGATAAATCACAGATGGCTTTCATATATGGTCACATCATAACAACTAAAGGGGTTTTATCAAAAGGGTTTAGGTATTCGTTAGCTTGTGAGAGCAATTTGAGTTCTTATGCAATCTCACAATGACATTTCCACAACTTCCATTTCAATTTTGTCTCATTTTACTTGACACTCTGTCCACTGAGGGATCTATAAATGATAAGTTCCTTGAAAAACAAGAGTTGAGGAATATCCAGGAAATGGTTTTCTTAATGAAAAACGATCAGTTTGCATACTACTTTAAAGAGGGAGCCCGGCTAGCTCAGTCGGTAGAGCATGAGACTCTTAATCTCAGGGTCGTGGGTTCGAGCCCCACGTTGGGCGAAAACGAGTAATTTTTGCAGGATTATTGCATTGGATCTCATAATATGGCAATTAATCTTGCATTAGACATGCAATAACTCCCAAAAATTGCATATCTTTGGTTTCCCATTGGTGGGAAATGTAACTTCAAGATTAGGTAGGTCATTAGTCTAGATTAACATACAGCGATATTACTCCTATTCAAGTACTAAACAGGCCAACCTGAACCGTAAAACATCCCCTAAGTGGAGGTAAGGCATCAGTTAGGAGTGAACTGAACACTCATGTAAAGGGCAATTTGACGTCAAATAAAGTGTGGTAGGCATTAACATTACTTTTGAAATGTTATTCTGAGGGAGCACACAGGGGAATTAGCTCAAATGGTAGAGCGCTCGCTTAGCATGCGAGAGGTAGCGGGATCGATGCCCGCATTCTCCATTCTAAAATGTACATACATTTTATTTTTAACTTGTCATTGCCAAGCTTGTTGCATAGTAAGAACAGATAAATCACAGATGGCTTTCATATATGGTCACATCATAACAACTAAAGGGGTTTTATCAAAAGGGTTTAGGTATTCGTTAGCTTGTGAGAGCAATTTGAGTTCTTATGCAATCTCACAATGACATTTCCACAACTTCCATTTCAATTTTGTCTCATTTTACTTGACACTCTGTCCACTGAGGGATCTATAAATGATAAGTTCCTTGAAAAACAAGATTTGAGGAATATCCAGGAACTGGTTTTCTTAATGAAAAACAATCAGTTTGCATACTACTTTAAAGAGGGAGCCCGGCTAGCTCAGTCGGTAGAGCATGAGACTCTTAATCTCAGGGTAGTGGTTTCGAGCCCCACGTTGGGCGAAAACGAGTAATTTTTGCAGGATTATTGCATTGGATCTCATAATATGGCAATTAATCTTGCATTAGACATGCATTAACTCCCAAAAAGTGTATATCTTTGGTTTCCCATTGGTGGGAAATGTAACTTCAAGATTAGGTAGGGCATTAGTCTAGATTAACATACAGCGATATTACTCCTATTCAAGTACTAAACAGGCCAACCTGAACTGTAAAACATCCCCTAAGTGGAGGTAAGGCATCAGTTAGGAGTGAACTGAACACTCATGTAATGGGCAATTTGACGTCAAATAAAGTGTGGTAGGCATTAACATTACTTTTGAAATGTTATTCTGAGGGAGCACACAGGGGAATTAGCTCAAATGGTAGAGCGCTCGCTTAGCATGCGAGAGGTAGCGGGATCGATGCCCGCATTCTCCATTCTAAAATGGACATACATTTTATTTTTAACTTGTCATTGCCAAGCTTGTTGCATAGTAAGAACAGATAAATCACAGATGGCTTTCATATATGGTCACATCATAACAACTAAAGGGGTTTTATCAAAAGGGTTTAGGTATTCGTTAGCTTGTGAGAGCAATTTGAGTTCTTATGCAATCTCACAATGACATTTCCACAACTTCCATTTCAATTTTGTCTCATTTTACTTGACACTCTGTCCACTGAGGGATCTATAAATGATAAGTTCCTTGAAAAACAAGAGTTGAGGAATATCCAGGAACTGGTTTTCTTAATGAAAAACGATCAGTTTGCTTACTACTTTAAAGTGGGAGCCTGGCTAGCTCAGTCGGTAGAGCATGAGACTCTTAATCTCAGGGTCGTGGGTTCGAGCCCCATGTTGGGCGAAAACGAGTAATTTTTGCAGGATTATTGCATTGGATCTCATAATATGGCAATTAATCTTGCATTAGACATGCATTAACTCCCAAAAAGTGTATATCTTTGGTTTCCCATTGGTGGGAAATGTAACTTCAAGATTAGGTAGGGCATTAGTCTAGATTAACATACAGCGATATTACTCCTATTCAAGTACTAAACAGGCCAACCTGAACTGTAAAACATCCCCTAAGTGGAGGTAAGGCATCAGTTAGGAGTGAACTGAACACTCATGTAATGGGCAATTTGACGTCAAATAAAGTGTGGTAGGCATTAACATTACTTTTGAAATGTTATTCTGAGGGAGCACACAGGGGAATTAGCTCAAATGGTAGAGCGCTCGCTTAGCATGCGAGAGGTAGCGGTATCGATGCCCGCATTCTCCATTCTAAAATGTACATACATTTTATTTTTAACTTGTCATTGCCAAGCTTGTTGCATAGTAAGAACAGATAAATCACAGATGGCTTTCATATATGGTCACATCATAACAACTAAAGGGGTTTTATCAAAAGGGTTTAGGTATTCGTTAGCTTGTGAGAGCAATTTGAGTTCTTATGCAATCTCACAATGACATTTCCACAACTTCCATTTCAATTTTGTCTCATTTTACTTGACACTCTGTCCACTGAGGGATCTATAAATGATAAGTTCCTTGAAAAACAAGAGTTGAGGAATATCCAGGAACTGGTTTTCTTAATGAAAAACGATCAGTTTGCATTCTACTTTAAAGAGGGAGCCCGGCTAGCTCAGTCGGTAGAGCATGAGACTCTTAATCTCAGGGTCGTGGGTTCGAGCCCCACGTTGGGCGAAAACAAGTAATTTTTGCAGGATTATTGCATTGGATCTCATAATATGGCAATTAATCTTGCATTAGACATGCATTAACTCCCAAAAAGTGTATATCTTTGGTTTCCCATTGGTGGGAAATGTAACTTCAAGATTAGGTAGGGCATTAGTCTAGATTAACATACAGCGATATTACTCCTATTCAAGTACGAAACAGGCCAACCTGAACTGTAAAACATCCCCTAAGTGGAGGTAAGGCATCAGTTAGGAGTGAACTGAACACTCATGTAATAGGCAATTTGACGTCAAATAAAGTGTGGTAGGCATTAACATTACTTTTGAAATGTTATTCTGAGTGAGCACACAGGGGAATTAGCTCTAATGGTAGAGCGCTCGCTTAGCATGCGAGAGGTAGCGGCATCGATGCCCGCATTCTCCATTTTAAAATGTACATACATTTTATTTTTAACTTGTCATTGCCAAGCTTGTTGCATAGTAAGAACAGATAAATCACAGATGGCTTTCATATATGGTCACATCATAACAACTAAAGGGGTTTTATCAAAAGGGTTTAGGTATTCGTTAGCTTGTGAGAGCAATCTGAGTTCTTATGCAATCTCACAATGACATTTCCACAACTTCCATTTCAATTTTGTCTCATTTTACTTGACACTCTGTCCACTGAGGGATCTATAAATGATAAGTTCCTTGAAAAACAAGATTTGAGGAATATCCAGGAACTGGTTTTCTTAATGAAAAACGATCAGTTTGCATTCTACTTTAAAGAGGGAGCCCGGCTAGCTCAGTCGGTAGAGCATGAGACTCTTAATCTCAGGGTCGTGGGTTCGAGCCCCACGTTGGGCGAAAACGAGTAATTTTTGCAGGATTATTGCATTGGATCTCATAATATGGCAATTAATCTTGCATTAGACATGCATTAACTCCCAAAAAGTGTATATCTTTGGTTTCCCATTGGTGGGAAATGTAACTTCAAGATTAGGTAGGGCATTAGTCTAGATTAACATACAGCGATATTACTCCTATTCAAGTACTAAACAGGCCAACCTGAACTGTAAAACATCCCCTAAGTGGAGGTAAGGCATCAGTTAGGAGTGAACTGAACACTCATGTAATGGGCAATTTGACGTCAAATAAAGTGTGGTAGGCATTAACATTACTTTTGAAATGTTATTCTGAGTGAGCACACAGGGGAATTAGCTCAAATGGTAGAGCGCTCGCTTAGCATGCGAGAGGTAGCGGGATCGATGCCCGCATTCTCCATTCTAAAATGTACATACATTTTATTTTTAACTTGTCATTGCCAAGCTTGTTGCATAGTAAGAACAGATAAATCACAGATGGCTTTCATATATGGTCACATCATAACAACTAAAGGGGTTTTATCAAAAGGGTTTAGGTATTCGTTAGCTTGTGAGAGCAATTTGAGTTCTTATGCAATCTCACAATGACATTTCCACAACTTCCATTTCAATTTTGTCTCATTTTACTTGACACTCTGTCCACTGAGGGATATATAAATGATAAGTTCCTTGAAAAACAAGAGTTGAGGAATATCCAGGAAATGGTTTTCTTAATGAAAAACGATCAGTTTGCATACTACTTTAAAGAGGGAGCCCGGCTAGCTCAGTCGGTAGAGCATGAGACTCTTAATCTCAGGGTCGTGGGTTCGAGCCCCACGTTGGGCGAAAACGAGTAATTTTTGCAGGATTATTGCATTGGATCTCATAATATGGCAATTAATCTTGCATTAGACATGCATTAACTCCCAAAAAGTGTATATCTTTGGTTTCCCATTGGTGGGAAATGTAACTTCAAGATTAGGTAGGGCATTAGTCTAGATTAACATACAGCGATATTACTCCTATTCAAGTACTAAACAGGCCAACCTGAACTGTAAAACATCCCCTAAGTGGAGGTAAGGCATCAGTTAGGAGTGAACTGAACACTCATGTAATGGGCAATTTGACGTCAAATAAAGTGTGGTAGGCATTAACATTACTTTTGAAATGTTATTCTGAGTGAGCACACAGGGGAATTAGCTCAAATGGTAGAGCGCTCGCTTAGCATGCGAGAGGTAGCGGGATCGATGCCCGCATTCTCCATTCTAAAATGTACATACATTTTATTTTTAACTTGTCATTGCCAAGCTTGTTGCATAGTAAGAACAGATAAATCACAGATGGCTTTCATATATGGTCACATCATAACAACTAAAGGGGTTTTATCAAAAGGGTTTAGGTATTCGTTAGCTTGTGAGAGCAATTTGAGTTCTTATGCAATCTCACAATGACATTTCCACAACTTCCATTTCAATTTTGTCTCATTTTACTTGACACTCTGTCCACTGAGGGATATATAAATGATAAGTTCCTTGAAAAACAAGAGTTGAGGAATATCCAGGAAATGGTTTTCTTAATGAAAAACGATCAGTTTGCATACTACTTTAAAGAGGGAGCCCGGCTAGCTCAGTCGGTAGAGCATGAGACTCTTAATCTCAGGGTCGTGGGTTCGAGCCCCACGTTGGGCGAAAACGAGTAATTTTTGCAGGATTATTGCATTGGATCTCATATTATGGCAATTAATCTTGCATTAGACATGCCATAACTCCCAAAAATTGTATATCTTTGGTTTCCCATTGGTGGGAAATGTAACTTCAAGATTAGGTAGGGCATTAGTCTAGATTAACATACAGCGATATTACTCCTATTCAAGTACTAAACAGGCCAACCTGAACTGTAAAACAATCACTAAGTCGAGGTAAGGCATCAGTTAGGAGTGAACTGAACACTCATGTAATGGGCAATTTGACGTCAAATAAAGTGTGGTAGGCATTAACATTACTTTTGAAATGTTATTCTAAGGGAGCACACAGGGGAATTAGCTCAAATGGTAGAGCGCTCGCTTAGCATGCGAGAAGTAGCGGGATCGATGCCCGCATTCTCCATTCTAAAATGTACATACATTTTATTTTTAACTTGTCATTGCCAAGCTAGTTGCATAGTAAGAACAGATAAATCACAGATGGCTTTCATATATGGTCACATCATAACAACTAAAGGGGTTTTATCAAAAGGGTTTAGGTATTCGTTAGCTTGTGAGAGCAATTTGAGTTCTTATGCAATCTCACAATGACATTTCCACAACTTCCATTTCAATTTTGTCTCATTTTACTTGACACTCTGTCCACTGAGGGATCTATAAATGATAAGTTCCTTGAAAAACAAGAGTTGAGGAATATCCAGGAAATGGTTTTCTTAATGAAAAACGATCAGTTTGCATACTACTTTAAAGAGGGAGCCCGGCTAGCTCAGTCGGTAGAGCATGAGACTCCTAATCTCAGGGTCGTGGGTTCGAGCCCCACGTTGGGCAAAAACGAGTAATTTTTGCAGGATTATTGCATTGGATCTCATAATATGGCAATTAATCTTGCATTAGACATGCATTAACTCCCAAAAAGTGTATATCTTTGGTTTCCCATTGGTGGGAAATGTAACTTCAAGATTAGGTAGGGCATTAGTCTAGATTAACATACAGCGATATTACTCCTATTCAAGTACTAAACAGGCCAACCTGAACTGTAAAACATCCCCTAAGTGGAGGTAAGGCATCAGTTAGGAGTGAACTGAACACTCATGTAATGGGCAATTTGACGTCAAATAAAGTGTGGTAGGCATTAACATTACTTTTGAAATGTTATTCTGAGTGAGCACACAGGGGAATTAGCTCAAATGGTAGAGCGCTCGCTTAGCATGCGAGAGGTAGCGGGATCGATGCCCGCATTCTCCATTCTAAAATGTACATACATTTTATTTTTAACTTGTCATTGCCAAGCTTGTTGCATAGTAAGAACAGATAAATCACAGATGGCTTTCATATATGGTCACATCATAACAACTAAAGGGGTTTTATCAAAAGGGTTTAGGTATTCGTTAGCTTGTGAGAGCAATTTGAGTTCTTATGCAATCTCACAATGACATTTCCACAACTTCCATTTCAATTTTGTCTCATTTTACTTGACACTCTGTCCACTGAGGGATCTATAAATGATAAGTTCCTTGAAAAACAAGAGTTGAGGAATATCCAGGAACTGGTTTTCTTAATGAAAAACGATCAGTTTGCATTCTACTTTAAAGAGGGAGCCCGGCTAGCTCAGTCGGTAGAGCATGAGACTCTTAATCTCAGGGTCGTGGGTTCGAGCCCCACGTTGGGCGAAAACGAGTAATTTTTGCAGGATTATTGCATTGGATCTCATAATATGGCAATTAATCTTGCATTAGACATGCAATAACTCCCAAAAATTGCATATCTTTGGTTTCCCATTGGTGGGAAATGTAACTTCAAGATTAGGTAGGTCATTAGTCTAGATTAACATACAGCGATATTACTCCTATTCAAGTACTAAACAGGCCAACCTGAACCGTAAAACATCCCCTAAGTGGAGGTAAGGCATCAGTTAGGAGTGAACTGAACACTCATGTAATGGGCAATTTGACGTCAAATAAAGTGTGGTAGGCATTAACATTACTTTTGAAATGTTATTCTGAGGGAGCACACAGGGGAATTAGCTCAAATGGTAGAGCGCTCGCTTAGCATGCGAGAGGTAGCGGGATCGATGCCCGCATTCTCCATTCTAAAATGTACATACATTTTATTTTTAACTTGTCATTGCCAAGCTTGTTGCATAGTAAGAACAGATAAATCACAGATGGCTTTCATATATGGTCACATCATAACAACTAAAGGGGTTTTATCAAAAGGGTTTAGGTATTCGTTAGCTTGTGAGAGCAATTTGAGTTCTTATGCAATCTCACAATGACATTTCCACAACTTCCATTTCAATTTTGTCTCATTTTACTTGACACTCTGTCCACTGAGGGATCTATAAATGATAAGTTCCTTGAAAAACAAGAGTTGAGGAATATCCAGGAACTGGTTTTCTTAATGAAAAATGATCAGTTTGCTTACTACTTTAAAGAGGGAGCCCGGCTAGCTCAGTCGGTAGAGCATGAGACTCTTAATCTCAGGGTCGTGGGTTCGAGCCCCATGTTGGGCGAAAACGAGTAATTTTTGCAGGATTATTGCATTGGATCTCATAATATGGCAATTAATCTTGCATTAGACATGCATTAACTCCCAAAAAGTGTATATCTTTGGTTTCCCATTGGTGGGAAATGTAACTTCAAGATTAGGTAGGGCATTAGTCTAGATTAACATACAGCGATATTACTCCTATTCAAGTACTAAACAGGCCAACCTGAACTGTAAAACAATCACTAAGTCGAGGTAAGGCATCAGTTAGGAGTGAACTGAACACTCATGTAATGGGCAATTTGACGTCAAATAAAGTGTGGTAGGCATTAACATTACTTTTGAAATGTTATTCTGAGGGAGCACACAGGGGAATTAGCTCAAATGGTAGAGCGCTCGCTTAGCATGCGAGAAGTAGCGGGATCGATGCCCGCATTCTCCATTCTAAAATGTACATACATTTTATTTTTAACTTGTCATTGCCAAGCTAGTTGCATAGTAAGAACAGATAAATCACAGATGGCTTTCATATATGGTCACATCATAACAACTAAAGGGGTTTTATCAAAAGGGTTTAGGTATTCGTTAGCTTGTGAGAGCAATTTGAGTTCTTATGCAATCTCACAATGACATTTCCACAACTTCCATTTCAATTTTGTCTCATTTTACTTGACACTCTGTCCACTGAGGGATCTATAAATGATAAGTTCCTTGAAAAACAAGAGTTGAGGAATATCCAGGAAATGGTTTTCTTAATGAAAAACGATCAGTTTGCATACTACTTTAAAGAGGGAGCCCGGCTAGCTCAGTCGGTAGAGCATGAGACTCTTAATCTCAGGGTCGTGGGTTCGAGCCCCACGTTGGGCGAAAACGAGTAATTTTTGCAGGATTATTGCATTGGATCTCATATTATGGCAATTAATCTTGCATTAGACATGCAATAACTCCCAAAAATTGTATATCTTTGGTTTCCCATTGGTGGGAAATGTAACTTCAAGATTAGGTAGGGCATTAGTCTAGATTAACATACAGCGATATTACTCCTATTCAAGTACTAAACAGGCCAACCTGAACTGTAAAACAATCACTAAGTGGAGGTAAGGCATCAGTTAGGAGTGAACTGAACACTCATGTAATGGGCAATTTGACGTCAAATAAAGTGTGGTAGGCATTAACATTACTTTTGAAATGTTATTCTGAGGGAGCACACAGGGGAATTAGCTCAAATGGTAGAGCGCGCGCTTAGCATGCGAGAGTTAGCGGGATCAATGCCCGCATTCTCCATTCTAAAATGTACATACATTTTATTTTTAACTTGTCATTGCCAAGCTAGTTGCATAGTAAGAACAGATAAATCACAGATGGCTTTCATATATGGTCACATCATAACAACTAAAGGGGTTTTATCAAAAGGGTTTAGGTATTCGTTAGCTTGTGAGAGCAATTTGAGTTCTTATGCAATCTCACAATGACATTTCCACAACTTCCATTTCAATTTTGTCTCATTTTACTTGACACTCTGTCCACTGAGGGATCTATAAATGATAAGTTCCTAGAAAAACAAGAGTTGAGGAATATCCAGGAACTGGTTTTCTTAATGAAAAACGATCAGTTTGCATTCTACTTTAAAGAGGGAGCACGGCTAGCTCAGTCGGTAGAGCATGAGACTCTTAATCTCAGGGTCGTGGGTTCGAGCCCCACGTTGGGCGAAAACGAGCAATTTTTGCAGGATTATTGCATTGGATCTCATAATATGGCAATTAATCTTGCATTAGACATGCAATAACTCCCAAAAATTGCATATCTTTGGTTTCCCATTGGTGGGAAATGTAACTTCAAGATTAGGTAGGTCATTAGTCTAGATTAACATACAGCGATATTACTCCTATTCAAGTACTAAACAGGCCAACCTGAACCGTAAAACATCCCCTAAGTGGAGGTAAGGCATCAGTTAGGAGTGAACTGAACACTCATGTAATGGGCAATTTGACGTCAAATAAAGTGTGGTAGGCATTAACATTACTTTTGAAATGTTATTCTGAGGGAGCACACAGGGGAATTAGCTCAAATGGTAGAGCGCTCGCTTAGCATGCGAGAGGTAGCGGGATCGATGCCCGCATTCTCCATTCTAAAATGTACATACATTTTATTTTTAACTTGTCATTGCCAAGCTTGTTGCATAGTAAGAACAGATAAATCACAGATGGCTTTCATATATGGTCACATCATAACAACTAAAGGGGTTTTATCAAAAGGGTTTAGGTATTCGTTAGCTTGTGAGAGCAATTTGAGTTCTTATGCAATCTCACAATGACATTTCCACAACTTCCATTTCAATTTTGTCTCATTTTACTTGACACTCTGTCCACTGAGGGATCTATAAATGATAAGTTCCTTGAAAAACAAGAGTTGAGGAATATCCAGGAACTGGTTTTCTTAATGAAAAACGATCAGTTTGCTTACTACTTTAAAGAGGGAGCCCGGCTAGCTCAGTCGGTAGAGCATGAGACTCTTAATCTCAGGGTCGTGGGTTCGAGCCCCATGTTGGGCGAAAATGAGTAATTTTTGCAGGATTATTGCATTGGATCTCATAATATGGCAATTAATCTTGCATTAGACATGCATTAACTCCCAAAAAGTGTATATCTTTGGTTTCCCATTGGTGGGAAATGTAACTTCAAGATTAGGTAGGGCATTAGTCTAGATTAACATACAGCGATATTACTCCTATTCAAGTACTAAACAGGCCAACCTGAACTGTAAAACATCCCCTAAGTGGAGGTAAGGCATCAGTTAGGAGTGAACTGAACACTCATGTAATGGGCAATTTGACGTCAAATAAAGTGTGGTAGGCATTGACATTACTTTTGAAATGTTATTCTGAGGGAGCACACAGGGGAATTAGCTCAAATGGTAGAGCGCGCGCTTAGCATGCGAGAGGTAGCGGGATCGATGCCCGCATTCTCCATTCTAAAATGTACATACATTTTATTTTTAACTTGTCATTGCCAAGCTTGTTGCATAGTAAGAACAGATAAATCACAGATGGCTTTCATATATGGTCACATCATAACAACTAAAGGGGTTTTATCAAAAGGGTTTAGGTATTCGTTAGCTTGTGAGAGCAATTTGAGTTCTTATGCAATCTCACAATGACATTTCCACAACTTCCATTTCAATTTTGTCTCATTTTACTTGACACTCTGTCCACTGAGGGATCTATAAATGATAAGTTCCTTGAAAAACAAGAGTTGAGGAATATCCAGGAAATGGTTTTCTTAATGAAAAACGATCAGTTTGCATACTACTTTAAAGAGGGAGCCCGGCTAGCTCAGTCGGTAGAGCATGAGACTCTTAATCTCAGGGTCGTGGGTTCGAGCCCCACGTTGGGCGAAAACGAGTAATTTTTGCAGGATTATTGCATTGGATCTCATATTATGGCAATTAATCTTGCATTAGACATGCAATAACTCCCAAAAATTGTATATCTTTGGTTTCCCATTGGTGGGAAATGTAACTTCAAGATTAGGTAGGGCATTAGTCTAGATTAACATACAGCGATATTACTCCTATTCAAGTAGTAAACAGGCCAACCTGAACTGTAAAACAATCACTAAGTGGAGGTAAGGCATCAGTTAGGAGTGAACTGAACACTCATGTAATGGGCAATTTGAAGTCAAATAAAGTGTGGTAGGCATTAACATTACTTTTGAAATGTTATTCTGAGGGAGCACACAGGGGAATTAGCTCAAATGGTAGAGCGCGCGCTTAGCATGCGAGAGGTAGCGGGATCGATGCCCGCATTCTCCATTCTAAAATGTACATACATTTTATTTTTAACTTGTCATTGCCAAGCTCGTTGCATAGTAAGAACAGATAAATCACAGATGGCTTTCATATATGGTCACATCATAACAACTAAAGGGGTTTTATCAAAAGGGTTTAGGTATTCGTTAGCTTGTGAGAGCAATTTGAGTTCTTATGCAATCTCACAATGACATTTCCACAACTTCCATTTCAATTTTGTCTCATTTTACTTGACACTCTGTCCACTGAGGGATCTATAAATGATAAGTTCCTTGAAAAACAAGAGTTGAGGAATATCCAGGAACTGGTTTTCTTAATGAAAAACGATCAGTTTGCATTCTACTTTAAAGAGGGAGCCCGGCTAGCTCAGTCGGTAGAGCATGAGACTCTTAATCTCAGGGTCGTGGGTTCGAGCCCCACGTTGGGCGAAAACGAGTAATTTTTGCAGGATTATTGCATTGGATCTCATAATATGGCAATTAATCTTGCATTAGACATGCAATAACTCCCAAAAATTGCATATCTTTGGTTTCCCATTGGTGGGAAATGTAACTTCAAGATTAGGTAGGTCATTAGTCTAGATTAACATACAGCGATATTACTCCTATTCAAGTACTAAACAGGCCAACCTGAACCGTAAAACATCCCCTAAGTGGAGGTAAGGCATCAGTTAGGAGTGAACTGAACACTCATGTAAAGGGCAATTTGACGTCAAATAAAGTGTGGTAGGCATTAACATTACTTTTGAAATGTTATTCTGAGGGAGCACACAGGGGAATTAGCTCAAATGGTAGAGTGCTCGCTTAGCATGCGAGAGGTAGCGGGATCGATGCCCGCATTCTCCATTCTAAAATGTACATACATTTTATTTTTAACTTGTCATTGCCAAGCTAGTTGCATAGTAAGAACAGATAAATCACAGATGGCTTTCATATATGGTCACATCATAACAACTAAAGGGGTTTTATCAAAAGGGTTTAGGTATTCGTTAGCTTGTGAGAGCAATTTGAGTTCTTATGCAATCTCACAATGACATTTCCACAACTTCCATTTCAATTTTGTCTCATTTTACTTGACACTCTGTCCACTGAGGGATCTATAAATGATAAGTTCCTTGAAAAACAAGAGTTGAGGAATATCCAGGAACTGGTTTTCTTAATGAAAAACGATCAGTTTGCATTCTACTTTAAAGAGGGAGCCCGGCTAGCTCAGTCGGTAGAGCATGAGACTCTTAATCTCAGGGTCGTGGGTTCGAGCCCCACGTTGGGCGAAAACGAGTAATTTTTGCAGGATTATTGCATTGGATCTCATAATATGGCAATTAATCTTGCATTAGACATGCAATAACTCCCAAAAATTGCATATCTTTGGTTTCCCATTGGTGGGAAATGTAACTTCAAGATTAGGTAGGGCATTAGTCTAGATTAACATACAGCGATATTACTCCTATTCAAGTACTAAACAGGCCAACCTGAACTGTAAAACATCCCCTAAGTGGAGGTAAGGCATCAGTTAGGAGTGAACTGAACACTCATGTAATGGGCAATTTGACGTCAAATAAAGTGTGGTAGGCATTAACATTACTTTTGAAATGTTATTCTGAGGGAGCACACAGGGGAATTAGCTCAAATGGTAGAGCGCGCGCTTAGCATGCGAGAGGTAGCGGGATCGATGCCCGCATTCTCCATTCTAAAATGTACATACATTTTATTTTTAACTTGTCATTGCCAAGCTTGTTGCATAGTAAGAACAGATAAATCACAGATGGCTTTCATATATGGTCACATCATAACAACTAAAGGGGTTTTATCAAAAGGGTTTAGGTATTCGTTAGCTTGTGAGAGCAATTTGAGTTCTTATGCAATCTCACAATGACATTTCCACAACTTCCATTTCAATTTTGTCTCATTTTACTTGACACTCTGTCCACTGAGGGATCTATAAATGATAAGTTCCTTGAAAAACAAGAGTTGAGGAATATCCAGGAAATGGTTTTCTTAATGAAAAACGATCAGTTTGCATACTACTTTAAAGAGGGAGCCCGGCTAGCTCAGTCGGTAGAGCATGAGACTCTTAATCTCAGGGTCGTGGGTTCGAGCCCCACGTTGGGCGAAAACGAGTAATTTTTGCAGGATTATTGCATTGGATCTCATATTATGGCAATTAATCTTGCATTAGACATGCAATAACTCCCAAAAATTGTATATCTTTGGTTTCCCATTGGTGGGAAATGTAACTTCAAGATTAGGTAGGGCATTAGTCTAGATTAACATACAGCGATATTACTCCTATTCAAGTACTAAACAGGCCAACCTGAACTGTAAAACAATCACTAAGTGGAGGTAAGGCATCAGTTAGGAGTGAACTGAACACTCATGTAATGGGCAATTTGAAGTCAAATAAAGTGTGGTAGGCATTAACATTACTTTTGAAATGTTATTCTGAGGGAGCACACAGGGGAATTAGCTCAAATGGTAGAGCGCGCGCTTAGCATGCGAGAGGTAGCGGGATCGATGCCCGCATTCTCCATTCTAAAATGTACATACATTTTATTTTTAACTTGTCATTGCCAAGCTAGTTGCATAGTAAGAACAGATAAATCACAGATGGCTTTCATATATGGTCACATCATAACAACTAAAGGGGTTTTATCAAAAGGGTTTAGGTATTCGTTAGCTTGTGAGAGCAATTTGAGTTCTTATGCAATCTCACAATGACATTTCCACAACTTCCATTTCAATTTTGTCTCATTTTACTTGACACTCTGTCCACTGAGGGATCTATAAATGATAAGTTCCTTGAAAAACAAGAGTTGAGGAATATCCAGGAACTGGTTTTCTTAATGAAAAACGATCAGTTTGCATTCTACTTTAAAGAGGGAGCCCGGCTAGCTCAGTCGGTAGAGCATGAGACTCTTAATCTCAGGGTCGTGGGTTCGAGCCCCACGTTGGGCGAAAACGAGTAATTTTTGCAGGATTATTGCATTGGATCTCATAATATGGCAATTAATCTTGCATTAGACATGCAATAACTCCCAAAAATTGCATATCTTTGGTTTCCCATTGGTGGGAAATGTAACTTCAAGATTAGGTAGGTCATTAGTCTAGATTAACATACAGCGATATTACTCCTATTCAAGTACTAAACAGGCCAACCTGAACCGTAAAACATCCCCTAAGTGGAGGTAAGGCATCAGTTAGGAGTGAACTGAACACTCATGTAATGGGCAATTTGACGTCAAATAAAGTGTGGTAGGCATTAACATTACTTTTGAAATGTTATTCTGAGGGAGCACACAGGGGAATTAGCTCAAATGGTAGAGCGCTCGCTTAGCATGCGAGAGGTAGCGGGATCGATGCCCGCATTCTCCATTCTAAAATGTACATACATTTTATTTTTAACTTGTCATTGCCAAGCTTGTTGCATAGTAAGAACAGATAAATCACAGATGGCTTTCATATATGGTCACATCATAACAACTAAAGGGGTTTTATCAAAAGGGTTTAGGTATTCGTTAGCTTGTGAGAGCAATTTGAGTTCTTATGCAATCTCACAATGACATTTCCACAACTTCCATTTCAATTTTGTCTCATTTTACTTGACACTCTGTCCACTGAGGGATCTATAAATGATAAGTTCCTTGAAAAACAAGAGTTGAGGAATATCCAGGAACTGGTTTTCTTAATGAAAAACGATCAGTTTGCTTACTACTTTAAAGAGGGAGCCCGGCTAGCTCAGTCGGTAGAGCATGAGACTCTTAATCTCAGGGTTGTGGGTTCGAGCCCCATGTTGGGCGAAAATGAGTAATTTTTGCAGGATTATTGCATTGGATCTCATAATATGGCAATTAATCTTGCATTAGACATGCATTAACTCCCAAAAAGTGTATATCTTTGGTTTCCCATTGGTGGGAAATGTAACTTCAAGATTAGGTAGGGCATTAGTCTAGATTAACATACAGCGATATTACTCCTATTCAAGTACTAAACAGGCCAACCTGAACTGTAAAACATCCCCTAAGTGGAGGTAAGGCATCAGTTAGGAGTGAACTGAACACTCATGTAATGGGCAATTTGACGTCAAATAAAGTGTGGTAGGCATTAACATTACTTTTGAAATGTTATTCTGAGGGAGCACACAGGGGAATTAGCTCAAATGGTAGAGCGCGCGCTTAGCATGCGAGAGGTAGCGGGATCGATGCCCGCATTCTCCATTCTAAAATGTACATACATTTTATTTTTAACTTGTCATTGCCAAGCTTGTTGCATAGTAAGAACAGATAAATCACAGATGGCTTTCATATATGGTCACATCATAACAACTAAAGGGGTTTTATCAAAAGGGTTTAGGTATTCGTTAGCTTGTGAGAGCAATTTGAGTTCTTATGCAATCTCACAATGACATTTCCACAACTTCCATTTCAATTTTGTCTCATTTTACTTGACACTCTGTCCACTGAGGGATCTATAAATGATAAGTTCCTTGAAAAACAAGAGTTGAGGAATATCCAGGAAATGGTTTTCTTAATGAAAAACGATCAGTTTGCATACTACTTTAAAGAGGGAGCCCGGCTAGCTCAGTCGGTAGAGCATGAGACTCTTAATCTCAGGGTCGTGGGTTCGAGCCCCACGTTGGGCAAAAACGAGTAATTTTTGCAGGATTATTGCATTGGATCTCATATTATGGCAATTAATCTTGCATTAGACATGCAATAACTCCCAAAAATTGTATATCTTTGGTTTCCCATTGGTGGGAAATGTAACTTCAAGATTAGGTAGGGCATTAGTCTAGATTAACATACAGCGATATTACTCCTATTCAAGTACTAAACAGGCCAACCTGAACTGTAAAACAATCACTAAGTGGAGGTAAGGCATCAGTTAGGAGTGAACTGAACACTCATGTAATGGGCAATTTGAAGTCAAATAAAGTGTGGTAGGCATTAACATTACTTTTGAAATGTTATTCTGAGGGAGCACACAGGGGAATTAGCTCAAATGGTAGAGCGCGCGCTTAGCATGCGAGAGGTAGCGGGATCGATGCCCGCATTCTCCATTCTAAAATGTACATACATTTTATTTTTAACTTGTCATTGCCAAGCTAGTTGCATAGTAAGAACAGATAAATCACAGATGGCTTTCATATATGGTCACATCATAACAACTAAAGGGGTTTTATCAAAAGGGTTTAGGTATTCGTTAGCTTGTGAGAGCAATTTGAGTTCTTATGCAATCTCACAATGACATTTCCACAACTTCCATTTCAATTTTGTCTCATTTTACTTGACACTCTGTCCACTGAGGGATCTATAAATGATAAGTTCCTTGAAAAACAAGAGTTGAGGAATATCCAGGAACTGGTTTTCTTAATGAAAAACGATCAGTTTGCATTCTACTTTAAAGAGGGAGCCCGGCTAGCTCAGTCGGTAGAGCATGAGACTCTTAATCTCAGGGTCGTGGGTTCGAGCCCCACGTTGGGCGAAAACGAGTAATTTTTGCAGGATTATTGCATTGGATCTCATAATATGGCAATTAATCTTGCATTAGACATGCAATAACTCCCAAAAATTGCATATCTTTGGTTTCCCATTGGTGGGAAATGTAACTTCAAGATTAGGTAGGTCATTAGTCTAGATTAACATACAGCGATATTACTCCTATTCAAGTACTAAACAGGCCAACCTGAACCGTAAAACATCCCCTAAGTGGAGGTAAGGCATCAGTTAGGAGTGAACTGAACACTCATGTAAAGGGCAATTTGACGTCAAATAAAGTGTGGTAGGCATTAACATTACTTTTGAAATGTTATTCTGAGGGAGCACACAGGGGAATTAGCTCAAATGGTAGAGTGCTCGCTTAGCATGCGAGAGGTAGCGGGATCGATGCCCGCATTCTCCATTCTAAAATGTACATACATTTTATTTTTAACTTGTCATTGCCAAGCTTGTTGCATAGTAAGAACAGATAAATCACAGATGGCTTTCATATATGGTCACATCATAACAACTAAAGGGGTTTTATCAAAAGGGTTTAGGTATTCGTTAGCTTGTGAGAGCAATTTGAGTTCTTATGCAATCTCACAATGACATTTCCACAACTTCCATTTCAATTTTGTCTCATTTTACTTGACACTCTGTCCACTGAGGGATCTATAAATGATAAGTTCCTTGAAAAACAAGAGTTGAGGAATATCCAGGAACTGGTTTTCTTAATGAAAAACGATCAGTTTGCATACTACTTTAAAGAGGGAGCCCGGCTAGCTCAGTCGGTAGAGCATGAGACTCTTAATCTCAGGGTCGTGGGTTCGAGCCCCACGTTGGGCGAAAACGAGTAATTTTTGCAGGATTATTGCATTGGATCTCATAATATGGCAATTAATCTTGCATTAGACATGCATTAACTCCCAAAAAGTGTATATCTTTGGTTTCCCATTGGTGGGAAATGTAACTTCAAGATTAGGTAGGGCATTAGTCTAGATTAACATACAGCGATATTACTCCTATTCAAGTACTAAACAGGCCAACCTGAACTGTAAAACATCCCCTAAGTGGAGGTAAGGCATCAGTTAGGAGTGAACTGAACACTCATGTAATGGGCAATTTGACGTCAAATAAAGTGTGGTAGGCATTAACATTACTTTTGAAATGTTATTCTGAGGGAGCACACAGGGGAATTAGCTCAAATGGTATAGCGCTCGCTTAGCATGCGAGAGGTAGCGGGATCGATGCCCGCATTCTCCATTCTAAAATGTACATACATTTTATTTTTAACTTGTCATTGCCAAGCTTGTTGCATAGTAAGAACAGATAAATCACAGATGGCTTTCATATATGGTCACATCATAACAACTAAAGGGGTTTTATCAAAAGGGTTTAGGTATTCGTTAGCTTGTGAGAGCAATTTGAGTTCTTATGCAATCTCACAATGACATTGCCACAACTTCCATTTCAATTTTGTCTCATTTTACTTGACACTCTGTCCACTGAGGGATCTATAAATGATAAGTTCCTTGAAAAACAAGAGTTGAGGAATATCCAGGAACTGGTTTTCTTAATGAAAAACGATCAGTTTGCATTCTACTTTAAAGAGGGAGCCCGGCTAGCTCAGTCGGTAGAGCATGAGACTCTTAATCTCAGGGTCGTGGGTTCGAGCCCCACGTTGGGCGAAAACGAGTAATTTTTGCAGGATTATTGCATTGGATCTCATAATATGGCAATTAATCTTGCATTAGACATGCAATAACTCCCAAAAATTGCATATCTTTGGTTTCCCATTGGTGGGAAATGTAACTTCAAGATTAGGTAGGTCATTAGTCTAGATTAACATACAGCGATATTACTCCTATTCAAGTACTAAACAGGCCAACCTGAACCGTAAAACATCCCCTAAGTGGAGGTAAGGCATCAGTTAGGAGTGAACTGAACACTCATGTAATGGGCAATTTGACGTCAAATAAAGTGTGGTAGGCATTAACATTACTTTTGAAATGTTATTCTGAGGGAGCACACAGGGGAATTAGCTCAAATGGTAGAGCGCTCGCTTAGCATGCGAGAGGTAGCGGGATCGATGCCCGCATTCTCCATTCTAAAATGTACATACATTTTATTTTTAACTTGTCATTGCCAAGCTTGTTGCATAGTAAGAACAGATAAATCACAGATGGCTTTCATATATGGTCACATCATAACAACTAAAGGGGTTTTATCAAAAGGGTTTAGGTATTCGTTAGCTTGTGAGAGCAATTTGAGTTCTTATGCAATCTCACAATGACATTTCCACAACTTCCATTTCAATTTTGTCTCATTTTACTTGACACTCTGTCCACTGAGGGATCTATAAATGATAAGTTCCTTGAAAAACAAGAGTTGAGGAATATCCAGGAACTGGTTTTCTTAATGAAAAACGATCAGTTTGCTTACTACTTTAAAGAGGGAGCCCGGCTAGCTCAGTCGGTAGAGCATGAGACTCTTAATCTCAGGGTCGTGGGTTCGAGCCCCATGTTGGGAGAAAACGAGTAATTTTTGCAGGATTATTGCATTGGATCTCATAATATGGCAATTAATCTTGCATTAGACATGCATTAACTCCCAAAAATTGTATATCTTTGGTTTCCCATTGGTGGGAAATGTAACTTCAAGATTAGGTAGGGCATTAGTCTAGATTAACATACAGCGATATTACTCCTATTCAAGTACTAAACAGGCCAACCTGAACTGTAAAACAATCCCTAAGTGGAGGTAAGGCATCAGTTAGGAGTGAACTGAACACTCATGTAATGGGCAATTTGACGTCAAATAAAGTGTGGTAGGCATTAACATTACTTTTGAAATGTTATTCTGAGGGAGCACACAGGGGAATTAGCTCAAATGGTAGGGCGCTCGCTTAGCATGCGAGAGGTAGCGGGATCGATGCCCGCATTCTCCATTCTAAAATGTACATACATTTTATTTTTAACTTGTCATTGCCAAGCTTGTTGCATAGTAAGAACCGATAAATCACAGATGGCTTTCATATATGGTCACATCATAACAACTAAAGGGGTTTTATCAAAAGGGTTTAGGTATTCGTTAGCTTGTGAGAGCAATTTGAGTTCTTATGCAATCTCACAATGACATTTCCACAACTTCCATTTCAATTTTGTCTCATTTTACTTGACACTCTGTCCACTGAGGGATCTATAAATGATAAGTTCCTTGAAAAGCAAGAGTTGAGGAATATCCAGGAACTGGTTTTCTTAATGAAAAACGATCAGTTTGCATACTACTTTAAAGAGGGAGCCCGGCTAGCTCAGTCGGTAGAGCATGAGACTCTTAATCTCAGGGTCGTGGGTTCGAGCCCCACGTTGGGCGAAAACATGTAATTTTTGCAGGATTATTGCATTGGATCTCATATTATGGCAATTAATCTTGCATTAGACATGCAATAACTCCCAAAAATTGTATATCTTTGGTTTCCCATTGGTGGGAAATGTAACTTCAAGATTAGGTAGGGCATTAGTCTAGATTAACATACAGCGATATTACTCCTATTCAAGTACTAAACAGGCCAACCTGAACTGTAAAACAATCCCTAAGTGGAGGTAAGGCATCAGTTAGGAGTGAACTGAACACTCATGTAATGGGCAATTTGACGTCAAATAAAGTGTGGTAGGCATTAACGTTACTTTTGAAATGTTATTCTGAGGGAGCACACAGGGGAATTAGCTCAAATGGTAGGGCGCTCGCTTAGCATGCGAGAGGTAGCGGGATCGATGCCCGCATTCTCCATTCTAAAATGTACATACATTTTATTTTTAACTTGTCATTGCCAAGCTTGTTGCATAGTAAGAACAGATAAATCACAGATGGCTTTCATATATGGTCACATCATAACAACTAAAGGGGTTTTATCAAAAGGGTTTAGGTATTTGTTAGCTTGTGAGAGCAATTTGAGTTCTTATGCAATCTCACAATGACATTTCCACAACTTCCATTTCAATTTTGTCTCATTTTACTTGACACTCTGTCCACTGAGGGATCTATAAATGATAAGTTCCTTGAAAAACAAGAGTTGAGGAATATCCAGGAACTGGTTTTCTTAATGAAAAACGATCAGTTTGCATACTACTTTAAAGAGGGAGCCCGGCTAGCTCAGTCGGTAGAGCATGAGACTCTTAATCTCAGGGTCGTGGGTTCGAGCCCCACGTTGGGCGAAAACGAGTAATTTTTGCAGGATTATTGCATTGGATCTCATATTATGGCAATTAATCTTGCATTAGACATGCAATAACTCCCAAAAATTGTATATCTTTGGTTTCCCATTGGTGGGAAATGTAACTTCAAGATTAGGTAGGGCATTAGTCTAGATTAACATACAGCGATATTACTCCTATTCAAGTACTAAACAGGCCAACCTGAACTGTAAAACAATCACTAAGTGGAGGTAAGGCATCAGTTAGGAGTGAACTGAACACTCATGTAATGGGCAATTTGACGTCAAATAAAGTGTGGTAGGCATTAACATTACTTTTGAAATGTTATTCTGAGGGAGCACACAGGGGAATTAGCTCAAATGGTAGAGCGCGCGCTTAGCATGCGAGAGGTAGCGGGATCGATGCCCGCATTCTCCATTCTAAAATGTACATACATTTTATTTTTAACTTCTCATTGCCAAGCTAGTTGCATAGTAAGAACAGATAAATCACAGATGGCTTTCATATATGGTCACATCATAACAACTAAAGGGGTTTTATCAAAAGGGTTTAGGTATTCGTTAGCTTGTGAGAGCAATTTGAGTTCTTATGCAATCTCACAATGACATTTCCACAACTTCCATTTCAATTTTGTCTCATTTTACTTGACACTCTGTCCACTGAGGGATCTATAAATGATAAGTTCCTTGAAAAACAAGAGTTGAGGAATATCCAGGAACTGGTTTTCTTAATGAAAAACGATCAGTTTGCATTCTACTTTAAAGAGGGAGCCCGGCTAGCTCAGTCGGTAGAGCATGAGACTCTTAATCTCAGGGTCGTGGGTTCGAGCCCCACGTTGGGCGAAAACGAGTAATTTTTGCAGGATTATTGCATTGGATCTCATAATATGGCAATTAATCTTGCATTAGACATGCAATAACTCCCAAAAATTGCATATCTTTGGTTTCCCATTGGTGGGAAATGTAACTTCAAGATTAGGTAGGTCATTAGTCTAGATTAACATACAGCGATATTACTCCTATTCAAGTACTAAACAGGCCAACCTGAACCGTAAAACATCCCCTAAGTGGAGGTAAGGCATCAGTTAGGAGTGAACTGAACACTCATGTAATGGGCAATTTGACGTCAAATAAAGTGTGGTAGGCATTAACATTACTTTTGAAATGTTATTCTGAGGGAGCACACAGGGGAATTAGCTCAAATGGTAGAGCGCTCGCTTAGCATGCGAGAGGTAGCGGGATCGATGCCCGCATTCTCCATTCTAAAATGTACATACATTTTATTTTTAACTTGTCATTGCCAAGCTTGTTGCATAGTAAGAACAGATAAATCACAGATGGCTTTCATATATGGTCACATCATAACAACTAAAGGGGTTTTATCAAAAGGGTTTAGGTATTCGTTAGCTTGTGAGAGCAATTTGAGTTCTTATGCAATCTCACAATGACATTTCCACAACTTCCATTTCAATTTTGTCTCATTTTACTTGACACTCTGTCCACTGAGGGATCTATAAATGATAAGTTCCTTGAAAAACAAGAGTTGAGGAATATCCAGGAACTGGTTTTCTTAATGAAAAACGATCAGTTTGCTTACTAATTTAAAGAGGGAGCCCGGCTAGCTCAGTCGGTAGAGCATGAGACTCTTAATCTCAGGGTCGTGGGTTCGAGCCCCATGTTGGGAGAAAACGAGTAATTTTTGCAGGATTATTGCATTGGATCTCATAATATGGCAATTAATCTTGCATTAGACATGCATTAACTCCCAAAAAGTGTATATCTTTGGTTTCCCATTGGTGGGAAATGTAACTTCAAGATTAGGTAGGGCATTAGTCTAGATTAACATACAGAGATATTACTCCTATTCAAGTACTAAACAGGCCAACCTGAACTGTAAAACATCCCCTAAGTGGAGGTAAGGCATCAGTTAGGAGTGAACTGAACACTCATGTAATGGGCAATTTGACGTCAAATAAAGTGTGGTAGGCATTAACATTACTTTTGAAATGTTATTCTGAGGGAGCACACAGGGGAATTAGCTCAAATGGTAGAGTGCTCGCTTAGCATGCGAGAGGTAGCGGGATCGATGCCCGCATTCTCCATTCTAAAATGTACATACATTTTATTTTTAACTTGTCATTGCCAAGCTTGTTGCATAGTAAGAACAGATAAATCACAGATGGCTTTCATATATGGTCACATCATAACAACTAAAGGGGTTTTATCAAAAGGGTTTAGGTATTCGTTAGCTTGTGAGAGCAATTTGAGTTCTTATGCAATCTCACAATGACATTTCCACAACTTCCATTTCAATTTTGTCTCATTTTACTTGACACTCTGTCCACTGAGGGATCTATAAATGATAAGTTCCTTGAAAAACAAGAGTTGAGGAATATCCAGGAAATGGTTTTCTTAATGAAAAACGATCAGTTTGCATACTACTTTAAAGAGGGAGCCCGGCTAGCTCAGTCGGTAGAGCATGAGACTCTTAATCTCAGGGTCGTGGGTTCGAGCCCCACGTTGGGCGAAAACGAGTAATTTTTGCAGGATTATTGCATTGGATCTCATAATATGGCAATTAATCTTGCATTAGACATGCAATAACTCCCAAAAATTGCATATCTTTGGTTTCCCATTGGTGGGAAATGTAACTTCAAGATTAGGTAGGTCATTAGTCTAGATTAACATACAGCGATATTACTCCTATTCAAGTACTAAACAGGCCAACCTGAACCGTAAAACATCCCCTAAGTGGAGGTAAGGCATCAGTTAGGAGTGAACTGAACACTCATGTAATGGGCAATTTGACGTCAAATAAAGTGTGGTAGGCATTAACATTACTTTTGAAATGTTATTCTGAGGGAGCACACAGGGGAATTAGCTCAAATGGTAGAGTGCTCGCTTAGCATGCGAGAGGTAGCGGGATCGATGCCCGCATTCTCCATTCTAAAATGTACATACATTTTATTTTTAACTTGTCATTGCCAAGCTTGTTGCATAGTAAGAACAGATAAATCACAGATGGCTTTCATATATGGTCACATCATAACAACTAAAGGGGTTTTATCAAAAGGGTTTAGGTATTCGTTAGCTTGTGAGAGCAATTTGAGTTCTTATGCAATCTCACAATGACATTTCCACAACTTCCATTTCAATTTTGTCTCATTTTACTTGACACTCTGTCCACTGAGGGATCTATAAATGATAAGTTCCTTGAAAAACAAGAGTTGAGGAATATCCAGGAACTGGTTTTCTTAATGAAAAACGATCAGTTTGCATTCTACTTTAAAGAGGGAGCCCGGCTAGCTCAGTCGGTAGAGCATGAGACTCTTAATCTCAGGGTCGTGGGTTCGAGCCCCACGTTGGGCGAAAACGAGTAATTTTTGCAGGATTATTGCATTGGATCTCATAATATGGCAATTAATCTTGCATTAGACATGCATTAACTCCCAAAAATTGTATATCTTTGGTTTCCCATTGGTGGGAAATGTAACTTCAAGATTAGGTAGGGCATTAGTCTAGATTAACATACAGCGATATTACTCCTATTCAAGTACTAAACAGGCCAACCTGAACTGTAAAACAATCCCTAAGTGGAGGTAAGGCATCAGTTAGGAGTGAACTGAACACTCATGTAATGGGCAATTTGACGTCAAATAAAGTGTGGTAGGCATTAACATTACTTTTGAAATGTTATTCTGAGGGAGCACACAGGGGAATTAGCTCAAATGGTAGGGCGCTCGCTTAGCATGCGAGAGGTAGCGGGATCGATGCCCGCATTCTCCATTCTAAAATGTACATACATTTTATTTTTAACTTGTCATTGCCAAGCTTGTTGCATAGTAAGAACAGATAAATCACAGATGGCTTTCATATATGGTCACATCATAACAACTAAAGGGGTTTTATCAAAAGGGTTTAGGTATTTGTTAGCTTGTGAGAGCAATTTGAGTTCTTATGCAATCTCACAATGACATTTCCACAACTTCCATTTCAATTTTGTCTCATTTTACTTGACACTCTGTCCACTGAGGGATCTATAAATGATAAGTTCCTTGAAAAACAAGAGTTGAGGAATATCCAGGAACTGGTTTTCTTAATGAAAAACGATCAGTTTGCATACTACTTTAAAGAGGGAGCCCGGCTAGCTCAGTCGGTAGAGCATGAGACTCTTAATCTCAGGGTCGTGGGTTCGAGCCCCACGTTGGGCGAAAACGAGTAATTTTTGCAGGATTATTGCATTGGATCTCATAATATGGCAATTAATCATGCATTAGACATGCATTAACTCCCAAAAATTGTATATCTTTGGTTTCCCATTGGTGGGAAATGTAACTTCAAGATT
This sequence comes from Lissotriton helveticus, assembly GCF_964261635.1. NCBI lineage: Eukaryota > Metazoa > Chordata > Amphibia > Caudata > Salamandridae > Lissotriton > Lissotriton helveticus. Next base: position 336,346,103 of record NC_136058.1, on the reverse strand, counting down.
AGGTAGAGCATTAGTCTAGATTAACATACAGCGATATTACTCCTATTCAAGTACTAAACAGGCCAACCTGAACTGTAAAACATCCCCTAAGTGGAGGTAAGGCATCAGTTAGGAGTGAACTGAACACTCATGTAATGGGCAATTTGACGTCAAATAAAGTGTGGTAGGCATTAACATTACTTTTGAAATGTTATTCTGAGGGAGCACACAGGGGAATTAGCTCAAATGGTAGGGCGCTCGCTTAGCATGCGAGAGGTAGCGGGATCGATGCCCGCATTCTCCATTCTAAAATGTACATACATTTTATTTTTAACTTGTCATTGCCAAGCTTGTTGCATAGTAAGAACCGATAAATCACAGATGGCTTTCATATATGGTCACATCATAACAACTAAAGGGGTTTTATCAAAAGGGTTTAGGTATTCGTTAGCTTGTGAGAGCAATTTGAGTTCTTATGCAATCTCACAATGACATTTCCACAACTTCCATTTCAATTTTGTCTCATTTTACTTGACACTCTGTCCACTGAGGGATCTATAAATGATAAGTTCCTTGAAAGACAAGAGTTGAGGAATATCCAGGAACTGGTTTTCTTAATGAAAAACGATCAGTTTGCATACTACTTTAAAGAGGGAGCCCGGCTAGCTCAGTCGGTAGAGCATGAGACTCTTAATCTCAGGGTCGTGGGTTCGAGCCCCACGTTGGGCGAAAACGAGTAATTTTTGCAGGATTATTGCATTGGATCTCATATTATGGCAATTAATCTTGCATTAGACATGCAATAACTCCCAAAAATTGTATATCTTTGGTTTCCCATTGGTGGGAAATGTAACTTCAAGATTAGGTAGGGCATTAGTCTAGATTAACATACAGCGATATTACTCCTATTCAAGTACTAAACAGGCCAACCTGAACTGTAAAACAATCCCTAAGTGGAGGTAAGGCATCAGTTAGGAGTGAACTGAACACTCATGTAATGGGCAATTTGACGTCAAATAAAGTGTGGTAGGCATTAACGTTACTTTTGAAATGTTATTCTGAGGGAGCACACAGGGGAATTAGCTCAAATGGTAGAGCGCTCGCTTAGCATGCGAGAGGTAGCGGGATCGATGCCCGCATTCTCCATTCTAAAATGTACATACATTTTATTTTTAACTTGTCATTGCCAAGCTTGTTGCATAGTAAGAACAGATAAATCACAAATGGCTTTCATATATGGTCACATCATAACAAGTAAAGGGGTTTTATCAAAAGGGTTTAGGTATTTGTTAGCTTGTGAGAGCAATTTGAGTTCTTATGCAATCTCACAATGACATTTCCACAACTTCCATTTCAATTTTGTCTCATTTTACTTGACACTCTGTCCACTGAGGGATCTATAAATGATAAGTTCCTTGAAAAACAAGAGTTGAGGAATATCCAGGAACTGGTTTTCTTAATGAAAAACGATCAGTTTGCATACTACTTTAAAGAGGGAGCCCGGCTAGCTCAGTCGGTAGAGCATGAGACTCTAAATCTCAGGGTTGTGGGTTTGATCCCCACGTTGGGCGAAAACAAGTAATTTTTGCAGGATTATTGCATTGGATCTCATAATATGGCAATTAATCTTGCATTAGACATGCAATAACTCCCAAAAATTGTATATCTTTGGTTTCCCATTGGTGGGAAATGTAACTTCAAGATTAGGTAGGGCATTAGTCTAGATTAACATACAGCGATATTACTCCTATTCAAGTGCTAAACAGGCCAACCTGAACTGTAAAACAATCCCTAAGTGGAGGTAAGGCATCAGTTAGGAGTGAACTGAACACTCATGTAATGGGCAATTTGACGTCAAATAAAGTGTGGTAGGCATTAACATTACTTTTGTAATGTTATTCTGAGGGAGCACACAGGGGAATTAGCTCAAATGGTAGGGCGCTCGCTTAGCATGCGAGAGGTAGCGGGATCGATGCCCGCATTCTCCATTCTAAAATGTACATACATTTTATTTTTAACTTGTCATTGTCAAGCTTGTTGCATAGTAAGAACAGATAAATCACAGATGGCTTTCATATATGGTCACATCATAACAACTAAAGGGGTTTTATCAAAAGGGTTTAGGTATTCGTTAGCTTGTGAGAGCAATTTGAGTTCTTATGCAATCTCACAATGACATTTCCACAACTTCCATTTCAATTTTGTCTCATTTTACTTGACACTCTGTCCACTGAGGGATCTATAAATGATAAGTTCCTTGAAAAACAAGAGTTGAGGAATATCCAGGAACTGGTTTTCTTAATGAAAAACGATCAGTTTGCATTCTACTTTAAAGAGGGAGCCCGGCTAGCTCAGTCGGTAGAGCATGAGACTCTTAATCTCAGGGTCGTGGGTTCGAGCCCCACGTTGGGCGAAAACGAGTAATTTTTGCAGGATTATTGCATTGGATCTCATAATATGGCAATTAATCTTGCATTAGACATGCATTAACTCCCAAAAATTGTATATCTTTGGTTTCCCATTGGTGGGAAATGTAACTTCAAGATTAGGTAGGGCATTAGTCTAGATTAACATACAGCGATATTACTCCTATTCAAGTACTAAACAGGCCAACCTGAACTGTAAAACATCCCCTAAGTGGAGGTAAGGCATCAGTTAGGAGTGAACTGAACACTCATGTAATGGGCAATTTGACGTCAAATAAAGTGTGGTAGGCATTAACATTACTTTTGAAATGTTATTCTGAGGGAGCACACTGGGGAATTAGCTCAAATGGTAGGGCGCTCGCTTAGCATGCGAGAGGTAGCGGGATCGATGCCCGCATTCTCCATTCTAAAATGTACATACATTTTATTTTTAACTTGTCATTGCCAAGCTTGTTGCATAGTAAGAACAGATAAATCACAGATGGCTTTCATATATGGTCACATCATAACAACTAAAGGGGTTTTATCAAAAGGGTTTAGGTATTCGTTAGCTTGTGAGAGCAATTTGAGTTCTTATGCAATCTCACAATGACATTTCCACAACTTCCATTTCAATTTTGTCTCATTTTACTTGACACTCTGTCCACTGAGGGATCTATAAATGATAAGTTCCTTGAAAAACAAGAGTTGAGGAATATCCAGGAACTGGTTTTCTTAATGAAAAACGATCAGTTTGCATACTACTTTAAAGAGGGAGCCCGGCTAGCTCAGTCGGTAGAGCATGAGACTCTTAATCTCAGGGTCGTGGGTTCAAGCCCCACGTTGGGCGAAAACGAGTAACTTTTGCAGGATTATTGCATTGGATCTCATATTATGGCAATTAATCTTGCATTAGACATGCAATAACTCCCAAAAATTGTATATCTTTGGTTTCCCATTGGTGGGAAATGTAACTTCAAGATTAGGTAGGGCATTAGTCTAGATTAACATACAGCGATATTACTCCTATTCAAGTACTAAACAGGCCAACCTGAACTGTAAAACAATCCCTAAGTGGAGGTAAGGCATCAGTTAGGAGTGAACTGAACACTCATGTAATGGGCAATTTGACGTCAAATAAAGTGTGGTAGGCATTAACGTTACTTTTGAAATGTTATTCTGAGGGAGCACACAGGGGAATTAGCTCAAATGGTAGGGCGCTCGCTTAGCATGCGAGAGGTAGCGGGATCGATGCCCGCATTCTCCATTCTAAAATGTACATACATTTTATTTTTAACTTGTCATTGCCAAGCTTGTTGCATAGTAAGAACAGATAAATCACAGATGGCTTTCATATATGGTCACATCATAACAACTAAAGGGGTTTTATCAAAAGGGTTTAGGTATTCGTTAGCTTGTGAGAGCAATTTGAGTTCTTATGCAATCTCACAATGACATTTCCACAACTTCCATTTCAATTTTGTCTCATTTTACTTGACACTCTGTCCACTGAGGGATCTATAAATGATAAGTTCCTTGAAAAACAAGAGTTGAGGAATATCCAGGAACTGGTTTTCTTAATGAAAAACGATCAGTTTGCATTCTACTTTAAAGAGGGAGCCCGGCTAGCTCAGTCGGTAGAGCATAAGACTCTTAATCTCAGGGTCGTGGGTTCGAGCCCCACGTTGGGCGAAAACGAGTAATTTTTGCAGGATTATTGCATTGGATCTCATAATATGGCAATTAATCTTGCATTAGACATGCATTAACTCCCAAAAATTGTATATCTTTGGTTTCCCATTGGTGGGAAATGTAACTTCAAGATTAGGTAGGGCATTAGTCTAGATTAACCTACAGCGATATTACTCCTATTCAAGTACTAAACAGGCCAACCTGAACTGTAAAACATCCCCTAAGTGGAGGTAAGGCATCAGTTAGGAGTGAACTGAACACTCATGTAATGGGCAATTTGACGTCAAATAAAGTGTGGTAGGCATTAACGTTACTTTTGAAATGTTATTCTGAGGGAGCACACAGGGGAATTAGCTCAAATGGTAGGGCGCTCGCTTAGCATGCGAGAGGTTGCTGGATCGATGCCCGCATTCTCCATTCTAAAATGTACATACATTTTATTTTTAACTTGTCATTGCCAAGCTTGTTGCATAGTAAGAACAGATAAATCACAGATGGCTTTCATATATGGTCACATCATAACAACTAAAGGGGTTTTATGAAAAGGGTTTAGGTATTCGTTAGCTTGTGAGAGCAATTTGAGTTCTTATGCAATCTCACAATGACATTTCCACAACTTCCATTTCAATTTTGTCTCATTTTACTTGACACTCTGTCCACTGAGGGATCTATAAATGATAAGTTCCTTGAAAAACAAGAGTTGAGGAATATCCAGGAACTGGTTTTCTTAATGAAAAACGATCAGTTTGCATTCTACTTTAAAGAGGGAGCCCGGCTAGCTCAGTCGGTAGAGCATGAGACTCTTAATCTCAGGGTCGTGGGTTCGAGCCCCACGTTGGGCGAAAACGAGTAATTTTTGCAGGATTATTGAATTGGATCTCATAATATGGCAATTAATCTTGCATTAGACATGCATTAACTCCCAAAAATTGTATATCTTTGGTTTCCCATTGGTGGGAAATGTAACTTCAAGATTAGGTAGGGCATTAGTCTAGATTAACATACAGCGATATTACTCCTATTCAAGTACTAAACAGGCCAACCTGAACTGTAAAACATCCCCTAAGTGGAGGTAAGGCATCAGTTAGGAGTGAACTGAACACTCATGTAATGGGCAATTTGACGTCAAATAAAGTGTGGTAGGCATTAACATTACTTTTGAAATGTTATTCTGAGGGAGCACACTGGGGAATTAGCTCAAATGGTAGGGCGCTCGCTTAGCATGCGAGAGGTAGCGGGATCGATGCCCGCATTCTCCATTCTAAAATGTACATACATTTTATTTTTAACTTGTCATTGCCAAGCTTGTTGCATAGTAAGAACAGATAAATCACAGATGGCTTTCATATATGGTCACATCATAACAACTAAAGGGGTTTTATCAAAAGGGTTTAGGTATTCGTTAGCTTGTGAGAGCAATTTGAGTTCTTATGCAATCTCACAATGACATTTCCACAACTTCCATTTCAATTTTGTCTCATTTTACTTGACACTCTGTCCACTGAGGGATCTATAAATGATAAGTTCCTTGAAAAACAAGAGTTGAGGAATATCCAGGAACTGGTTTTCTTAATGAAAAACGATCAGTTTGCATACTACTTTAAAGAGGGAGCCCGGCTAGCTCAGTCGGTAGAGCATGAGACTCTTAATCTCAGGGTCGTGGGTTCGAGCCCCACGTTGGGCGAAAACGAGTAATTTTTGCAGGATTATTGCATTGGATCTCATATTATGGCAATTAATCTAGCATTAGACATGCAATAACTCCCAAAAATTGTATATCTTTGGTTTCCCATTGGTGGGAAATGTAACTTCAAGATTAGGTAGGGCATTAGTCTAGATTAACATACAGCGATATTACTCCTATTCAAGTACTAAACAGGCCAACCTGAACTGTAAAACAATCCCTAAGTGGAGGTAAGGCGTCAGTTAGGAGTGAACTGAACACTCATTTAATGGGCAATTTGACGTCAAATAAAGTGTGGTAGGCATTAACATTACTTTTGAAATGTTATTCTGAGGGAGCACACTGGGGAATTAGCTCAAATGGTAGGGCGCTCGCTTAGCATGCGAGAGGTAGCGGGATCGATGCCCGCATTCTCCATTCTAAAATGTACATACATTTTATTTTTAACTTGTCATTGCCAAGCTTGTTGCATAGTAAGAACAGATAAATCACAGATGGCTTTCATATATGGTCACATCATAACAACTAAAGGGGTTTTATCAAAAGGGTTTAGGTATTCGTTAGCTTGTGAGAGCAATTTGAGTTCTTATGCAATCTCACAATGACATTTCCACAACTTCCATTTCAATTTTGTCTCATTTTACTTGACACTCTGTCCACTGAGGGATCTATAAATGATAAGTTCCTTGAAAAACAAGAGTTGAGGAATATCCAGGAACTGGTTTTCTTAATGAAAAACGATCAGTTTGCATACTACTTTAAAGAGGGAGCCCGGCTAGCTCAGTCGGTAGAGCAAAAGACTCTTAATCTCAGGGTCGTGGGTTCGAGCCCCACGTTGGGCGAAAACGAGTAATTTTTGCAGGATTATTGCATTGGATCTCATATTATGGCAATTAATCTTGCATTAGACATGCAATAACTCCCAAAAATTGTATATCTTTGGTTTCCCATTGGTGGGAAATGTAACTTCAAGATTAGGTAGGGCATTAGTCTAGATTAACATACAGCGATATTACTCCTATTCAAGTACTAAACAGGCCAACCTGAACTGTAAAACAATCCCTAAGTGGAGGTAAGGCATCAGTTAGGAGTGAACTGAACACTCATGTAATGGGCAATTTGACGTCAAATAAAGTGTGGTAGGCATTAACGTTACTTTTGAAATGTTATTCTGAGGGAGCACACAGGGGAATTAGCTCAAATGGTAGGGCGCTCGCTTAGCATGCGAGAGGTAGCGGGATCGATGCCCGCATTCTCCATTCTAAAATGTACATACATTTTATTTTTAACTTGTCATTGCCAAGCTTGTTGCATAGTAAGAACAGATAAATCACAGATGGCTTTCATATATGGTCACATCATTACAACTAAAGGGGTTTTATCAAAAGGGTTTAGGTATTCGTTAGCTTGTGAGAGCAATTTGAGTTCTTATGCAATCTCACAATGACATTTCCACAACTTCCATTTCAATTTTGTCTCATTTTACTTGACACTCTGTCCACTGAGGGATCTATAAATGATAAGTTCCTTGAAAAACAAGAGTTGAGGAATATCCAGGAACTGGTTTTCTTAATGAAAAACGATCAGTTTGCATTCTACTTTAAAGAGGGAGCCCGGCTAGCTCAGTCGGTAGAGCATGAGACTCTTAATCTCAGGGTCGTGGGTTCGAGCCCCACGTTGGGCGAAAACGAGTAATTTTTGCAGGATTATTGCATTGGATCTCATAATATGGCAATTAATCTTGCATTAGACATGCATTAACTCCCAAAAATTGTATATCTTTGGTTTCCCATTGGTGGGAAATGTAACTTCAAGATTAGGTAGGGCATTAGTCTAGATTAACATACAGCGATATTACTCCTATTCAAGTACTAAACAGGCCAACCTGAACTGTAAAACAATCCCTAAGTGGAGGTAAGGCATCAGTTAGGAGTGAACTGAACACTCATGTAATGGGCAATTTGACGTCAAATAAAGTGTGGTAGGCATTAACATTACTTTTGAAATGTTATTCTGAGGGAGCACACAGGGGAATTAGCTCAAATGGTAGGGCGCTCGCTTAGCATGCGAGAGGTAGCGGGATCGATGCCCTCATTCTCCATTCTAAAATGTACATACATTTTATTTTTAACTTGTCATTGCCAAGCTTGTTGCATAGTAAGAACAGATAAATCACAGATGGCTTTCATATATGGTCACATCATAACAACTAAAGGGGTTTTATCAAAAGGGTTTAGGTATTCGTTAGCTTGTGAGAGCAATTTGAGTTCTTATGCAATCTCACAATGACATTTCCACAACTTCCATTTCAATTTTGTCTCATTTTACTTAACACTCTGTCCACTGAGGGATCTATAAATGATAAGTTCCTTGAAAAACAAGAGTTGAGGAATATCCAGGAACTGGTTTTCTTAATGAAAAACGATCAGTTTGCATTCTACTTTAAAGAGGGAGCCCGGCTAGCTCAGTCGGTAGAGCATAAGACTCTTAATCTCAGGGTCGTGGGTTCAAGCCCCACGTTGGGCGAAAACGAGTAATTTTTGCAGGATTATTGCATTGGATCTCATAATATGGCAATTAATCTTGCATTAGACATGCATTAACTCCCAAAAATTGTATATCTTTGGTTTCCCATTGGTGGGAAATGTAACTTCAAGATTAGGTAGGGCATTAGTCTAGATTAACCTACAGCGATATTACTCCTATTCAAGTACTAAACAGGCCAACCTGAACTGTAAAACATCCCCTAAGTGGAGGTAAGGCATCAGTTAGGAGTGAACTGAACACTCATGTAATGGGCAATTTGACGTCAAATAAAGTGTGGTAGGCATTAACGTTACTTTTGAAATGTTATTCTGAGGGAGCACACAGGGGAATTAGCTCAAATGGTAGAGCGCTCGCTTAGCATGCGAGAGGTAGCGGGATCGATGCCCGCATTCTCCATTCTAAAATGTACATACATTTTATTTTTAACTTGTCATTGCCAAGCTTGTTGCATAGTAAGAACAGATAAATCACAGATGGCTTTCATATATGGTCACATCATAACAACTAAAGGGGTTTTATCAAAAGGGTTTAGGTATTTGTTAGCTTGTGAGAGCAATTTGAGTTCTTATGCAATCTCACAATGACATTTCCACAACTTCCATTTCAATTTTGTCTCATTTTACTTGACACTCTGTCCACTGAGGGATCTATAAATGATAAGTTCCTTGAAAAACAAGAGTTGAGGAATATCCAGGAACTGGTTTTCTTAATGAAAAACGATCAGTTTGCATACTACTTTAAAGAGGGAGCCCGGCTAGCTCAGTCGGTAGAGCATGAGACTCTTAATCTCAGGGTCGTGGGTTCGAGCCCCACGTTGGGCGAAAACGAGTAATTTTTGCAGGATTATTGCATTGGATCTCATAATATGGCAATTAATCATGCATTAGACATGCATTAACTCCCAAAAATTGTATATCTTTGGTTTCCCATTGGTGGGAAATGTAACTTCAAGATTAGGTAGAGCATTAGTCTAGATTAACATACAGCGATATTACTCCTATTCAAGTACTAAACAGGCCAACCTGAACTGTAAAACAATCCCTAAGTGGAGGTAAGGCATCAGTTAGGAGTGAACTGAACACTCATGTAATGGGCAATTTGACGTCAAATAAAGTGTGGTAGGCATTAACGTTACTTTTGAAATGTTATTCTGAGGGAGCACACAGGGGAATTAGCTCAAATGGTAGGGCGCTCGCTTAGCATGCGAGAGGTAGCGGGATCAATGCCCGCATTCTCCATTCTAAAATGTACATACATTTTATTTTTAACTTGTCATTGCCAAGCTTGTTGCATAGTAAGAACAGATAAATCACAGATGGCTTTCATATATGGTCACATCATAACAACTAAAGGGGTTTTATCAAAAGGGTTTAGGTATTCGTTAGCTTGTGAGAGCAATTTGAGTTCTTATGCAATCTCACAATGACATTTCCACAACTTCCATTTCAATTTTGTCTCATTTTACTTGACACTCTGTCCACTGAGGGATCTATAAATGATAAGTTCCTTGAAAAACAAGAGTTGAGGAATATCCAGGAACTGGTTTTCTTAATGAAAAACGATCAGTTTGCATTCTACTTTAAAGAGGGAGCCCGGCTAGCTCAGTCGGTAGAGCATAAGACTCTTAATCTCAGGGTCGTGGGTTCGAGCCCCACGTTGGGCGAAAACGAGTAATTTTTGCAAGATTATTGCATTGGATCTCATAATATGGCAATTAATCTTGCATTAGACATGCATTAACTCCCAAAAATTGTATATCTTTGGTTTCCCATTGGTGGGAAATGTAACTTCAAGATTAGGTAGGGCATTAGTCTAGATTAACCTACAGCGATATTACTCCTATTCAAGTACTAAACAGGCCAACCTGAACTGTAAAACATCCCCTAAGTGGAGGTAAGGCATCAGTTAGGAGTGAACTGAACACTCATGTAATGGGCAATTTGACGTCAAATAAAGTGTGGTAGGCATTAACGTTACTTTTGAAATGTTATTCTGAGGGAGCACACTGGGGAATTAGCTCAAATGGTAGAGCGCTCGCTTAGCATGCGAGAGGTAGCGGGATCGATGCCCGCATTCTCCATTCTAAAATGTACATACATTTTATTTTTAACTTGTCATTGCCAAGCTTGTTGCATAGTAAGAACATATAAATCACAGATGGCTTTCATATATGGTCACATCATAACAACTAAAGGGGTTTTATCAAAAGGGTTTAGGTATTTGTTAGCTTGTGAGAGCAATTTGAGTTCTTATGCAATCTCACAATGACATTTCCACAACTTCCATTTCAATTTTGTCTCATTTTACTTCACACTCTGTCCACTGAGGGATCTATAAATGATAAGTTCCTTGAAAAACAAGAGTTGAGGAATATCCAGGAACTGGTTTTCTTAATGAAAAACGATCAGTTTGCATACTACTTTAAAGAGGGAGCCCGGCTAGCTCAGTCGGTAGAGCATGAGACTCTTAATCTCAGGGTCGTGGGTTCGAGCCCCACGTTGGGCGAAAACGAGTAATTTTTGCAGGATTATTGCATTGGATCTCATAATATGGCAATTAATCATGCATTAGGCATGCATTAACTCCCAAAAATTGTATATCTTTGGTTTCCCATTGGTGGGAAATGTAACTTCAAGATTAGGTAGAGCATTAGTCTAGATTAACATACAGCGATATTACTCCTATTCAAGTACTAAACAGGCCAACCTGAACTGTAAAACATCCCCTAAGTGGAGGTAAGGCATCAGTTAGGAGTGAACTGAACACTCATGTAATGGGCAATTTGACGTCAAATAAAGTGTGGTAGGCATTAACATTACTTTTGAAATGTTATTCTGAGGGAGCACACAGGGGAATTAGCTCAAATGGTAGGGCGCTCGCTTAGCATGCGAGAGGTAGCGGGATCGATGCCCGCATTCTCCATTCTAAAATGTACATACATTTTATTTTTAACTTGTCATTGTCAAGCTTGTTGCATAGTAAGAACAGATAAATCACAGATGGCTTTCATATATGGTCACATCATAACAACTAAAGGGGTTTTATCAAAAGGGTTTAGGTATTCGTTAGCTTGTGAGAGCAATTTGAGTTCTTATGCAATCTCACAATGACATTTCCACAACTTCCATTTCAATTTTGCCTCATTTTACTTGACACTCTGTCCACTGAGGGATCTATAAATGATAAGTTCCTTGAAAAACAAGAGTTGAGGAATATCCAGGAACTGGTTTTCTTAATGAAAAACGATCAGTTTGCATTCTACTTTAAAGAGGGAGCCCGGCTAGCTCAGTCGGTAGAGCATGAGACTCTTAATCTCAGGGTCGTGGGTTCGAGCCCCACGTTGGGCGAAAACGAGTAATTTTTGCAGGATTATTGAATTGGATCTCATAATATGGCAATTAATCTTGCATTAGACATGCATTAACTCCCAAAAATTGTATATCTTTGGTTTCCCATTGGTGGGAAATGTAACTTCAAGATTAGGTAGGGCATTAGTCTAGATTAACATACAGCGATATTACTCCTATTCAAGTACTAAACAGGCCAACCTGAACTGTAAAACATCCCCTAAGTGGAGGTAAGGCATCAGTTAGGAGTGAACTGAACACTCATGTAATGGGCAATTTGACGTCAAATAAAGTGTGGTAGGCATTAACATTACTTTTGAAATGTTATTCTGAGGGAGCACACTGGGGAATTAGCTCAAATGGTAGGGCGCTCGCTTAGCATGCGAGAGGTAGCGGGATCGATGCCCGCATTCTCCATTCTAAAATGTACATACATTTTATTTTTAACTTGTCATTGCCAAGCTTGTTGCATAGTAAGAACAGATAAATCACAGATGGCTTTCATATATGGTCACATCATAACAACTAAAGGGGTTTTATCAAAAGGGTTTAGGTATTCGTTAGCTTGTGAGAGCAATTTGAGTTCTTATGCAATCTCACAATGACATTTCCACAACTTCCATTTCAATTTTGTCTCATTTTACTTGACACTCTGTCCACTGAGGGATCTATAAATGATAAGTTCCTTGAAAAACAAGAGTTGAGGAATATCCAGGAACTGGTTTTCTTAATGAAAAATGATCAGTTTGCATACTACTTTAAAGAGGGAGCCCGGCTAGCTCAGTCGGTAGAGCATGAGACTCTTAATCTCAGGGTCGTGGCTTCGAGCCCCACGTTGGGCGAAAACGAGTAATTTTTGCAGGATTATTGCATTGGATCTCATAATATGGCAATTAATCTTGCATTAGACATGCATTAACTCCCAAAAAGTGTATATCTTTGGTTTCCCATTGGTGGGAAATGTAACTTCAAGATTAGGTAGGGCATTAGTCTAGATTAACATACAGCGATATTACTCCTATTCAAGTACTAAACAGGCCAACCTGAACTGTAAAACAATCCCTAAGTGGAGGTAAGGCATCAGTTAGGAGTGAACTGAACACTCATGTAATGGGCAATTTGACGTCAAATAAAGTGTGGTAGGCATTAACATTACTTTTGAAATGTTATTCTGAGGGAGCACACAGGGGAATTAGCTCAAATGGTAGGGCGCTCGCTTAGCATGCGAGAGGTAGCGGGATCGATGCCCGCATTCTCCATTCTAAAATGTACATACATTTTATATTTAACTTGTCATTGCCAAGCTTGTTGCATAGTAAGAACCGATAAATCACAGATGGCTTTCATATATGGTCACATCATAACAACTAAAGGGGTTTTATCAAAAGGGTTTAGGTATTCGTTAGCTTGTGAGAGCAATTTGAGTTCTTATGCAATCTCACAATGACATTTCCACAACTTCCATTTCAATTTTGTCTCATTTTACTTGACACTCTGTCCACTGAGGGATCTATAAATGATAAGTTCCTTGAAAAACAAGAGTTGAGGAATATCCAGGAACTGGTTTTCTTAATGAAAAACGATCAGTTTGCATACTACTTTAAAGAGGGAGCCCGGCTAGCTCAGTCGGTAGAGCATGAGACTCTTAATCTCAGGGTCGTGGGTTCGAGCCCCACGTTGGGCGAAAACGAGTAATTTTTGCAGGATTATTGCATTGGATCTCATATTATGGCAATTAATCTTGCATTAGACATGCAATAACTCCCAAAAATTGTATATCTTTGGTTTCCCATTGGTGGGAAATGTAACTTCAAGATTAGGTAGGGCATTAGTCTAGATTAACATACAGCGATATTACTCCTATTCAAGTACTAAACAGGCCAACCTGAACTGTAAAACAATCCCTAAGTGGAGGTAAGGCATCAGTTAGGAGTGAACTGAACACTCATGTAATGGGCAATTTGACGTCAAATAAAGTGTGGTAGGCATTAACGTTACTTTTGAAATGTTATTCTGAGGGAGCACACAGGGGAATTAGCTCAAATGGTAGAGCGCTCGCTTAGCATGCGAGAGGTAGCGGGATCGATGCCCGCATTCTCCATTCTAAAATGTACATACATTTTATTTTTAACTTGTCATTGCCAAGCTTGTTGCATAGTAAGAACAGATAAATCACAAATGGCTTTCATATATGGTCACATCATAACAAGTAAAGGGGTTTTATCAAAAGGGTTTAGGTATTTGTTAGCTTGTGAGAGCAATTTGAGTTCTTATGCAATCTCACAATGACATTTCCACAACTTCCATTTCAATTTTGTCTCATTTTACTTGACACTCTGTCCACTGAGGGATCTATAAATGATAAGTTCCTTGAAAAACAAGAGTTGAGGAATATCCAGGAACTGGTTTTCTTAATGAAAAACGATCAGTTTGCATACTACTTTAAAGAGGGAGCCCGGCTAGCTCAGTCGGTAGAGCATGAGACTCTAAATCTCAGGGTTGTGGGTTCGATCCCCACGTTGGGCGAAAACAAGTAATTTTTGCAGGATTATTGCATTGGATCTCATAATATGGCAATTAATCTTGCATTAGACATGCAATAACTCCCAAAAATTGTATATCTTTGGTTTCCCATTGGTGGGAAATGTAACTTCAAGATTAGGTAGGGCATTAGTCTAGATTAACATACAGCGATATTACTCCTATTCAAGTACTAAACAGGCCAACCTGAACTGTAAAACAATCCCTAAGTGGAGGTAAGGCATCAGTTAGGAGTGAACTGAACACTCATGTAATGGGCAATTTGACGTCAAATAAAGTGTGGTAGGCATTAACATTACTTTTGTAATGTTATTCTGAGGGAGCACACAGGGGAATTAGCTCAAATGGTAGGGCGCTCGCTTAGCATGCGAGAGGTAGCGGGATCGATGCCCGCATTCTCCATTCTAAAATGTACATACATTTTATTTTTAACTTGTCATTGTCAAGCTTGTTGCATAGTAAGAACAGATAAATCACAGATGGCTTTCATATATGGTCACATCATAACAACTAAAGGGGTTTTATCAAAAGGGTTTAGGTATTCGTTAGCTTGTGAGAGCAATTTGAGTTCTTATGCAATCTCACAATGACATTTCCACAACTTCCATTTCAATTTTGTCTCATTTTACTTGACACTCTGTCCACTGAGGGATCTATAAATGATAAGTTCCTTGAAAAACAAGAGTTGAGGAATATCCAGGAACTGGTTTTCTTAATGAAAAACGATCAGTTTGCATTCTACTTTAAAGAGGGAGCCCGGCTAGCTCAGTCGGTAGAGCATGAGACTCTTAATCTCAGGGTCGTGGGTTCGAGCCCCACGTTGGGCGAAAACGAGTAATTTTTGCAGGATTATTGCATTGGATCTCATAATATGGCAATTAATCTTGCATTAGACATGCATTAACTCCCAAAAATTGTATATCTTTGGTTTCCCATTGGTGGGAAATGTAACTTCAAGATTAGGTAGGGCATTAGTCTAGATTAACATACAGCGATATTACTCCTATTCAAGTACTAAACAGGCCAACCTGAACTGTAAAACATCCCCTAAGTGGAGGTAAGGCATCAGTTAGGAGTGAACTGAACACTCATGTAATGGGCAATTTGACGTCAAATAAAGTGTGGTAGGCATTAACATTACTTTTGAAATGTTATTCTGAGGGAGCACACTGGGGAATTAGCTCAAATGGTAGGGCGCTCGCTTAGCATGAGAGAGGTAGCGGGATCGATGCCCGCATTCTCCATTCTAAAATGTACATACATTTTATTTTTAACTTGTCATTGCCAAGCTTGTTGCATAGTAAGAACAGATAAATCACAGATGGCTTTCATATATGGTCACATCATAACAACTAAAGGGGTTTTATCAAAAGGGTTTAGGTATTCGTTAGCTTGTGAGAGCAATTTGAGTTCTTATGCAATCTCACAATGACATTTCCACAACTTCCATTTCAATTTTGTCTCATTTTACTTGACACTCTGTCCACTGAGGGATCTATAAATGATAAGTTCCTTGAAAAACAAGAGTTGAGGAATATCCAGGAACTGGTTTTCTTAATGAAAAACGATCAGTTTGCATACTACTTTAAAGAGGGAGCCCGGCTAGCTCAGTCGGTAGAGCATGAGACTCTTAATCTCAGGGTCGTGGGTTCGAGCCCCACGTTGGGCGAAAACGAGTAATTTTTGCAGGATTATTGCATTGGATCTCATATTATGGCAATTAATCTTGCATTAGACATGCAATAACTCCCAAAAATTGTATATCTTTGGTTTCCCATTGGTGGGAAATGTAACTTCAAGATTAGGTAGGGCATTAGTCTAGATTAACATACAGCGATATTACTCCTATTCAAGTACTAAACAGGCCAACCTGAACTGTAAAACAATCCCTAAGTGGAGGTAAGGCATCAGTTAGGAGTGAACTGAACACTCATGTAATGGGCAATTTGACGTCAAATAAAGTGTGGTAGGCATTAACGTTACTTTTGAAATGTTATTCTGAGGGAGCACACAGGGGAATTAGCTCAAATGGTAGGGCGCTCGCTTAGCATGCGAGAGGTAGCGGGATCGATGCCCGCATTCTCCATTCTAAAATGTACATACATTTTATTTTTAACTTGTCATTGCCAAGCTTGTTGCATAGTAAGAACAGATAAATCACAGATGGCTTTCATATATGGTCACATCATAACAACTAAAGGGGTTTTATCAAAAGGGTTTAGGTATTCGTTAGCTTGTGAGAGCAATTTGAGTTCTTATGCAATCTCACAATGACATTTCCACAACTTCCATTTCAATTTTGTCTCATTTTACTTGACACTCTGTCCACTGAGGGATCTATAAATGATAAGTTCCTTGAAAAACAAGAGTTGAGGAATATCCAGGAACTGGTTTTCTTAATGAAAAACGATCAGTTTGCATTCTACTTTA
Organism: Lissotriton helveticus; assembly: GCF_964261635.1. NCBI lineage: Eukaryota > Metazoa > Chordata > Amphibia > Caudata > Salamandridae > Lissotriton > Lissotriton helveticus. The sequence goes on along the minus strand of NC_136058.1, from coordinate 336,329,478 downwards.
AAGAGGGAGCCCGGCTAGCTCAGTCGGTAGAGCATAAGACTCTTAATCTCAGGGTCGTGGGTTCGAGCCCCACGTTGGGCGAAAACGAGTAATTTTTGCAGGATTATTGCATTGGATCTCATATTATGGCAATTAATCTTGCATTAGACATGCAATAACTCCCAAAAATTGTATATCTTTGGTTTCCCATTGGTGGGAAATGTAACTTCAAGATTAGGTAGGGCATTAGTCTAGATTAACATACAGCGATATTACTCCTATTCAAGTACTAAACAGGCCAACCTGAACTGTAAAACAATCCCTAAGTGGAGGTAAGGCATCAGTTAGGAGTGAACTGAACACTCATGTAATGGGCAATTTGACGTCAAATAAAGTGTGGTAGGCATTAACGTTACTTTTGAAATGTTATTCTGAGGGAGCACACAGGGGAATTAGCTCAAATGGTAGAGCGCTCGCTTAGCATGCGAGAGGTAGCGGGATCGATGCCCGCATTCTCCATTCTAAAATGTACATACATTTTATTTTTAACTTGTCATTGCCAAGCTTGTTGCATAGTAAGAACAGATAAATCACAAATGGCTTTCATATATGGTCACATCATAACAAGTAAAGGGGTTTTATCAAAAGGGTTTAGGTATTTGTTAGCTTGTGAGAGCAATTTGAGTTCTTATGCAATCTCACAATGACATTTCCACAACTTCCATTTCAATTTTGTCTCATTTTACTTGACACTCTGTCCACTGAGGGATCTATAAATGATAAGTTCCTTGAAAAACAAGAGTTGAGGAATATCCAGGAACTGGTTTTCTTAATGAAAAACGATCAGTTTGCATACTACTTTAAAGAGGGAGCCCGGCTAGCTCAGTCGGTAGAGCATGAGACTCTAAATCTCAGGGTTGTGGGTTCGATCCCCACGTTGGGCGAAAACAAGTAATTTTTGCAGGATTATTGCATTGGATCTCATAATATGGCAATTAATCTTGCATTAGACATGCAATAACTCCCAAAAATTGTATATCTTTGGTTTCCCATTGGTGGGAAATGTAACTTCAAGATTAGGTAGGGCATTAGTCTAGATTAACATACAGCGATATTACTCCTATTCAAGTACTAAACAGGCCAACCTGAACTGTAAAACAATCCCTAAGTGGAGGTAAGGCATCAGTTAGGAGTGAACTGAACACTCATGTAATGGGCAATTTGACGTCAAATAAAGTGTGGTAGGCATTAACATTACTTTTGTAATGTTATTCTGAGGGAGCACACAGGGGAATTAGCTCAAATGGTAGGGCGCTCGCTTAGCATGCGAGAGGTAGCGGGATCGATGCCCGCATTCTCCATTCTAAAATGTACATACATTTTATTTTTAACTTGTCATTGTCAAGCTTGTTGCATAGTAAGAACAGATAAATCACAGATGGCTTTCATATATGGTCACATCATAACAACTAAAGGGGTTTTATCAAAAGGGTTTAGGTATTCGTTAGCTTGTGAGAGCAATTTGAGTTCTTATGCAATCTCACAATGACATTTCCACAACTTCCATTTCAATTTTGTCTCATTTTACTTGACACTCTGTCCACTGAGGGATCTATAAATGATAAGTTCCTTGAAAAACAAGAGTTGAGGAATATCCAGGAACTGGTTTTCTTAATGAAAAACGATCAGTTTGCATTCTACTTTAAAGAGGGAGCCCGGCTAGCTCAGTCGGTAGAGCATGAGACTCTTAATCTCAGGGTCGTGGGTTCGAGCCCCACGTTGGGCGAAAACGAGTAATTTTTGCAGGATTATTGCATTGGATCTCATAATATGGCAATTAAGCTTGCATTAGACATGCATTAACTCCCAAAAATTGTATATCTTTGGTTTCCCATTGGTGGGAAATGTAACTTCAAGATTAGGTAGGGCATTAGTCTAGATTAACATACAGCGATATTACTCCTATTCAAGTACTAAACAGGCCAACCTGAACTGTAAAACATCCCCTAAGTGGAGGTAAGGCATCAGTTAGGAGTGAACTGAACACTCATGTAATGGGCAATTTGACGTCAAATAAAGTGTGGTAGGCATTAACATTACTTTTGAAATGTTATTCTGAGGGAGCACACTGGGGAATTAGCTCAAATGGTAGGGCGCTCGCTTAGCATGAGAGAGGTAGCGGGATCGATGCCCGCATTCTCCATTCTAAAATGTACATACATTTTATTTTTAACTTGTCATTGCCAAGCTTGTTGCATAGTAAGAACAGATAAATCACAGATGGCTTTCATATATGGTCACATCATAACAACTAAAGGGGTTTTATCAAAAGGGTTTAGGTATTCGTTAGCTTGTGAGAGCAATTTGAGTTCTTATGCAATCTCACAATGACATTTCCACAACTTCCATTTCAATTTTGTCTCATTTTACTTGACACTCTGTCCACTGAGGGATCTATAAATGATAAGTTCCTTGAAAAACAAGAGTTGAGGAATATCCAGGAACTGGTTTTCTTAATGAAAAACGATCAGTTTGCATACTACTTTAAAGAGGGAGCCCGGCTAGCTCAGTCGGTAGAGCATGAGACTCTTAATCTCAGGGTCGTGGGTTCGAGCCCCACGTTGGGCGAAAACGAGTAATTTTTGCAGGATTATTGCATTGGATCTCATATTATGGCAATTAATCTTGCATTAGACATGCAATAACTCCCAAAAATTGTATATCTTTGGTTTCCCATTGGTGGGAAATGTAACTTCAAGATTAGGTAGGGCATTAGTCTAGATTAACATACAGCGATATTACTCCTATTCAAGTACTAAACAGGCCAACCTGAACTGTAAAACAATCCCTAAGTGGAGGTAAGGCATCAGTTAGGAGTGAACTGAACACTCATGTAATGGGCAATTTGACGTCAAATAAAGTGTGGTAGGCATTAACGTTACTTTTGAAATGTTATTCTGAGGGAGCACACAGGGGAATTAGCTCAAATGGTAGGGCGCTCGCTTAGCATGCGAGAGGTAGCGGGATCGATGCCCGCATTCTCCATTCTAAAATGTACATACATTTTATTTTTAACTTGTCATTGCCAAGCTTGTTGCATAGTAAGAACAGATAAATCACAGATGGCTTTCATATATGGTCACATCATAACAACTAAAGGGGTTTTATCAAAAGGGTTTAGGTATTCGTTAGCTTGTGAGAGCAATTTGAGTTCTTATGCAATCTCACAATGACATTTCCACAACTTCCATTTCAATTTTGTCTCATTTTACTTGACACTCTGTCCACTGAGGGATCTATAAATGATAAGTTCCTTGAAAAACAAGAGTTGAGGAATATCCAGGAACTGGTTTTCTTAATGAAAAACGATCAGTTTGCATTCTACTTTAAAGAGGGAGCCCGGCTAGCTCAGTCGGTAGAGCATAAGACTCTTAATCTCAGGGTCGTGGGTTCGAGCCCCACGTTGGGCGAAAACGAGTAATTTTTGCAGGATTATTGCATTGGATCTCATATTATGGCAATTAATCTTGCATTAGACATGCAATAACTCCCAAAAATTGTATATCTTTGGTTTCCCATTGGTGGGAAATGTAACTTCAAGATTAGGTAGGGCATTAGTCTAGATTAACATACAGCGATATTACTCCTATTCAAGTACTAAACAGGCCAACCTGAACTGTAAAACAATCCCTAAGTGGAGGTAAGGCATCAGTTAGGAGTGAACTGAACACTCATGTAATGGGCAATTTGACGTCAAATAAAGTGTGGTAGGCATTAACGTTACTTTTGAAATGTTATTCTGAGGGAGCACACAGGGGAATTAGCTCAAATGGTAGGGCGCTCGCTTAGCATGCGAGAGGTAGCGGGATCGATGCCCGCATTCTCCATTCTAAAATGTACATACATTTTATTTTTAACTTGTCATTGCCAAGCTTGTTGCATAGTAAGAACAGATAAATCACAGATGGCTTTCATATATGGTCACATCATAACAACTAAAGGGGTTTTATCAAAAGGGTTTAGGTATTCGTTAGCTTGTGAGAGCAATTTGAGTTCTTATGCAATCTCACAATGACATTTCCACAACTTCCATTTCAATTTTGTCTCATTTTACTTGACACTCTGTCCACTGAGGGATCTATAAATGATAAGTTCCTTGAAAAACAAGAGTTGAGGAATATCCAGGAACTGGTTTTCTTAATGAAAAACGATCAGTTTGCATTCTACTTTAAAGAGGGAGCCCGGCTAGCTCAGTCGGTAGAGCATAAGACTCTTAATCTCAGGGTCGTGGGTTCGAGCCCCACGTTGGGCGAAAACGAGTAATTTTTGCAGGATTATTGCATTGGATCTCATAATATGGCAATTAATCTTGCATTAGACATGCATTAACTCCCAAAAATTGTATATCTTTGGTTTCCCATTGGTGGGAAATGTAACTTCAAGATTAGGTAGGGCATTAGTCTAGATTAACCTACAGCGATATTACTCCTATTCAAGTACTAAACAGGCCAACCTGAACTGTAAAACATCCCCTAAGTGGAGGTAAGGCATCAGTTAGGAGTGAACTGAACACTCATGTAATGGGCAATTTGACGTCAAATAAAGTGTGGTAGGCATTAACGTTACTTTTGAAATGTTATTCTGAGGGAGCATACAGGGGAATTAGCTCAAATGGTAGGGCGCTCGCTTAGCATGCGAGAGGTAGCTGGATCGATGCCCGCATTCTTCATTCTAAAATGTACATACATTTTATTTTTAACTTGTCATTGCCAAGCTTGTTGCATAGTAAGAACAGATAAATCACAGATGGCTTTCATATATGGTCACATCATAACAACTAAAGGGGTTTTATGAAAAGGGTTTAGGTATTCGTTAGCTTGTGAGAGCAATTTGAGTTCTTATGCAATCTCACAATGACATTTCCACAACTTCCATTTCAATTTTGTCTCATTTTACTTGACACTCTGTCCACTGAGGGATCTATAAATGATAAGTTCCTTGAAAAACAAGAGTTGAGGAATATCCAGGAACTGGTTTTCTTAATGAAAAACGATCAGTTTGCATTCTACTTTAAAGAGGGAGCCCGGCTAGCTCAGTCGGTAGAGCATGAGACTCTTAATCTCAGGGTCGTGGGTTCGAGCCCCACGTTGGGCGAAAACGAGTAATTTTTGCAGGATTATTGAATTGGATCTCATAATATGGCAATTAATCTTGCATTAGACATGCATTAACTCCCAAAAATTGTATATCTTTGGTTTCCCATTGGTGGGAAATGTAACTTCAAGATTAGGTAGGGCATTAGTCTAGATTAACATACAGCGATATTACTCCTATTCAAGTACTAAACAGGCCAACCTGAACTGTAAAACATCCCCTAAGTGGAGGTAAGGCATCAGTTAGGAGTGAACTGAACACTCATGTAATGGGCAATTTGACGTCAAATAAAGTGTGGTAGGCATTAACATTACTTTTGAAATGTTATTCTGAGGGAGCACACTGGGGAATTAGCTCAAATGGTAGGGCGCTCGCTTAGCATGCGAGAGGTAGCGGGATCGATGCCCGCATTCTCCATTCTAAAATGTACATACATTTTATTTTTAACTTGTCATTGCCAAGCTTGTTGCATAGTAAGAACAGATAAATCACAGATGGCTTTCATATATGGTCACATCATAACAACTAAAGGGGTTTTATCAAAAGGGTTTAGGTATTCGTTAGCTTGTGAGAGCAATTTGAGTTCTTATGCAATCTCACAATGACATTTCCACAACTTCCATTTCAATTTTGTCTCATTTTACTTGACACTCTGTCCACTGAGGGATCTATAAATGATAAGTTCCTTGAAAAACAAGAGTTGAGGAATATCCAGGAACTGGTTTTCTTAATGAAAAACGATCAGTTTGCATTCTACTTTAAAGAGGGAGCCCGGCTAGCTCAGTCGGTAGAGCATGAGACTCTTAATCTCAGGGTCGTGGGTTCGAGCCCCACGTTGGGCGAAAACGAGTAATTTTTGCAGGATTATTGAATTGGATCTCATAATATGGCAATTAATCTTGCATTAGACATGCATTAACTCCCAAAAATTGTATATCTTTGGTTTCCCATTGGTGGGAAATGTAACTTCAAGATTAGGTAGGGCATTAGTCTAGATTAACATACAGCGATATTACTCCTATTCAAGTACTAAACAGGCCAACCTGAACTGTAAAACAATCCCTAAGTGGAGGTAAGGCATCAGTTAGGAGTGAACTGAACACTCATGTAATGGGCAATTTGACGTCAAATAAAGTGTGGTAGGCATTAACGTTACTTTTGAAATGTTATTCTGAGGGAGCACACAGGGGAATTAGCTCAAATGGTAGGGCGCTCGCTTAGCATGCGAGAGGTAGCGGGATCGATGCCCGCATTCTCCATTCTAAAATGTACATACATTTTATTTTTAACTTGTCATTGCCAAGCTTGTTGCATAGTAAGAACAGATAAATCACAGATGGCTTTCATATATGGTCACATCATAACAACTAAAGGGGTTTTATCAAAAGGGTTTAGGTATTCGTTAGCTTGTGAGAGCAATTTGAGTTCTTATGCAATCTCACAATGACATTTCCACAACTTCCATTTCAATTTTGTCTCATTTTACTTGACACTCTGTCCACTGAGGGATCTATAAATGATAAGTTCCTTGAAAAACAAGAGTTGAGGAATATCCAGGAACTGGTTTTCTTAATGAAAAACGATCAGTTTGCATACTACTTTAACGAGGGAGCCCGGCTAGCTCAGTCGGTAGAGCATGAGACTCTTAATCTCAGGGTCGTGGGTTCGAGCCCCACGTTGGGCGAAAACGAGTAATTTTTGCAGGATTATTGCATTGGATCTCATATTATCGCAATTAATCTAGCATTAGACATGCAATAACTCCCAAAAATTGTATATCTTTGGTTTCCCATTGGTGGGAAATGTAACTTCAAGATTAGGTAGGGCATTAGTCTAGATTAACATACAGCGATATTACTCCTATTCAAGTACTAAACAGGCCAACCTGAACTGTAAAACAATCCCTAAGTGGAGGTAAGGCATCAGTTAGGAGTGAACTGAACACTCATTTAATGGGCAATTTGACGTCAAATAAAGTGTGGTAGGCATTAACATTACTTTTGAAATGTTATTCCGAGGGAGCACACAGGGTAATTAGCTCAAATGGTAGGGCGCTCGCTTAGCATGCGAGAGGTAGCGGGATCGATGCCCGCATTCTCCATTCTAAAATGTACATACATTTTATTTTTAACTTGTCATTGCCAAGCTTGTTGCATAGTAAGAACAGATAAATCACAGATGGCTTTCATATATGGTCACATCATAACAACTAAAGGGGTTTTATCAAAAGGGTTTAGGTATTCGTTAGCTTGTGAGAGCAATTTGAGTTCTTATGCAATCTCACAATGACATTTCCACAACTTCCATTTCAATTTTGTCTCATTTTACTTGACACTCTGTCCACTGAGGGATCTATAAATGATAAGTTCCTTGAAAAACAAGAGTTGAGGAATATCCAGGAACTGGTTTTCTTAATGAAAAACGATCAGTTTGCATTCTACTTTAAAGAGGGAGCCCGGCTAGCTAAGTCGGTAGAGCATGAGACTCTTAATCTCAGGGTCGTGGGTTCGAGCCCCACGTTGGGCGAAAACGAGTAATTTTTGCAGGATTATTGCATTGGATCTCATAATATGGCAATTAATCTTGCATTAGACATGCATTAACTCCCAAAAATTGTATATCTTTGGTTTCCCATTGGTGGGAAATGTAACTTCAAGATTAGGTAGGGCATTAGTCTAGATTAACATACAGCGATATTACTCCTATTCAAGTACTAAACAGGCCAACCTGAACTGTAAAACAATCCCTAAGTGGAGGTAAGGCATCAGTTAGGAGTGAACTGAACACTCATGTAATGGGCAATTTGACGTCAAATAAAGTGTGGTAGGCATTAACATTACTTTTGAAATGTTATTCTGAGGGAGCACACAGGGGAATTAGCTCAAATGGTAGGGCGCTCGCTTAGCATGCGAGAGGTAGCGGGATCGATGCCCGCATTCTCCATTCTAAAATGTACATACATTTTATTTTTAACTTGTCATTGCCAAGCTTGTTGCATAGTAAGAACAGATAAATCACAGATGGCTTTCATATATGGTCACATCATAACAACTAAAGGGGTTTTATCAAAAGGGTTTAGGTATTCGTTAGCTTGTGAGAGCAATTTGAGTTCTTATGCAATCTCACAATGACATTTCCACAACTTCCATTTCAATTTTGTCTCATTTTACTTGACACTCTGTCCACTGAGGGATCTATAAATGATAAGTTCCTTGAAAAACAAGAGTTGAGGAATATCCAGGAACTGGTTTTCTTAATGAAAAACGATCAGTTTGCATACTACTTTAAAGAGGGAGCCCGGCTAGCTCAGTCGGTAGAGCATGAGACTCTTAATCTCAGGGTCGTGGGTTCGAGCCCCACGTTGGGCGAAAACGAGTAATTTTTGCAGGATTATTGCATTGGATCTCATATTATCGCAATTAATCTAGCATTAGACATGCAATAACTCCCAAAAATTGTATATCTTTGGTTTCCCATTGGTGGGAAATGTAACTTCAAGATTAGGTAGGGCATTAGTCTAGATTAACATACAGCGATATTACTCCTATTCAAGTACTAAACAGGCCAACCTGAACTGTAAAACAATCCCTAAGTGGAGGTAAGGCATCAGTTAGGAGTGAACTGAACACTCATTTAATGGGCAATTTGACGTCAAATAAAGTGTGGTAGGCATTAACATTACTTTTGAAATGTTATTCCGAGGGAGCACACAGGGTAATTAGCTCAAATGGTAGGGCGCTCGCTTAGCATGCGAGAGGTAGCGGGATCGATGCCCGCATTCTCCATTCTAAAATGTACATACATTTTATTTTTAACTTGTCATTGCCAAGCTTGTTGCATAGTAAGAACAGATAAATCACAGATGGCTTTCATATATGGTCACATCATAACAACTAAAGGGGTTTTATCAAAAGGGTTTAGGTATTCGTTAGCTTGTGAGAGCAATTTGAGTTCTTATGCAATCTCACAATGACATTTCCACAACTTCCATTTCAATTTTGTCTCATTTTACTTGACACTCTGTCCACTGAGGGATCTATAAATGATAAGTTCCTTGAAAAACAAGAGTTGAGGAATATCCAGGAACTGGTTTTCTTAATGAAAAACGATCAGTTTGCATTCTACTTTAAAGAGGGAGCCCGGCTAGCTAAGTCGGTAGAGCATGAGACTCTTAATCTCAGGGTCGTGGGTTCGAGCCCCACGTTGGGCGAAAACGAGTAATTTTTGCAGGATTATTGCATTGGATCTCATAATATGGCAATTAATCTTGCATTAGACATGCATTAACTCCCAAAAATTGTATATCTTTGGTTTCCCATTGGTGGGAAATGTAACTTCAAGATTAGGTAGGGCATTAGTCTAGATTAACCTACAGCGATATTACTCCTATTCAAGTACTAAACAGGCCAACCTGAACTGTAAAACATCCCCTAAGTGGAGGTAAGGCATCAGTTAGGAGTGAACTGAACACTCATGTAATGGGCAATTTGACGTCAAATAAAGTGTGGTAGGCATTAACGTTACTTTTGAAATGTTATTCTGAGGGAGCACACAGGGGAATTAGCTCAAATGGTAGGGCGCTTGCTTAGCATGCGAGAGGTAGCTGGATCGATGCCCGCATTCTCCATTCTAAAATGTACATACATTTTATTTTTAACTTGTCATTGCCAAGCTTGTTGCATAGTAAGAACAGATAAATCACAGATGGCTTTCATATATGGTCACATCATAACAACTAAAGGGGTTTTATGAAAAGGGTTTAGGTATTCGTTAGCTTGTGAGAGCAATTTGAGTTCTTATGCAATCTCACAATGACATTTCCACAACTTCCATTTCAATTTTGTCTCATTTTACTTGACACTCTGTCCACTGAGGGATCTATAAATGATAAGTTCCTTGAAAAACAAGAGTTGAGGAATATCCAGGAACTGGTTTTCTTAATGAAAAACGATCAGTTTGCATTCTACTTTAAAGAGGGAGCCCGGCTAGCTCAGTCGGTAGAGCATGAGACTCTTAATCTCAGGGTCGTGGGTTCGAGCCCCACGTTGGGCGAAAACGAGTAATTTTTGCAGGATTATTGAATTGGATCTCATAATATGGCAATTAATCTTGCATTAGACATGCATTAACTCCCAAAAATTGTATATCTTTGGTTTCCCATTGGTGGGAAATGTAACTTCAAGATTAGGTAGGGCATTAGTCTAGATTAACATACAGCGATATTACTCCTATTCAAGTACTAAACAGGCCAACCTGAACTGTAAAACATCCCCTAAGTGGAGGTAAGGCATCAGTTAGGAGTGAACTGAACACTCATGTAATGGGCAATTTGACGTCAAATAAAGTGTGGTAGGCATTAACATTACTTTTGAAATGTTATTCTGAGGGAGCACACTGGGGAATTGCTCAAATGGTAGGGCGCTCGCTTAGCATGCGAGAGGTAGCGGGATCGATGCCCGCATTCTCCATTCTAAAATGTACATACATTTTATTTTTAACTTGTCATTGCCAAGCTTGTTGCATAGTAAGAACAGATAAATCACAGATGGCTTTCATATATGGTCACATCATAACAACTAAAGGGGTTTTATCAAAAGGGTTTAGGTATTCGTTAGCTTGTGAGAGCAATTTGAGTTCTTATGCAATCTCACAATGACATTTCCACAACTTCCATTTCAATTTTGTCTCATTTTACTTGACACTCTGTCCACTGAGGGATCTATAAATGATAAGTTCCTTGAAAAACAAGAGTTGAGGAATATCCAGGAACTGGTTTTCTTAATGAAAAACGATCAGTTTGCATTCTACTTTAAAGAGGGAGCCCGGCTAGCTCAGTCGGTAGAGCATGAGACTCTTAATCTCAGGGTCGTGGGTTCGAGCCCCACGTTGGGCGAAAACGAGTAATTTTTGCAGGATTATTGAATTGGATCTCATAATATGGCAATTAATCTTGCATTAGACATGCATTAACTCCCAAAAATTGTATATCTTTGGTTTCCCATTGGTGGGAAATGTAACTTCAAGATTAGGTAGGGCATTAGTCTAGATTAACATACAGCGATATTACTCCTATTCAAGTACTAAACAGGCCAACCTGAACTGTAAAACAATCCCTAAGTGGAGGTAAGGCATCAGTTAGGAGTGAACTGAACACTCATGTAATGGGCAATTTGACGTCAAATAAAGTGTGGTAGGCATTAACGTTACTTTTGAAATGTTATTCTGAGGGAGCACACAGCGGAATTAGCTCAAATGGTAGGGCGCTCGCTTAGCATGCGAGAGGTAGCGGGATCGATGCCCGCATTCTCCATTCTAAAATGTACATACATTTTATTTTTAACTTGTCATTGCCAAGCTTGTTGCATAGTAAGAACAGATAAATCACAGATGGCTTTCATATATGGTCACATCATAACAACTAAAGGGGTTTTATCAAAAGGGTTTAGGTATTCGTTAGCTTGTGAGAGCAATTTGAGTTCTTATGCAATCTCACAATGACATTTCCACAACTTCCATTTCAATTTTGTCTCATTTTACTTGACACTCTGTCCACTGAGGGATCTATAAATGATAAGTTCCTTGAAAAACAAGAGTTGAGGAATATCCAGGAACTGGTTTTCTTAATGAAAAACGATCAGTTTGCATTCTACTTTAAAGAGGGAGCCCGGCTAGCTCAGTCGGTAGAGCATAAGACTCTTAATCTCAGGGTCGTGGGTTCGAGCCCCACGTTGGGCGAAAACGAGTAATTTTTGCAGGATTATTGCATTGGATCTCATAATATGGCAATTAATCTTGCATTAGACATGCATTAACTCCCAAAAATTGTATATCTTTGGTTTCCCATTGGTGGGAAATGTAACTTCAAGATTAGGTAGGGCATTAGTCTAGATTAACCTACAGCGATATTACTCCTATTCAAGTACTAAACAGGCCAACCTGAACTGTAAAACATCCCCTAAGTGGAGGTAAGGCATCAGTTAGGAGTGAACTGAACACTCATGTAATGGGCAATTTGACGTCAAATAAAGTGTGGTAGGCATTAACGTTACTTTTGAAATGTTATTCTGAGGGAGCACACAGGGGAATTAGCTCAAATGGTAGGGCGCTCGCTTAGCATGCGAGAGGTAGCTGGATCGATGCCCGCATTCTCCATTCTAAAATGTACATACATTTTATTTTTAACTTGTCATTGCCAAGCTTGTTGCATAGTAAGAACAGATAAATCACAGATGGCTTTCATATATGGTCACATCATAACAACTAAAGGGGTTTTATGAAAAGGGTTTAGGTATTCGTTAGCTTGTGAGAGCAATTTGAGTTCTTATGCAATCTCACAATGACATTTCCACAACTTCCATTTCAATTTTGTCTCATTTTACTTGACACTCTGTCCACTGAGGGATCTATAAATGATAAGTTCCTTGAAAAACAAGAGTTGAGGAATATCCAGGAACTGGTTTTCTTAATGAAAAACGATCAGTTTGCATTCTACTTTAAAGAGGGAGCCCGGCTAGCTCAGTCGGTAGAGCATGAGACTCTTAATCTCAGGGTCGTGGGTTCGAGCCCCACGTTGGGCGAAAACGAGTAATTTTTGCAGGATTATTGAATTGGATCTCATAATATGGCAATTAATCTTGCATTAGACATGCATTAACTCCCAAAAATTGTATATCTTTGGTTTCCCATTGGTGGGAAATGTAACTTCAAGATTAGGTAGGGCATTAGTCTAGATTAACATACAGCGATATTACTCCTATTCAAGTACTAAACAGGCCAACCTGAACTGTAAAACATCCCCTAAGTGGAGGTAAGGCATCAGTTAGGAGTGAACTGAACACTCATGTAATGGGCAATTTGACGTCAAATAAAGTGTGGTAGGCATTAACATTACTTTTGAAATGTTATTCTGAGGGAGCACACTGGGGAATTAGCTCAAATGGTAGGGCGCTCGCTTAGCATGCGAGAGGTAGCGGGATCGATGCCCGCATTCTCCATTCTAAAATGTACATACATTTTATTTTTAACTTGTCATTGCCAAGCTTGTTGCATAGTAAGAACAGATAAATCACAGATGGCTTTCATATATGGTCACATCATAACAACTAAAGGGGTTTTATCAAAAGGGTTTAGGTATTCGTTAGCTTGTGAGAGCAATTTGAGTTCTTATGCAATCTCACAATGACATTTCCACAACTTCCATTTCAATTTTGTCTCATTTTACTTGACACTCTGTCCACTGAGGGATCTATAAATGATAAGTTCCTTGAAAAACAAGAGTTGAGGAATATCCAGGAACTGGTTTTCTTAATGAAAAACGATCAGTTTGCATACTACTTTAAAGAGGGAGCCCGGCTAGCTCAGTCGGTAGAGCATGAGACTCTTAATCTCAGGGTCGTGGGTTCGAGCCCCACGTTGGGCGAAAACGAGTAATTTTTGCAGGATTATTGCATTGGATCTCATATTATCGCAATTAATCTAGCATTAGACATGCAATAACTCCCAAAAATTGTATATCTTTGGTTTCCCATTGGTGGGAAATGTAACTTCAAGATTAGGTAGGGCATTAGTCTAGATTAACATACAGCGATATTACTCCTATTCAAGTACTAAACAGGCCAACCTGAACTGTAAAACAATCCCTAAGTGGAGGTAAGGCATCAGTTAGGAGTGAACTGAACACTCATTTAATGGGCAATTTGACGTCAAATAAAGTGTGGTAGGCATTAACATTACTTTTGAAATGTTATTCCGAGGGAGCACACAGGGTAATTAGCTCAAATGGTAGGGCGCTCGCTTAGCATGCGAGAGGTAGCGGGATCGATGCCCGCATTCTCCATTCTAAAATGTACATACATTTTATTTTTAACTTGTCATTGCCAAGCTTGTTGCATAGTAAGAACAGATAAATCACAGATGGCTTTCATATATGGTCACATCATAACAACTAAAGGGGTTTTATCAAAAGGGTTTAGGTATTCGTTAGCTTGTGAGAGCAATTTGAGTTCTTATGCAATCTCACAATGACATTTCCACAACTTCCATTTCAATTTTGTCTCATTTTACTTGACACTCTGTCCACTGAGGGATCTATAAATGATAAGTTCCTTGAAAAACAAGAGTTGAGGAATATCCAGGAACTGGTTTTCTTAATGAAAAACGATCAGTTTGCATTCTACTTTAAAGAGGGAGCCCGGCTAGCTAAGTCGGTAGAGCATGAGACTCTTAATCTCAGGGTCGTGGGTTCGAGCCCCACGTTGGGCAAAAACGAGTAATTTTTGCAGGATTATTGCATTGGATCTCATAATATGGCAATTAATCTTGCATTAGACATGCATTAACTCCCAAAAATTGTATATCTTTGGTTTCCCATTGGTGGGAAATGTAACTTCAAGATTAGGTAGGGCATTAGTCTAGATTAACATACAGCGATATTACTCCTATTCAAGTACTAAACAGGCCAACCTGAACTGTAAAACAATCCCTAAGTGGAGGTAAGGCATCAGTTAGGAGTGAACTGAACACTCATGTAATGGGCAATTTGACGTCAAATAAAGTGTGGTAGGCATTAACATTACTTTTGAAATGTTATTCTGAGGGAGCACACAGGGGAATTAGCTCAAATGGTAGGGCGCTCGCTTAGCATGCGAGAGGTAGCGGGATCGATGCCCGCATTCTCCATTCTAAAATGTACATACATTTTATTTTTAACTTGTCATTGCCAAGCTTGTTGCATAGTAAGAACCGATAAATCACAGATGGCTTTCATATATGGTCACATCATAACAACTAAAGGGGTTTTATCAAAAGGGTTTAGGTATTCGTTAGCTTGTGAGAGCAATTTGAGTTCTTATGCAATCTCACAATGACATTTCCACAACTTCCATTTCAATTTTGTCTCATTTTACTTGACACTCTGTCCACTGAGGGATCTATAAATGATAAGTTCCTTGAAAGACAAGTTGAGGAATATCCAGGAACTGGTTTTCTTAATGAAAAACGATCAGTTTGCATACTACTTTAAAGAGGGAGCCCGGCTAGCTCAGTCGGTAGAGCATGAGACTCTTAATCTCAGGGTCGTGGGTTCGAGCCACACGTTGGGCGAAAACGAGTAATTTTTGCAGGATTATTGCATTGGATCTCATATTATGGCAATTAATCTTGCATTAGACATGCAATAACTCCCAAAAATTGTATATCTTTGGTTTCCCATTGGTGGGAAATGTAACTTCAAGATTAGGTAGGGCATTAGTCTAGATTAACATACAGCGATATTACTCCTATTCAAGTACTAAACAGGCCAACCTGAACTGTAAAACAATCCCTAAGTGGAGGTAAGGCATCAGTTAGGAGTGAACTGAACACTCATGTAATGGGCAATTTGACGTCAAATAAAGTGTGGTAGGCATTAACATTACTTTTGAAATGTTATTCTGAGGGAGCACACAGGGGAATTAGCTCAAATGGTAGAGCGCTCGCTTAGCATGCGAGAGGTAGCGGGATCGATGCCCGCATTCTCCATTCTAAAATGTACATACATTTTATTTTTAACTTGTCATTGCCAAGCTTGTTGCATAGTAAGAACAGATAAATCACAAATGGCTTTCATATATGGTCACATCATAACAAGTAAAGGGGTTTTATCAAAAGGGTTTAGGTATTTGTTAGCTTGTGAGAGCAATTTGAGTTCTTATGCAATCTCACAATGACATTTCCACAACTTCCATTTCAATTTTGTCTCATTTTACTTGACACTCTGTCCACTGAGGGATCTATAAATGATAAGTTCCTTGAAAAACAAGAGTTGAGGAATATCCAGGAACTTGTTTTCTTAATGAAAAACGATCAGTTTGCATACTACTTTAAAGAGGGAGCCCGGCTAGCTCAGTCGGTAGAGCATGAGACTCTAAATCTCAGGGTTGTGGGTTCGATCCCCACGTTGGGCGAAAACAAGTAATTTTTGCAGGATTATTGCATTGGATCTCATAATATGGCAATTAATCTTGCATTAGACATGCAATAACTCCCAAAAATTGTATATCTTTGGTTTCCCATTGGTGGGAAATGTAACTTCAAGATTAGGTAGGGCATTAGTCTAGATTAACATACAGCGATATTACTCCTATTCAAGTACTAAACAGGCCAACCTGAACTGTAAAACAATCCCTAAGTGGAGGTAAGGCATCAGTTAGGAGTGAACTGAACACTCATGTAATGGGCAATTTGACGTCAAATAAAGTGTGGTAGGTATTAACATTACTTTTGAAATGTTATTCTGAGGGAGCACACAGGGGAATTAGCTCAAATGGTAGGGCGCTCGCTTAGCATGCGAGAGGTAGCGGGATCGATGCCCGCATTCTCCATTCTAAAATGTACATGCATTTTATTTTTAACTTGTTATTGCCAAGCTTGTTGCATAGTAAGAACAGATAAATCACAGATGGCTTTCATATATGGTCACATCATAACAACTAAAGGGGTTTTATCAAAAGGGTTTAGGTATTCGTTAGCTTGTGAGAGCAATTTGAGTTCTTATGCAATCTCACAATGACATTTCCACAACTTCCATTTCAATTTTGTCTCATTTTACTTGACACTCTGTCCACTGAGGGATCTATAAATGATAAGTTCCTTGAAAAACAAGAGTTGAGGAATATCCAGGAACTGGTTTTCTTAATGAAAAACGATCAGTTTGCATTCTACTTTAAAGAGGGAGCCCGGCTAGCTCAGTCGGTAGAGCATAAGACTCTTAATCTCAGGGTCGTGGGTTCAAGCCCCACGTTGGGCAAAAACGAGTAATTTTTGCAGGATTATTGCATTGGATCTCATAATATGGCAATTAATCTTGCATTAGACATGCATTAACTCCCAAAAATTGTATATCTTTGGTTTCCCATTGGTGGGAAATGTAACTTCAAGATTAGGTAGGGCATTAGTCTAGATTAACATACAGCGATATTACTCCTATTCAAGTACTAAACAGGCCAACCTGAACTGTAAAACAATCCCTAAGTGGAGGTAAGGCATCAGTTAGGAGTGAACTGAACACTCATGTAATGGGCAATTTGACGTCAAATAAAGTGTGGTAGGCATTAACATTACTTTTGAAATGTTATTCTGAGGGAGCACACAGGGGAATTAGCTCAAATGGTAGGGCGCTCGCTTAGCATGCGAGAGGTAGCGGGATCGATGCCCGCATTCTCCATTCTAAAATGTACATACATTTTATTTTTAACTTGTCATTGCCAAGCTTGTTGCATAGTAAGAACCGATAAATCACAGATGGCTTTCATATATGGTCACATCATAACAACTAAAGGGGTTTTATCAAAAGGGTTTAGGTATTCGTTAGCTTGTGAGAGCAATTTGAGTTCTTATGCAATCTCACAATGACATTTCCACAACTTCCATTTCAATTTTGTCTCATTTTACTTGACACTCTGTCCACTGAGGGATCTATAAATGATAAGTTCCTTGAAAGACAAGTTGAGGAATATCCAGGAACTGGTTTTCTTAATGAAAAACGATCAGTTTGCATACTACTTTAAAGAGGGAGCCCGGCTAGCTCAGTCGGTAGAGCATGAGACTCTTAATCTCAGGGTCGTGGGTTCGAGCCACACGTTGGGCGAAAACGAGTAATTTTTGCAGGATTATTGCATTGGATCTCATATTATGGCAATTAATCTTGCATTAGACATGCAATAACTCCCAAAAATTGTATATCTTTGGTTTCCCATTGGTGGGAAATGTAACTTCAAGATTAGGTAGGGCATTAGTCTAGATTAACATACAGCGATATTACTCCTATTCAAGTACTAAACAGGCCAACCTGAACTGTAAAACAATCCCTAAGTGGAGGTAAGGCATCAGTTAGGAGTGAACTGAACACTCATGTAATGGGCAATTTGACGTCAAATAAAGTGTGGTAGGCATTAACGTTACTTTTGAAATGTTATTCTGAGGGAGCACACAGGGGAATTAGCTCAAATGGTAGAGCGCTCGCTTAGCATGCGAGAGGTAGCGGGATCGATGCCCGCATTCTCCATTCTAAAATGTACATACATTTTATTTTTAACTTGTCATTGCCAAGCTTGTTGCATAGTAAGAACAGATAAATCACAAATGGCTTTCATATATGGTCACATCATAACAAGTAAAGGGGTTTTATCAAAAGGGTTTAGGTATTTGTTAGCTTGTGAGAGCAATTTGAGTTCTTATGCAATCTCACAATGACATTTCCACAACTTCCATTTCAATTTTGTCTCATTTTACTTGACACTCTGTCCACTGAGGGATCTATAAATGATAAGTTCCTTGAAAAACAAGAGTTGAGGAATATCCAGGAACTGGTTTTCTTAATGAAAAACGATCAGTTTGCATACTACTTTAAAGAGGGAGCCCGGCTAGCTCAGTCGGTAGAGCATGAGACTCTAAATCTCAGGGTTGTGGGTTCGATCCCCACGTTGGGCGAAAACAAGTAATTTTTGCAGGATTATTGCATTGGATCTCATAATATGGCAATTAATCTTGCATTAGACATGCAATAACTCCCAAAAATTGTATATCTTTGGTTTCCCATTGGTGGGAAATGTAACTTCAAGATTAGGTAGGGCATTAGTCTAGATTAACATACAGCGATATTACTCCTATTCAAGTACTAAACAGGCCAACCTGAACTGTAAAACAATCCCTAAGTGGAGGTAAGGCATCAGTTAGGAGTGAACTGAACACTCATGTAATGGGCAATTTGACGTCAAATAAAGTGTGGTAGGCATTAACATTACTTTTGAAATGTTATTCTGAGGGAGCACACAGGGGAATTAGCTCATATGGTAGGGCGCTCGCTTAGCATGCGAGAGGTAGCTGGATCGATGCCCGCATTCTCCATTCTAAAATGTACATACATTTTATTTTTAACTTGTCATTGCCAAGCTTGTTGCATAGTAAGAACAGATAAATCACAGATGGCTTTCATATATGGTCCACTGAGGGATCTATAAATGATAAGTTCCTTGAAAAACAAGAGTTGAGGAATATCCAGGAACTGGTTTTCTTAATGAAAAACGATCAGTTTGCATACTACTTTAAAGAGGGAGCCTGGCTAGCTCAGTCGGTAGAGCATGAGACTCTTAATCTCAGGGTCGTGGGTTTGAGCCCCACGTTGGGCGAAAACGAGTAATTTTTGCAGGATTATTGCATTGGATCTCATAATATGGCAATTAATCTTGCATTAGACATGCAATAACTCCCAAAAATTGTATATCTTTGGTTTCCCATTGGTGGGAAATGTAACTTCAAGATTAGGTAGGGCATTAGTCTAGATTAACATACAGCGATATTACTCCTATTCAAGTACTAAACAGGCCAACCTGAACTGTAAAACAATCCCTAAGTGGAGGTAAGGCATCAGTTAGGAGTGAACTGAACACTCATGTAATGGGCAATTTGACGTCAAATAAAGTGTGGTAGGCATTAACATTACTTTTGAAATGTTATTCTGAGGGAGCACACAGGGGAATTAGCTCAAATGGTAGGGCGCTCGCTTAGCATGCGAGAGGTAGCGGGATCGATGCCCGCATTCTCCATTCTAAAATGTACATGCATTTTATTTTTAACTTGTTATTGCCAAGCTTGTTGCATAGTAAGAACAGATAAATCACAGATGGCTTTCATATATGGTCACATCATAACAACTAAAGGGGTTTTATCAAAAGGGTTTAGGTATTCGTTAGCTTGTGAGAGCAATTTGAGTTCTTATGCAATCTCACAATGACATTTCCACAACTTCCATTTCAATTTTGTCTCATTTTACTTGACACTCTGTCCACTGAGGGATCTATAAATGATAAGTTCCTTGAAAAACAAGAGTTGAGGAATATCCAGGAACTGGTTTTCTTAATGAAAAACGATCAGTTTGCATTCTACTTTAAAGAGGGAGCCCGGCTAGCTCAGTCGGTAGAGCATAAGACTCTTAATCTCAGGGTCGTGGGTTCAAGCCCCACGTTGGGCAAAAACGAGTAATTTTTGCAGGATTATTGCATTGGATCTCATAATATGGCAATTAATCTTGCATTAGACATGCATTAACTCCCAAAAATTGTATATCTTTGGTTTCCCATTGGTGGGAAATGTAACTTCAAGATTAGGTAGGGCATTAGTCTAGATTAACATACAGCGATATTACTCCTATTCAAGTACTAAACAGGCCAACCTGAACTGTAAAACAATCCCTAAGTGGAGGTAAGGCATCAGTTAGGAGTGAACTGAACACTCATGTAATGGGCAATTTGACGTCAAATAAAGTGTGGTAGGCATTAACATTACTTTTGAAATGTTATTCTGAGGGAGCACACAGGGGAATTAGCTCAAATGGTAGGGCGCTCGCTTAGCATGCGAGAGGTAGCGGGATCGATGCCCGCATTCTCCATTCTAAAATGTACATACATTTTATTTTTAACTTGTCATTGCCAAGCTTGTTGCATAGTAAGAACCGATAAATCACAGATGGCTTTCATATATGGTCACATCATAACAACTAAAGGGGTTTTATCAAAAGGGTTTAGGTATTCGTTAGCTTGTGAGAGCAATTTGAGTTCTTATGCAATCTCACAATGACATTTCCACAACTTCCATTTCAATTTTGTCTCATTTTACTTGACACTCTGTCCACTGAGGGATCTATAAATGATAAGTTCCTTGAAAGACAAGTTGAGGAATATCCAGGAACTGGTTTTCTTAATGAAAAACGATCAGTTTGCATACTACTTTAAAGAGGGAGCCCGGCTAGCTCAGTCGGTAGAGCATGAGACTCTTAATCTCAGGGTCGTGGGTTCGAGCCACACGTTGGGCGAAAACGAGTAATTTTTGCAGGATTATTGCATTGGATCTCATATTATGGCAATTAATCTTGCATTAGACATGCAATAACTCCCAAAAATTGTATATCTTTGGTTTCCCATTGGTGGGAAATGTAACTTCAAGATTAGGTAGGGCATTAGTCTAGATTAACATACAGCGATATTACTCCTATTCAAGTACTAAACAGGCCAACCTGAACTGTAAAACAATCCCTAAGTGGAGGTAAGGCATCAGTTAGGAGTGAACTGAACACTCATGTAATGGGCAATTTGACGTCAAATAAAGTGTGGTAGGCATTAACGTTACTTTTGAAATGTTATTCTGAGGGAGCACACAGGGGAATTAGCTCAAATGGTAGAGCGCTCGCTTAGCATGCGAGAGGTAGCGGGATCGATGCCCGCATTCTCCATTCTAAAATGTACATACATTTTATTTTTAACTTGTCATTGCCAAGCTTGTTGCATAGTAAGAACAGATAAATCACAAATGGCTTTCATATATGGTCACATCATAACAAGTAAAGGGGTTTTATCAAAAGGGTTTAGGTATTTGTTAGCTTGTGAGAGCAATTTGAGTTCTTATGCAATCTCACAATGACATTTCCACAACTTCCATTTCAATTTTGTCTCATTTTACTTGACACTCTGTCCACTGAGGGATCTATAAATGATAAGTTCCTTGAAAAACAAGAGTTGAGGAATATCCAGGAACTGGTTTTCTTAATGAAAAACGATCAGTTTGCATACTACTTTAAAGAGGGAGCCCGGCTAGCTCAGTCGGTAGAGCATGAGACTCTAAATCTCAGGGTTGTGGGTTCGATCCCCACGTTGGGCGAAAACAAGTAATTTTTGCAGGATTATTGCATTGGATCTCATAATATGGCAATTAATCTTGCATTAGACATGCAATAACTCCCAAAAATTGTATATCTTTGGTTTCCCATTGGTGGGAAATGTAACTTCAAGATTAGGTAGGGCATTAGTCTAGATTAACATACAGCGATATTACTCCTATTCAAGTACTAAACAGGCCAACCTGAACTGTAAAACAATCCCTAAGTGGAGGTAAGGCATCAGTTAGGAGTGAACTGAACACTCATGTAATGGGCAATTTGACGTCAAATAAAGTGTGGTAGGCATTAACATTACTTTTGAAATGTTATTCTGAGGGAGCACACAGGGGAATTAGCTCATATGGTAGGGCGCTCGCTTAGCATGCGAGAGGTAGCTGGATCGATGCCCGCATTCTCCATTCTAAAATGTACATACATTTTATTTTTAACTTGTCATTGCCAAGCTTGTTGCATAGTAAGAACAGATAAATCACAGATGGCTTTCATATATGGTCCACTGAGGGATCTATAAATGATAAGTTCCTTGAAAAACAAGAGTTGAGGAATATCCAGGAACTGGTTTTCTTAATGAAAAACGATCAGTTTGCATTCTACTTTAAAGAGGGAGCCTGGCTAGCTCAGTCGGTAGAGCATGAGACTCTTAATCTCAGGGTCGTGGGTTTGAGCCCCACGTTGGGCGAAAACGAGTAATTTTTGCAGGATTATTGCATTGGATCTCATAATATGGCAATTAATCTTGCATTAGACATGCAATAACTCCCAAAAATTGTATATCTTTGGTTTCCCATTGGTGGGAAATGTAACTTCAAGATTAGGTAGGGCATTAGTCTAGATTAACATACAGCGATATTACTCCTATTCAAGTACTAAACAGGCCAACCTGAACTGTAAAACAATCCCTAAGTGGAGGTAAGGCATCAGTTAGGAGTGAACTGAACACTCATGTAATGGGCAATTTGACGTCAAATAAAGTGTGGTAGGCATTAACATTACTTTTGAAATGTTATTCTGAGGGAGCACACAGGGGAATTAGCTCAAATGGTAGGGCGCTCGCTTAGCATGCGAGAGGTAGCGGGATCGATGCCCGCATTCTCCATTCTAAAATGTACATGCATTTTATTTTTAACTTGTCATTGCCAAGCTTGTTGCATAGTAAGAACAGATAAATCACAGATGGCTTTCATATATGGTCACATCATAACAACTAAAGGGGTTTTATCAAAAGGGTTTAGGTATTCGTTAGCTTGTGAGAGCAATTTGAGTTCTTATGCAATCTCACAATGACATTTCCACAACTTCCATTTCAATTTTGTCTCATTTTACTTGACACTCTGTCCACTGAGGGATCTATAAATGATAAGTTCCTTGAAAAACAAGAGTTGAGGAATATCCAGGAACTGGTTTTCTTAATGAAAAACGATCAGTTTGCATTCTACTTTAAAGAGGGAGCCCGGCTAGCTCAGTTGGTAGAGCATAAGACTCTTAATCTCAGGGTCGTGGGTTCGAGCCCCACGTTGGGCAAAAACGAGTAATTTTTGCAGGATTATTGCATTGGATCTCATAATATGGCAATTAATCTTGCATTAGACATGCATTAACTCCCAAAAATTGTATATCTTTGGTTTCCCATTGGTGGGAAATGTAACTTCAAGATTAGGTAGGGCATTAGTCTAGATTAACATACAGCGATATTACTCCTATTCAAGTACTAAACAGGCCAACCTGAACTGTAAAACAATCCCTAAGTGGAGGTAAGGCATCAGTTAGGAGTGAACTGAACACTCATGTAATGGGCAATTTGACGTCAAATAAAGTGTGGTAGGCATTAACGTTACTTTTGAAATGTTATTCTGAGGGAGCACACAGGGGAATTAGCTCAAATGGTAGGGCGCTCGCTTAGCATGCGAGAGGTAGCGGGATCGATGCCCGCATTCTCCATTCTAAAATGTAAATACATTTTATTTTTAACTTGTCATTGCCAAGCTTGTTGCATAGTAAGAACAGATAAATCACAGATGGCTTTCATATATGGTCACATCATAACAACTAAAGGGGTTTTATGAAAAGGGTTTAGGTATTCGTTAGCTTGTGAGAGCAATTTGAGTTCTTATGCAATCTCACAATGACATTTCCACAACTTCCATTTCAATTTTGTCTCATTTTACTTGACACTCTGTCCACTGAGGGATCTATAAATGATAAGTTCCTTGAAAAACAAGAGTTGAGGAATATCCAGGAACTGGTTTTCTTAATGAAAAACGATCAGTTTGCATTCTACTTTAAAGAGGGAGCCCGGCTAGCTCAGTCGGTAGAGCATGAGACTCTTAATCTCAGGGTCGTGGGTTCGAGCCCCACGTTGGGCGAAAACGAGTAATTTTTGCAGGATTATTGAATTGGATCTCATAATATGGCAATTAATCTTGCATTAGACATGCATTAACTCCCAAAAATTGTATATCTTTGGTTTCCCATTGGTGGGAAATGTAACTTCAAGATTAGGTAGGGCATTAGTCTAGATTAACATACAGCGATATTACTCCTATTCAAGTACTAAACAGGCCAACCTGAACTGTAAAACAATCCCTAAGTGGAGGTAAGGCATCAGTTAGGAGTGAACTGAACACTCATGTAATGGGCAATTTGACGTCAAATAAAGTGTGGTAGGCATTAACGTTACTTTTGAAATGTTATTCTGAGGGAGCACACAGGGGAATTAGCTCAAATGGTAGGGCGCTCGCTTAGCATGCGAGAGGTAGCGGGATCGATGCCCGCATTCTCCATTCTAAAATGTACATACATTTTATTTTTAACTTGTCATTGCCAAGCTTGTTGCATAGTAAGAACAGATAAATCACAGATGGCTTTCATATATGGTCACATCATAACAACTAAAGGGGTTTTATCAAAAGGGTTTAGGTATTCGTTAGCTTGTGAGAGCAATTTGAGTTCTTATGCAATCTCACAATGACATTTCCACAACTTCCATTTCAATTTTGTCTCATTTTACTTGACACTCTGTCCACTGAGGGATCTATAAATGATAAGTTCCTTGAAAAACAAGAGTTGAGGAATATCCAGGAACTGGTTTTCTTAATGAAAAACGATCAGTTTGCATTCTACTTTAAAGAGGGAGCCCGGCTAGCTCAGTCGGTAGAGCATAAGACTCTTAATCTCAGGGTCGTGGGTTTGAGCCCCACGTTGGGCGAAAACGAGTAATTTTTGCAGGATTATTGCATTGGATCTCATAATATGGCAATTAATCTTGCATTAGACATGCATTAACTCCCAAAAATTGTATATCTTTGGTTTCCCATTGGTGGGAAATGTAACTTCAAGATTAGGTAGGGCATTAGTCTAGATTAACCTACAGCGATATTACTCCTATTCAAGTACTAAACAGGCCAACCTGAACTGTAAAACATCCCCTAAGTGGAGGTAAGGCATCAGTTAGGAGTGAACTGAACACTCATGTAATGGGCAATTTGACGTCAAATAAAGTGTGGTAGGCATTGACGTTACTTTTGAAATGTTATTCTGAGGGAGCACACAGGGGAATTAGCTCAAATGGTAGAGCGCTCGCTTAGCATGCGAGAGGTAGCGGGATCGATGCCCGCATTCTCCATTCTAAAATGTACATACATTTTATTTTTAACTTGTCATTGCCAAGCTTGTTGCATAGTAAGAACAGATAAATCACAAATGGCTTTCATATATGGTCACATCATAACAAGTAAAGGGGTTTTATCAAAAGGGTTTAGGTATTTGTTAGCTTGTGAGAGCAATTTGAGTTCTTATGCAATCTCACAATGACATTTCCACAACTTCCATTTCAATTTTGTCTCATTTTACTTGACACTCTGTCCACTGAGGGATCTATAAATGATAAGTTCCTTGAAAAACAAGAGTTGAGGAATATCCAGGAACTGGTTTTCTTAATGAAAAACGATCAGTTTGCATACTACTTTAAAGAGGGAGCCCGGCTAGCTCAGTCGGTAGAGCATGAGACTCTAAATCTCAGGGTTGTGGGTTCGATCCCCACGTTGGGCGAAAACAAGTAATTTTTGCAGGATTATTGCATTGGATCTCATAATATGGCAATTAATCTTGCATTAGACATGCAATAACTCCCAAAAATTGTATATCTTTGGTTTCCCATTGGTGGGAAATGTAACTTCAAGATTAGGTAGGGCATTAGTCTAGATTAACATACAGCGATATTACTCCTATTCAAGTACTAAACAGGCCAACCTGAACTGTAAAACAATCCCTAAGTGGAGGTAAGGCATCAGTTAGGAGTGAACTGAACACTCATGTAATGGGCAATTTGACGTCAAATAAAGTGTGGTAGGCATTAACATTACTTTTGAAATGTTATTCTGAGGGAGCACACAGGGGAATTAGCTCAAATGGTAGGGCGCTCGCTTAGCATGCGAGAGGTAGCTGGATCGATGCCCGCATTCTCCATTCTAAAATGTACATACATTTTATTTTTAACTTGTCATTGCCAAGCTTGTTGCATAGTAAGAACAGATAAATCACAGATGGCTTTCATATATGGTCACATCATAACAACTAAAGGGGTTTTATGAAAAGGGTTTAGGTATTCGTTAGCTTGTGAGAGCAATTTGAGTTCTTATGCAATCTCACAATGACATTTCCACAACTTCCATTTCAATTTTGTCTCATTTTACTTGACACTCTGTCCACTGAGGGATCTATAAATGATAAGTTCCTTGAAAAACAAGAGTTGAGGAATATCCAGGAACTGGTTTTCTTAATGAAAAACGATCAGTTTGCATTCTACTTTAAAGAGGAAGCCCGGCTAGCTCAGTCGGTAGAGCATGAGACTCTTAATCTCAGGGTCGTGGGTTCGAGCCCCACGTTGGGCGAAAACGAGTAATTTTTGCAGGATTATTGAATTGGATCTCATAATATGGCAATTAATCTTGCATTAGACATGCATTAACTCCCAAAAATTGTATATCTTTGGTTTCCCATTGGTGGGAAATGTAACTTCAAGATTAGGTAGGGCATTAGTCTAGATTAACATACAGCGATATTACTCCTATTCAAGTACTAAACAGGCCAACCTGAACTGTAAAACAATCCCTAAGTGGAGGTAAGGCATCAGTTAGGAGTGAACTGAACACTCATGTAATGGGCAATTTGACGTCAAATAAAGTGTGGTAGGCATTAACGTTACTTTTGAAATGTTATTCTGAGGGAGCACACAGGGGAATTAGCTCAAATGGTAGGGCGCTCGCTTAGCATGCGAGAGGTAGCGGGATCGATACCCGCATTCTCCATTCTAAAATGTACATACATTTTATTTTTAACTTGTCATTGCCAAGCTTGTTGCATAGTAAGAACAGATAAATCACAGATGGCTTTCATATATGGTCACATCATAACAACTAAAGGGGTTTTATCAAAAGGGTTTAGGTATTCGTTAGCTTGTGAGAGCAATTTGAGTTCTTATGCAATCTCACAATGACATTTCCACAACTTCCATTTCAATTTTGTCTCATTTTACTTGACACTCTGTCCACTGAGGGATCTATAAATGATAAGTTCCTTGAAAAACAAGAGTTGAGGAATATCCAGGAACTGGTTTTCTTAATGAAAAACGATCAGTTTGCATTCTACTTTAAAGAGGGAGCCCGGCTAGCTCAGTCGGTAGAGCATAAGACTCTTAATCTCAGGGTCGTGGGTTTGAGCCCCACATTGGGCGAAAACGAGTAATTTTTGCAGGATTATTGCATTGGATCTCATAATATGGCAATTAATCTTGCATTAGACATGCATTAACTCCCAAAAATTGTATATCTTTGGTTTCCCATTGGTGGGAAATGTAACTTCAAGATTAGGTAGGGCATTAGTCTAGATTAACCTACAGCGATATTACTCCTATTCAAGTACTAAACAGGCCAACCTGAACTGTAAAACATCCCCTAAGTGGAGGTAAGGCATCAGTTAGGAGTGAACTGAACACTCATGTAATGGGCAATTTGACGTCAAATAAAGTGTGGTAGGCATTAACGTTACTTTTGAAATGTTATTCTGAGGGAGCACACAGGGGAATTAGCTCAAATGGTAGGGCGCTCGCTTAGCATGCGAGAGGTAGCTGGATCGATGCCCGCATTCTCCATTCTAAAATGTACATACATTTTATTTTTAACTTGTCATTGCCAAGCTTGTTGCATAGTAAGAACAGATAAATCACAGATGGCTTTCATATATGGTCACATCATAACAACTAAAGGGGTTTTATGAAAAGGGTTTAGGTATTCGTTAGCTTGTGAGAGCAATTTGAGTTCTTATGCAATCTCACAATGACATTTCCACAACTTCCATTTCAATTTTGTCTCATTTTACTTGACACTCTGTCCACTGAGGGATCTATAAATGATACGTTCCTTGAAAAACAAGAGTTGAGGAATATCCAGGAACTGGTTTTCTTAATGAAAAACGATCAGTTTGCATTCTACTTTAAAGAGGGAGCCCGGCTAGCTCAGTCGGTAGAGCATGAGACTCTTAATCTCAGGGTCGTGGGTTCGAGCCCCACGTTGGGCGAAAACGAGTAATTTTTGCAGGATTATTGAATTGGATCTCATAATATGGCAATTAATCTTGCATTAGACATGCATTAACTCCCAAAAATTGTATATCTTTGGTTTCCCATTGGTGGGAAATGTAACTTCAAGATTAGGTAGGGCATTAGTCTAGATTAACATACAGCGATATTACTCCTATTCAAGTACTAAACAGGCCAACCTGAACTGTAAAACAATCCCTAAGTGGAGGTAAGGCATCAGTTAGGAGTGAACTGAACACTCATGTAATGGGCAATTTGACGTCAAATAAAGTGTGGTAGGCATTAACGTTACTTTTGAAATGTTATTCTGAGGGAGCACACAGGGGAATTAGCTCAAATGGTAGGGCGCTCGCTTAGCATGCGAGAGGTAGCGGGATCGATGCCCGCATTCTCCATTCTAAAATGTACATACATTTTATTTTTAACTTGTCATTGCCAAGCTTGTTGCATAGTAAGAACAGATAAATCACAGATGGCTTTCATATATGGTCACATCATAACAACTAAAGGGGTTTTATGAAAAGGGTTTAGGTATTCGTTAGCTTGTGAGAGCAATTTGAGTTCTTATGCAATCTCACAATGACATTTCCACAACTTCCATTTCAATTTTGTCTCATTTTACTTGACACTCTGTCCACTGAGGGATCTATAAATGATAAG
The DNA here is from genome assembly GCF_964261635.1 of Lissotriton helveticus. Taxonomy (NCBI): domain Eukaryota; kingdom Metazoa; phylum Chordata; class Amphibia; order Caudata; family Salamandridae; genus Lissotriton; species Lissotriton helveticus. The sequence goes on along the minus strand of NC_136058.1, from coordinate 336,300,382 downwards.
TTCCTTGAAAAACAAGAGTTGAGGAATATCCAGGAACTGGTTTTCTTAATGAAAAACGATCAGTTTGCATTCTACTTTAAAGAGGGAGCCCGGCTAGCTCAGTCGGTAGAGCATGAGACTCTTAATCTCAGGGTCGTGGGTTCGAGCCCCACGTTGGGCGAAAACGAGTAATTTTTGCAGGATTATTGAATTGGATCTCATAATATGGCAATTAATCTTGCATTAGACATGCATTAACTCCCAAAAATTGTATATCTTTGGTTTCCCATTGGTGGGAAATGTAACTTCAAGATTAGGTAGGGCATTAGTCTAGATTAACATACAGCGATATTACTCCTATTCAAGTACTAAACAGGCCAACCTGAACTGTAAAACAATCCCTAAGTGGAGGTAAGGCATCAGTTAGGAGTGAACTGAACACTCATGTAATGGGCAATTTGACGTCAAATAAAGTGTGGTAGGCATTAACGTTACTTTTGAAATGTTATTCTGAGGGAGCACACAGGGGAATTAGCTCAAATGGTAGGGCGCTCGCTTAGCATGCGAGAGGTAGCGGGATCGATGCCCGCATTCTCCATTCCAAAATGTACATACATTTTATTTTTAACTTGTCATTGCCAAGCTTGTTGCATAGTAAGAACAGATAAATCACAGATGGCTTTCATATATGGTCACATCATAACAACTAAAGGGGTTTTATCAAAAGGGTTTAGGTATTCGTTAGCTTGTGAGAGCAATTTGAGTTCTTATGCAATCTCACAATGACATTTCCACAACTTCCATTTCAATTTTGTCTCATTTTACTTGACACTCTGTCCACTGAGGGATCTATAAATGATAAGTTCCTTGAAAAACAAGAGTTGAGGAATATCCAGGAACTGGTTTTCTTAATGAAAAACGATCAGTTTGCATTCTACTTTAAAGAGGGAGCCCGGCTAGCTCAGTCGGTAGAGCATAAGACTCTTAATCTCAGGGTCGTGGGTTTGAGCCCCACGTTGGGCGAAAACGAGTAATTTTTGCAGGATTATTGCATTGGATCTCATAATATGGCAATTAATCTTGCATTAGACATGCATTAACTCCCAAAAATTGTATATCTTTGGTTTCCCATTGGTGGGAAATGTAACTTCAAGATTAGGTAGGGCATTAGTCTAGATTAACATACAGCGATATTACTCCTATTCAAGTACTAAACAGGCCAACCTGAACTGTAAAACATCCCCTAAGTGGAGGTAAGGCATCAGTTAGGAGTGAACTGAACACTCATGTAATGGGCAATTTGACGTCAAATAAAGTGTGGTAGGCATTAACATTACTTTTGAAATGTTATTCTGAGGGAGCACACTGGGGAATTAGCTCAAATGGTAGGGCGCTCGCTTAGCATGCGAGAGGTAGCGGGATCGATGACCGCATTCTCCATTCTAAAATGTACATACATTTTATTTTTAACTTGTCATTGCCAAGCTTGTTGCATAGTAAGAACAGATAAATCACAGATGGCTTTCATATATGGTCACATCATAACAACTAAAGGGGTTTTATCAAAAGGGTTTAGGTATTCGTTAGCTTGTGAGAGCAATTTGAGTTCTTATGCAATCTAACAATGACATTTCCACAACTTCCATTTCAATTTTGTCTCATTTTACTTGACACTCTGTCCACTGAGGGATCTATAAATGATAAGTTCCTTGAAAAACAAGAGTTGAGGAATATCCAGGAACTGGTTTTCTTAATGAAAAACGATCAGTTTGCATACTACTTTAAAGAGGGAGCCCGGCTAGCTCAGTCGGTAGAGCATGAGACTCTTAATCTCAGGGTCGTGGGTTCGAGCCCCACGTTGGGCGAAAACAAGTAATTTTTGCAGGATTATTGCATTGGATCTCATATTATGGCAATTAATCTAGCATTAGACATGCAATAACTCCCAAAAATTGTATATCTTTGGTTTCCCATTGGTGGGAAATGTAACTTCAAGATTAGGTAGGGCATTAGTCTAGATTAACATACAGCGATATTACTCCTATTCAAGTACTAAACAGGCCAACCTGAACTGTAAAACAATCCCTAAGTGGAGGTAAGGCATCAGTTAGGAGTGAACTGAACACTCATTTAATGGGCAATTTGACGTCAAATAAAGTGTGGTAGGCATTAACATTACTTTTGAAATGTTATTCTGAGGGAGCACACAGGGTAATTAGCTCAAATGGTAGGGCGCTCGCTTAGCATGCGAGAGGTAGCGGGATCGATGCCCGCATTCTCCATTCTAAAATGTACATACATTTTATTTTTAACTTGTCATTGCCAAGCTTGTTGCATAGTAAGAACAGATAAATCACAGATGGCTTTCATATATGGTCACATCATAACAACTAAAGGGGTTTTATCAAAAGGGTTTAGGTATTCGTTAGCTTGTGAGAGCAATTTGAGTTCTTATGCAATCTCACAATGACATTTCCACAACTTCCATTTCAATTTTGTCTCATTTTACTTGACACTCTGTCCACTGAGGGATCTATAAATGATAAGTTCCTTGAAAAACAAGAGTTGAGGAATATCCAGGAACTGGTTTTCTTAATGAAAAACGATCAGTTTGCATTCTACTTTAAAGAGGGAGCCCGGCTAGCTCAGTCGGTAGAGCATGAGACTCTTAATCTCAGGGTCGTGGGTTCGAGCCCCACGTTGGGCGAAAACGAGTAATTTTTGCAGGATTATTGCATTGGATCTCATAATATGGCAATTAATCTTGCATTAGACATGCATTAACTCCCAAAAATTGTATATCTTTGGTTTCCCATTGGTGGGAAATGTAACTTCAAGATTAGGTAGGGCATTAGTCTAGATTAACATACAGCGATATTACTCCTATTCAAGTACTAAACAGGCCAACCTGAACTGTAAAACAATCCCTAAGTGGAGGTAAGGCATCAGTTAGGAGTGAACTGAACACTCATGTAATGGGCAATTTGACGTCAAATAAAGTGTGGTAGGCATTAACGTTACTTTTGAAATGTTATTCTGAGGGAGCACACAGGGGAATTAGCTCAAATGGTAGAGCGCTCGCTTAGCATGCGAGAGGTAGCGGGATCGATGCCCGCATTCTCCATTCTAAAATGTACATACATTTTATTTTTAACTTGTCATTGCCAAGCTTGTTGCATAGTAAGAACAGATAAATCACAAATGGCTTTCATATATGGTCACATCATAACAAGTAAAGGGGTTTTATCAAAAGGGTTTAGGTATTTGTTAGCTTGTGAGAGCAATTTGAGTTCTTATGCAATCTCACAATGACATTTCCACAACTTCCATTTCAATTTTGTCTCATTTTACTTGACACTCTGTCCACTGAGGGATCTATAAATGATAAGTTCCTTGAAAAACAAGAGTTGAGGAATATCCAGGAACTGGTTTTCTTAATGAAAAACGATCAGTTTGCATACTACTTTAAAGAGGGAGCCCGGCTAGCTCAGTCGGTAGAGCATGAGACTCTAAATCTCAGGGTTGTGGGTTCAATCCCCACGTTGGGCGAAAACAAGTAATTTTTGCAGGATTATTGCATTGGATCTCATAATATGGCAATTAATCTTGCATTAGACATGCAATAACTCCCAAAAATTGTATATCTTTGGTTTCCCATTGGTGGGAAATGTAACTTCAAGATTAGGTAGGGCATTAGTCTAGATTAACATACAGCGATATTACTCCTATTCAAGTACTAAACAGGCCAACCTGAACTGTAAAACAATCCCTAAGTGGAGGTAAGGCATCAGTTAGGAGTGAACTGAACACTCATGTAATGGGCAATTTGACGTCAAATAAAGTGTGGTAGGCATTAACATTACTTTTGAAATGTTATTCTGAGGGAGCACACAGGGGAATTAGCTCAAATGGTAGGGCGCTCGCTTAGCATGCGAGAGGTAGCGGGATCGATGCCCGCATTCTCCATTCTAAAATGTACATACATTTTATTTTTAACTTGTCATTGCCAAGCTTGTTGCATAGTAAGAACAGATAAATCACAGATGGCTTTCATATATGGTCACATCATAACAACTAAAGGGGTTTTATCAAAAGGGTTTAGGTATTCGTTAGCTTGTGAGAGCAATTTGAGTTCTTATGCAATCTCACAATGACATTTCCACAACTTCCATTTCAATTTTGTCTCATTTTACTTGACACTCTGTCCACTGAGGGATCTATAAATGATAAGTTCCTTGAAAAACAAGAGTTGAGGAATATCCAGGAACTGGTTTTCTTAATGAAAAACGATCAGTTTGCATTCTACTTTAAAGAGGGAGCCCGGCTAGCTCAGTCGGTAGAGCATAAGACTCTTAATCTCAGGGTCGTGGGTTCGAGCCCCACGTTGGGCGAAAACGAGTAATTTTTGCAGGATTATTGCATTGGATCTCATAATATGGCAATTAATCTTGCATTAGACATGCATTAACTCCCAAAAATTGTATATCTTTGGTTTCCCATTGGTGGGAAATGTAACTTCAAGATTAGGTAGGGCATTAGTCTAGATTAACCTACACCGATATTACTCCTATTCAAGTACTAAACAGGCCAACCTGAACTGTAAAACATCCCCTAAGTGGAGGTAAGGCATCAGTTAGGAGTGAACTGAACACTCATGTAATGGGCAATTTGACGTCAAATAAAGTGTGGTAGGCATTAACGTTACTTTTGAAATGTTATTCTGAGGGAGCACACAGGGGAATTAGCTCAAATGGTAGGGCGCTCGCTTAGCATGCGAGAGGTAGCTGGATCGATGCCCGCATTCTCCATTCTAAAATGTACATACATTTTATTTTTAACTTGTCATTGCCAAGCTTGTTGCATAGTAAGAACAGATAAATCACAGATGGCTTTCATATATGGTCACATCATAACAACTAAAGGGGTTTTATGAAAAGGGTTTAGGTATTCGTTAGCTTGTGAGAGCAATTTGAGTTCTTATGCAATCTCACAATGACATTTCCACAACTTCCATTTCAATTTTGTCTCATTTTACTTGACACTCTGTCCACTGAGGGATCTATAAATGATAAGTTCCTTGAAAAACAAGAGTTGAGGAATATCCAGGAACTGGTTTTCTTAATGAAAAACGATCAGTTTGCATTCTACTTTAAAGAGGGAGCCCGGCTAGCTCAGTCGGTAGAGCATGAGACTCTTAATCTCAGGGTCGTGGGTTCGAGCCCCACGTTGGGCGAAAACAAGTAATTTTTGCAGGATTATTGAATTGGATCTCATAATATGGCAATTAATCTTGCATTAGACATGCATTAACTCCCAAAAATTGTATATCTTTGGTTTCCCATTGGTGGGAAATGTAACTTCAAGATTAGGTAGGGCATTAGTCTAGATTAACATACAGCGATATTACTCCTATTCAAGTACTAAACAGGCCAACCTGAACTGTAAAACATCCCCTAAGTGGAGGTAAGGCATCAGTTAGGAGTGAACTGAACACTCATGTAATGGGCAATTTGACGTCAAATAAAGTGTGGTAGGCATTAACATTACTTTTGAAATGTTATTCTGAGGGAGCACACTGGGGAATTAGCTCAAATGGTAGGGCGCTCGCTTAGCATGCGAGAGGTAGCGGGATCGATGCCCGCATTCTCCATTCTAAAATGTACATACATTTTATTTTTAACTTGTCATTGCCAAGCTTGTTGCATAGTAAGAACAGATAAATCACAGATGGCTTTCATATATGGTCACATCATAACAACTAAAGGGGTTTTATCAAAAGGGTTTAGTTATTCGTTAGCTTGTGAGAGCAATTTGAGTTCTTATGCAATCTCACAATGACATTTCCACAACTTCCATTTCAATTTTGTCTCATTTTACTTGACACTCTGTCCACTGAGGGATCTATAAATGATAAGTTCCTTGAAAAACAAGAGTTGAGGAATATCCAGGAACTGGTTTTCTTAATGAAAAACGATCAGTTTGCATACTACTTTAAAGAGGGAGCCCGGCTAGCTCAGTCGGTAGAGCATGAGACTCTTAATCTCAGGGTCGTGGGTTCGAGCCCCACGTTGGGCGAAAACGAGTAATTTTTGCAGGATTATTGCATTGGATCTCATATTATGGCAATTAATCTAGCATTAGACATGCAATAACTCCCAAAAATTGTATATCTTTGGTTTCCCATTGGTGGGAAATGTAACTTCAAGATTAGGTAGGGCATTAGTCTAGATTAACATACAGCGATATTACTCCTATTCAAGTACTAAACAGGCCAACCTGAACTGTAAAACAATCCCTAAGTGGAGGTAAGGCATCAGTTAGGAGTGAACTGAACACTCATTTAATGGGCAATTTGACGTCAAATAAAGTGTGGTAGGCATTAACATTACTTTTGAAATGTTATTCTGAGGGAGCACACAGGGTAATTAGCTCAAATGGTAGGGCGCTCGCTTAGCATGCGAGAGGTAGCGGGATCGATGCCCGCATTCTCCATTCTAAAATGTACATACATTTTATTTTTAACTTGTCATTGCCAAGCTTGTTGCATAGTAAGAACAGATAAATCACAGATGGCTTTCATATATGGTCACATCATAACAACTAAAGGGGTTTTATCAAAAGGGTTTAGGTATTCGTTAGCTTGTGAGAGCAATTTGAGTTCTTATGCAATCTCACAATGACATTTCCACAACTTCCATTTCAATTTTGTCTCATTTTACTTGACACTCTGTCCACTGAGGGATCTATAAATGATAAGTTCCTTGAAAAACAAGAGTTGAGGAATATCCAGGAACTGGTTTTCTTAATGAAAAACGATCAGTTTGCATACTACTTTAAAGAGGGAGCCCGGCTAGCTCAGTCGGTAGAGCATGAGACTCTTAATCTCAGGGTCGTGAGTTCGAGCCCCACGTTGGGCGAAAACGAGTAATTTTTGCAGGATTATTGCATTGGATCTCATATTATGGCAATTAATCTAGCATTAGACATGCAATAACTCCCAAAAATTGTATATCTTTGGTTTCCCATTGGTGGGAAATGTAACTTCAAGATTAGGTAGGGCATTAGTCTAGATTAACATACAGCGATATTACTCCTATTCAAGTACTAAACAGGCCAACCTGAACTGTAAAACAATCCCTAAGTGGAGGTAAGGCATCAGTTAGGAGTGAACTGAACACTCATTTAATGGGCAATTTGACGTCAAATAAAGTGTGGTAGGCATTAACATTACTTTTGAAATGTTATTCTGAGGGAGCACACAGGGGAATTAGCTCAAATGGTAGGGCGCTCGCTTAGCATGCGAGAGGTAGCGGGATCGATGCCCGCATTCTCCATTCTAAAATGTACATAGATTTTATTTTTAACTTGTCATTGCCAAGCTTGTTGCATAGTAAGAACAGATAAATCACAGATGGCTTTCATATATGGTCACATCATAACAACTAAAGGGGTTTTATCAAAAGGGTTTAGGTATTCGTTAGCTTGTGAGAGCAATTTGAGTTCTTATGCAATCTCACAATGACATTTCCACAACTTCCATTTCAATTTTGTCTCATTTTACTTGACACTCTGTCCACTGAGGGATCTATAAATGATAAGTTCCTTGAAAAACAAGAGTTGAGGAATATCCAGGAACTGGTTTTCTTAATGAAAAACGATCAGTTTGCATTCTACTTTAAAGAGGGAGCCCGGCTAGCTCAGTCGGTAGAGCATAAGACTCTTAATCTCAGGGTCGTGGGTACGAGCCCCACGTTGGGCGAAAACGAGTAATTTTTGCAGGATTATTGCATTGGATCTCATAATATGGCAATTAATCTTGCATTAGACATGCATTAACTCCCAAAAATTGTATATCTTTCGTTTCCCATTGGTGGGAAATGTAACTTCAAGATTAGGTAGGGCATTAGTCTAGATTAACCTACAGCGATATTACTCCTATTCAAGTACTAAACAGGCCAACCTGAACTGTAAAACATCCCCTAAGTGGAGGTAAGGCATCAGTTAGGAGTGAACTGAACACTCATGTAATGGGCAATTTGACGTCAAATAAAGTGTGGTAGGCATTAACGTTACTTTTGAAATGTTATTCTGAGGGAGCACACAGGGGAATTAGCTAAAATGGTAGGGCGCTCGCTTAGCATGCGAGAGGTAGCTGGATCGATGCCCGCATTCTCCATTCTAAAATGTACATACATTTTATTTTTAACTTGTCATTGCCAAGCTTGTTGCATAGTAAGAACAGATAAATCACAGATGGCTTTCATATATGGTCACATCATAACAACTAAAGGGGTTTTATGAAAAGGGTTTAGGTATTCGTTAGCTTGTGAGAGCAATTTGAGTTCTTATGCAATCTCACAATGACATTTCCACAACTTCCATTTCAATTTTGTCTCATTTTACTTGACACTCTGTCCACTGAGGGATCTATAAATGATAAGTTCCTTGAAAAACAAGAGTTGAGGAATATCCAGGAACTGGTTTTCTTAATGAAAAACAATCAGTTTGCATTCTACTTTAAAGAGGGAGCCCGGCTAGCTCAGTCGGTAGAGCATGAGACTCTTAATCTCAGGGTCGTGGGTTCGAGCCCCACGTTGGGCGAAAACGAGTAATTTTTGCAGGATTATTGAATTGGATCTCATAATATGGCAATTAATCTTGCATTAGACATGCATTAACTCCCAAAAATTGTATATCTTTGGTTTCCCATTGGTGGGAAATGTAACTTCAAAGTTAGGTAGGGCATTAGTCTAGATTAACATACAGCGATATTACTCCTATTCAAGTACTAAACAGGCTAACCTGAACTGTAAAACATCCCCTAAGTGGAGGTAAGGCATCAGTTAGGAGTGAACTGAACACTCATGTAATGGGCAATTTGACGTCAAATAAAGTGTGGTAGGCATTAACATTACTTTTGAAATGTTATTCTGAGGGAGCACACTGGGGAATTAGCTCAAATGGTAGGGCGCTCGCTTAGCATGCGAGAGGTAGCGGGATCGATGCCCGCATTCTCCATTCTAAAATGTACATACATTTTATTTTTAACTTGTCATTGCCAAGCTTGTTGCATAGTAAGAACAGATAAATCACAGATGGCTTTCATATATGGTCACATCATAACAACTAAAGGGGTTTTATCAAAAGGGTTTAGGTATTCGTTAGCTTGTGAGAGCAATTTGAGTTCTTATGCAATCTCACAATGACATTTCCACAACTTCCATTTCAATTTTGTCTCATTTTACTTGACACTCTGTCCACTGAGGGATCTATAAATGATAAGTTCCTTGAAAAACAAGAGTTGAGGAATATCCAGGAACTGGTTTTCTGAATGAAAAACGATCAGTTTGCATTCTACTTTAAAGAGGGAGCCCGGCTAGCTCAGTCGGTAGAGCATGAGACTCTTAATCTCAGGGTCGTGGGTTCGAGCCCCACGTTGGGCGAAAACGAGTAATTTTTGCAGGATTATTGCATTGGATCTCATAATATGGCAATTAATCTTGCATTAGACATGCATTAACTCCCAAAAATTGTATATCTTTGGTTTCCCATTGGTGGGAAATGTAACTTCAAGATTAGGTAGGGCATTAGTCTAGATTAACATACAGCGATATTACTCCTATTCAAGTACTAAACAGGCCAACCTGAACTGTAAAACAATCCCTAAGTGGAGGTAAGGCATCAGTTAGGAGTGAACTGAACACTCATGTAATGGGCAATTTGACGTCAAATAAAGTGTGGTAGGCATTAACATTACTTTTGAAATGTTATTCTGAGGGAGCACACAGGGGAATTAGCTCAAATGGTAGGGCGCTCGCTTAGCATGCGAGAGGTAGCGGGATCGATGCCCGCTTTCTCCATTCTAAAATGTACATACATTTTATTTTTAACTTGTCATTGCCAAGCTTGTTGCATAGTAAGAACAGATAAATCACAGATGGCTTTCATATATGGTCACATCATAACAACTAAAGGGGTTTTATCAAAAGGGTTTAGGTATTCGTTAGCTTGTGAGAGCAATTTGAGTTCTTATGCAATCTCACAATGACATTTCCACAACTTCCATTTCAATTTTGTCTCATTTTACTTGACACTCTGTCCACTGAGGGATCTATAAATGATAAGTTCCTTGAAAAACAAGAGTTGAGGAATATCCAGGAACTGGTTTTCTTAATGAAAAACGATCAGTTTGCATTCTACTTTAAAGAGGGAGCCCGGCTAGCTCAGTCGGTAGAGCATGAGACTCTTAATCTCAGGGTCGTGGGTTTGAGCCCCACGTTGGGCGAAAACGAGTAATTTTTGCAGGATTATTGAATTGGATCTCATAATATGGCAATTAATCTTGCATTAGACATGCATTAACTCCCAAAAATTGTATATCTTTGGTTTCCCATTGGTGGGAAATGTAACTTCAAGATTAGGTAGGGCATTAGTCTAGATTAACATACAGCGATATTACTCCTATTCAAGTACTAAACAGGCCAACCTGAACTGTAAAACATCCCCTAAGTGGAGGTAAGGCATCAGTTAGGAGTGAACTGAACACTCATGTAATGGGCAATTTGACGTCAAATAAAGTGTGGTAGGCATTAACGTTACTTTTGAAATGTTATTCTGAGGGAGCACACAGGGGAATTAGCTAAAATGGTAGGGCGCTCGCTTAGCATGCGAGAGGTAGCTGGATCGATGCCCGCATTCTCCATTCTAAAATGTACATACATTTTATTTTTAACTTGTCATTGCCAAGCTTGTTGCATAGTAAGAACAGATAAATCACAGATGGCTTTCATATATGGTCACATCATAACAACTAAAGGGGTTTTATGAAAAGGGTTTAGGTATTCGTTAGCTTGTGAGAGCAATTTGAGTTCTTATGCAATCTCACAATGACATTTCCACAACTTCCATTTCAATTTTGTCTCATTTTACTTGACACTCTGTCCACTGAGGGATCTATAAATGATAAGTTCCTTGAAAAACAAGAGTTGAGGAATATCCAGGAACTGGTTTTCTTAATGAAAAACAATCAGTTTGCATTCTACTTTAAAGAGGGAGCCCGGCTAGCTCAGTCGGTAGAGCATGAGACTCTTAATCTCAGGGTCGTGGGTTCGAGCCCCACGTTGGGCGAAAACGAGTAATTTTTGCAGGATTATTGAATTGGATCTCATAATATGGCAATTAATCTTGCATTAGACATGCATTAACTCCCAAAAATTGTATATCTTTGGTTTCCCATTGGTGGGAAATGTAACTTCAAAGTTAGGTAGGGCATTAGTCTAGATTAACATACAGCGATATTACTCCTATTCAAGTACTAAACAGGCTAACCTGAACTGTAAAACATCCCCTAAGTGGAGGTAAGGCATCAGTTAGGAGTGAACTGAACACTCATGTAATGGGCAATTTGACGTCAAATAAAGTGTGGTAGGCATTAACATTACTTTTGAAATGTTATTCTGAGGGAGCACACTGGGGAATTAGCTCAAATGGTAGGGCGCTCGCTTAGCATGCGAGAGGTAGCGGGATCGATGCCCGCATTCTCCATTCTAAAATGTACATACATTTTATTTTTAACTTGTCATTGCCAAGCTTGTTGCATAGTAAGAACAGATAAATCACAGATGGCTTTCATATATGGTCACATCATAACAACTAAAGGGGTTTTATCAAAAGGGTTTAGGTATTCGTTAGCTTGTGAGAGCAATTTGAGTTCTTATGCAATCTCACAATGACATTTCCACAACTTCCATTTCAATTTTGTCTCATTTTACTTGACACTCTGTCCACTGAGGGATCTATAAATGATAAGTTCCTTGAAAAACAAGAGTTGAGGAATATCCAGGAACTGGTTTTCTGAATGAAAAACGATCAGTTTGCATTCTACTTTAAAGAGGGAGCCCGGCTAGCTCAGTCGGTAGAGCATGAGACTCTTAATCTCAGGGTCGTGGGTTCGAGCCCCACGTTGGGCGAAAACGAGTAATTTTTGCAGGATTATTGCATTGGATCTCATAATATGGCAATTAATCTTGCATTAGACATGCATTAACTCCCAAAAATTGTATATCTTTGGTTTCCCATTGGTGGGAAATGTAACTTCAAGATTAGGTAGGGCATTAGTCTAGATTAACATACAGCGATATTACTCCTATTCAAGTACTAAACAGGCCAACCTGAACTGTAAAACAATCCCTAAGTGGAGGTAAGGCATCAGTTAGGAGTGAACTGAACACTCATGTAATGGGCAATTTGACGTCAAATAAAGTGTGGTAGGCATTAACATTACTTTTGAAATGTTATTCTGAGGGAGCACACAGGGGAATTAGCTCAAATGGTAGGGCGCTCGCTTAGCATGCGAGAGGTAGCGGGATCGATGCCCGCTTTCTCCATTCTAAAATGTACATACATTTTATTTTTAACTTGTCATTGCCAAGCTTGTTGCATAGTAAGAACAGATAAATCACAGATGGCTTTCATATATGGTCACATCATAACAACTAAAGGGGTTTTATCAAAAGGGTTTAGGTATTCGTTAGCTTGTGAGAGCAATTTGAGTTCTTATGCAATCTCACAATGACATTTCCACAACTTCCATTTCAATTTTGTCTCATTTTACTTGACACTCTGTCCACTGAGGGATCTATAAATGATAAGTTCCTTGAAAAACAAGAGTTGAGGAATATCCAGGAACTGGTTTTCTTAATGAAAAACGATCAGTTTGCATTCTACTTTAAAGAGGGAGCCCGGCTAGCTCAGTCGGTAGAGCATGAGACTCTTAATCTCAGGGTCGTGGGTTTGAGCCCCACGTTGGGCGAAAACGAGTAATTTTTGCAGGATTATTGAATTGGATCTCATAATATGGCAATTAATCTTGCATTAGACATGCATTAACTCCCAAAAATTGTATATCTTTGGTTTCCCATTGGTGGGAAATGTAACTTCAAGATTAGGTAGGGCATTAGTCTAGATTAACATACAGCGATATTACTCCTATTCAAGTACTAAACAGGCCAACCTGAACTGTAAAACATCCCCTAAGTGGAGGTAAGGCATCAGTTAGGAGTGAACTGAACACTCATGTAATGGGCAATTTGACGTCAAATAAAGTGTGGTAGGCATTAACGTTACTTTTGAAATGTTATTCTGAGGGAGCACACAGGGGAATTAGCTAAAATGGTAGGGCGCTCGCTTAGCATGCGAGAGGTAGCTGGATCGATGCCCGCATTCTCCATTCTAAAATGTACATACATTTTATTTTTAACTTGTCATTGCCAAGCTTGTTGCATAGTAAGAACAGATAAATCACAGATGGCTTTCATATATGGTCACATCATAACAACTAAAGGGGTTTTATGAAAAGGGTTTAGGTATTCGTTAGCTTGTGAGAGCAATTTGAGTTCTTATGCAATCTCACAATGACATTTCCACAACTTCCATTTCAATTTTGTCTCATTTTACTTGACACTCTGTCCACTGAGGGATCTATAAATGATAAGTTCCTTGAAAAACAAGAGTTGAGGAATATCCAGGAACTGGTTTTCTTAATGAAAAACAATCAGTTTGCATTCTACTTTAAAGAGGGAGCCCGGCTAGCTCAGTCGGTAGAGCATGAGACTCTTAATCTCAGGGTCGTGGGTTCGAGCCCCACGTTGGGCGAAAACGAGTAATTTTTGCAGGATTATTGAATTGGATCTCATAATATGGCAATTAATCTTGCATTAGACATGCATTAACTCCCAAAAATTGTATATCTTTGGTTTCCCATTGGTGGGAAATGTAACTTCAAAGTTAGGTAGGGCATTAGTCTAGATTAACATACAGCGATATTACTCCTATTCAAGTACTAAACAGGCTAACCTGAACTGTAAAACATCCCCTAAGTGGAGGTAAGGCATCAGTTAGGAGTGAACTGAACACTCATGTAATGGGCAATTTGACGTCAAATAAAGTGTGGTAGGCATTAACATTACTTTTGAAATGTTATTCTGAGGGAGCACACTGGGGAATTAGCTCAAATGGTAGGGCGCTCGCTTAGCATGCGAGAGGTAGCGGGATCGATGCCCGCATTCTCCATTCTAAAATGTACATACATTTTATTTTTAACTTGTCATTGCCAAGCTTGTTGCATAGTAAGAACAGATAAATCACAGATGGCTTTCATATATGGTCACATCATAACAACTAAAGGGGTTTTATCAAAAGGGTTTAGGTATTCGTTAGCTTGTGAGAGCAATTTGAGTTCTTATGCAATCTCACAATGACATTTCCACAACTTCCATTTCAATTTTGTCTCATTTTACTTGACACTCTGTCCACTGAGGGATCTATAAATGATAAGTTCCTTGAAAAACAAGAGTTGAGGAATATCCAGGAACTGGTTTTCTGAATGAAAAACGATCAGTTTGCATTCTACTTTAAAGAGGGAGCCCGGCTAGCTCAGTCGGTAGAGCATGAGACTCTTAATCTCAGGGTCGTGGGTTCGAGCCCCACGTTGGGCGAAAACGAGTAATTTTTGCAGGATTATTGCATTGGATCTCATAATATGGCAATTAATCTTGCATTAGACATGCATTAACTCCCAAAAATTGTATATCTTTGGTTTCCCATTGGTGGGAAATGTAACTTCAAGATTAGGTAGGGCATTAGTCTAGATTAACATACAGCGATATTACTCCTATTCAAGTACTAAACAGGCCAACCTGAACTGTAAAACAATCCCTAAGTGGAGGTAAGGCATCAGTTAGGAGTGAACTGAACACTCATGTAATGGGCAATTTGACGTCAAATAAAGTGTGGTAGGCATTAACATTACTTTTGAAATGTTATTCTGAGGGAGCACACAGGGGAATTAGCTCAAATGGTAGGGCGCTCGCTTAGCATGCGAGAGGTAGCGGGATCGATGCCCGCATTCTCCATTCTAAAATGTACATACATTTTATTTTTAACTTGTCATTGCCAAGCTTGTTGCATAGTAAGAACAGATAAATCACAGATGGCTTTCATATATGGTCACATCATAACAACTAAAGGGGTTTTATCAAAAGGGTTTAGGTATTCGTTAGCTTGTGAGAGCAATTTGAGTTCTTATGCAATCTCACAATGACATTTCCACAACTTCCATTTCAATTTTGTCTCATTTTACTTGACACTCTGTCCACTGAGGGATCTATAAATGATAAGTTCCTTGAAAAACAAGAGTTGAGGAATATCCAGGAACTGGTTTTCTTAATGAAAAACGATCAGTTTGCATTCTACTTTAAAGAGGGAGCCCGGCTAGCTCAGTCGGTAGAGCATGAGACTCTTAATCTCAGGGTCGTGGGTTTGAGCCCCACGTTGGGCGAAAACGAGTAATTTTTGCAGGATTATTGAATTGGATCTCATAATATGGCAATTAATCTTGCATTAGACATGCATTAACTCCCAAAAATTGTATATCTTTGGTTTCCCATTGGTGGGAAATGTAACTTCAAGATTAGGTAGGGCATTAGTCTAGATTAACATACAGCGATATTACTCCTATTCAAGTACTAAACAGGCCAACCTGAACTGTAAAACAATCCCTAAGAGGAGGTAAGGCATCAGTTAGGAGTGAACTGAACACTCATGTAATGGGCAATTTGACGTCAAATAAAGTGTGGTAGGCATTAACATTACTTTTGAAATGTTATTCTGAGGGAGCACACAGGGGAATTAGCTTAAATGGTAGGGCGCTCGCTTAGCATGCGAGAGGTAGCGGGATCGATGCCCGCATTCTCCATTCTAAAATGTACATACATTTTATTTTTAACTTGTCATTGCCAAGCTTGTTGCATAGTAAGAACAGATAAATCACAGATGGCTTTCATATATGGTCACATCATAACAACTAAAGGGGTTTTATCAAAAGGGTTTAGGTATTCGTTAGCTTGTGAGAGCAATTTGAGTTCTTATGCAATCTCACAATGACATTTCCACAACTTCCATTTCAATTTTGTCTCATTTTACTTGACACTCTGTCCACTGAGGGATCTATAAATGATAAGTTCCTTGAAAAACAAGAGTTGAGGAATATCCAGGAACTGGTTTTCTTAATGAAAAACGATCAGTTTGCATACTACTTTAAAGAGGGAGCCCGGCAAGCTCAGTCGGTAGAGCATGAGACTCTTAATCTCAGGGTCGTGGGTTCGAGCCCCACGTTGGGCGAAAACGAGTAATTTTTGCAGGATTATTGCATTGGATCTCATATTATGGCAATTAATCTAGCATTAGACATGCAATAACTCCCAAAAATTGTATATCTTTGGTTTCCCATTGGTGGGAAATGTAACTTCAAGATTAGGTAGGGCATTAGTCTAGATTAACATACAGCGATATTACTCCTATTCAAGTACTAAACAGGCCAACCTGAACTGTAAAACAATCCCTAAGTGGAGGTAAGGCATCAGTTAGGAGTGAACTGAACACTCATGTAATGGGCAATTTGACGTCAAATAAAGTGTGGTAGGCATTAACATTACTTTTGAAATGTTATTCTGAGGGAGCACACAGGGTAATTAGCTCAAATGGTAGGGCGCTCGCTTAGCATGCGAGAGGTAGCGGGATCGATGCCCGGATTCTCCATTCTAAAATGTACATACATTTTATTTTTAACTTGTCATTGCCAAGCTTGTTGCATAGTAAGAACAGATAAATCACAGATGGCTTTCATATATGGTCACATCATAACAACTAAAGGGGTTTTATCAAAAGGGTTTAGGTATTCGTTAGCTTGTGAGAGCAATTTGAGTTCTTATGCAATCTCACAATGACATTTCCACAACTTCCATTTCAATTTTGTCTCATTTTACTTGACACTCTGTCCACTGAGGGATCTATAAATGATAAGTTCCTTGAAAAACAAGAGTTGAGGAATATCCAGGAACTGGTTTTCTTAATGAAAAACGATCAGTTTGCATTCTACTTTAAAGAGGGAGCCCGGCTAGCTCAGTCGGTAGAGCATGAGACTCTTAATCTCAGGGTCGTGGGTTCGAGCCCCACGTTGGGCGAAAACGAGTAATTTTTGCAGGATTATTGCATTGGATCTCATATTATGGCAATTAATCTTGCATTAGACATGCAATAACTCCCAAAAATTGTATATCTTTGGTTTCCCATTGGTGGGAAATGTAACTTCAAGATTAGGTAGGGCATTAGTCTAGATTAACATACAGCGATATTACTCCTATTCAAGTACTAAACAGGCCAACCTGAACTGTAAAACATCCCCTAAGTGGAGGTAAGGCATCAGTTAGGAGTGAACTGAACACTCATGTAATGGGCAATTTGACGTCAAATAAAGTGTGGTAGGCATTAACATTACTTTTGAAATGTTATTCTGAGGGAGCCCACAGGGGAATTAGCTCAAATGGTAGAGCGCTCGCTTAGCATGCGAGAGGTAGCGGGATCGATGCCCGCATTCTCCATTCTAAAATGTACATACATTTTATTTTTAACTTGTCATTGCCAAGCTTGTTGCATAGTAAGAACAGATAAATCACAGATGGCTTTCATATATGGTCACATCATAACAACTAAAGGGGTTTTATCAAAAGGGTTTAGGTATTCGTTAGCTTGTGAGAGCAATTTGAGTTCTTATGCAATCTCACAATGACATTTCCACAACTTCCATTTCAATTTTGTCTCCTTTTACTTGACACTCTGTCCACTGAGGGATCTATAAATGATAAGTTCCTTGAAAAACAAGAGTTGAGGAATATCCAGGAACTGGTTTTCTTAATGAAAAACGATCAGTTTGCATACTACTTTAAAGAGAGAGCCCGGCTAGCTCAGTCGGTAGTGCATGAGACTCTTAATGTCAGGGTCGTGGGGTCGAGCCCCACGTTGGTCGAAAACGAGTAATTTTTGCAGGATTATTGCATTGGATCTCATATTATGGCAATTAATCTTGCATTAGACATGCAATAACTCCCAAAAATTGTATATCTTTGGTTTCCCATTGGTGGGAAATGTAACTTCAAGATTAGGTAGGGCATTAGTCTAGATTAACATACAGCGATATTACTCCTATTCAAGTACTAAAGAGGCCAACCTGAACTGTAAAACATCCCCTAAGTGGAGGTAAGGCATCAGTTAGGAGTGAACTGAACACTCATGTAATGGGCAATTTGACGTCAAATAAAGTGTGGTAGGCATTAACATTACCTTTGAAATGTTATTCTGAGGGAGCACACAGGGGAATTAGCTCAAATGGTAGAGCGCTCGCTTAGCATGCGAGAGGTAGCGGGATCGATGCCCGCATTCTCCATTCTAAAATGTACATGCATTTTATTTTTAACTTGTCATTGCCAAGCTTGTTGCATAGTAAGAACTGATAAATCACAGATGGCTTTCATATATGGTCACATCATAACAACTAAAGGGGTTTTATCAAAAGGGTTTAGGTATTCGTTAGCTTGTGAGAGCAATTTGAGTTCTTATGCAATCTCACAATGACATTTCCACAACTTCCATTTCAATTTTGTCTCATTTTACTTGACACTCTGTCCACTGAGGGATCTATAAATGATAAGTTCCTTGAAAAACAAGAGTTGAGGAATATCCAGGAACTGGTTTTCTGAATGAAAAACGATCAGTTTGCATTCTACTTTAAAGAGGGAGCCCGGCCAGCTCAGTCGGTAGAGCATGAGACTCTTAATCTCAGGGTCGTGGGTTCGAGCCCCACGTTGGGCGAAAACGAGTAATTTTTGCAGGATTATTGCATTGGATCTCATAATATGGCAATTAATCTTGCATTAGACATGCATTAACTCCCAAAAATTGTATATCTTTGGTTTCCCATTGGTGGGAAATGTAACTTCAAGATTAGGTAGGGCATTAGTCTAGATTAACATACAGCGATATTACTCCTATTCAAGTACTAAACAGGCCAACCTGAACTGTAAAACAATCCCTAAGTGGAGGTAAGGCATCAGTTAGGAGTGAACTGAACACTCATGTAATGGGCAATTTGACGTCAAATAAAGTGTGGTAGGCATTAACATTACTTTTGAAATGTTATTCTGAGGGAGCACACAGGGGAATTAGCTCAAATGGTAGGGCGCTCGCTTAGCATGCGAGAGGTAGCGGGATCGATGCCCGCATTCTCCATTCTAAAATGTACATACATTTTATTTTTAACTTGTCATTGCCAAGCTTGTTGCATAGTAAGAACAGATAAATCACAGATGGCTTTCATATATGGTCACATCATAACAACTAAAGGGGTTTTATCAAAAGGGTTTAGGTATTCGTTAGCTTGTGAGAGCAATTTGAGTTCTTATGCAATCTCACAATGACATTTCCACAACTTCCATTTCAATTTTGTCTCATTTTACTTGACACTCTGTCCACTGAGGGATCTATAAATGATAAGTTCCTTGAAAAACAAGAGTTGAGGAATATCCAGGAACTGGTTTTCTTAATGAAAAACGATCAGTTTGCATTCTACTTTAAAGAGGGAGCCCGGCTAGCTCAGTCGGTAGAGCATGAGACTCTTAATCTCAGGGTCGTGGGTTTGAGCCCCACGTTGGGCGAAAACGAGTAATTTTTGCAGGATTATTGAATTGGATCTCATAATATGGCAATTAATCTTGCATTAGACATGCATTAACTCCCAAAAATTGTATATCTTTGGTTTCCCATTGGTGGGAAATGTAACTTCAAGATTAGGTAGGGCATTAGTCTAGATTAACATACAGCGATATTACTCCTATTCAAGTACTAAACAGGCCAACCTGAACTGTAAAACAATCCCTAAGTGGAGGTAAGGCATCAGTTAGGAGTGAACTGAACACTCATGTAATGGGCAATTTGACGTCAAATAAAGTGTGGTAGGCATTAACATTACTTTTGAAATGTTATTCTGAGGGAGCACACAGGGGAATTAGCTCAAATGGTTGGGCGCTCGCTTAGCATGCGAGAGGTAGCGGGATCGATGCCCGCATTCTCCATTCTAAAATGTACATACATTTTATTTTTAACTTGTCATTGCCAAGCTTGTTGCATAGTAAGAACAGATAAATCACAGATGGCTTTCCTATATGGTCACATCATAACAACTAAAGAGATTTTATCAAAAGGGTTTAGGTATTCGTTAGCTTGTGAGAGCAATTTGAGTTCTTATGCAATCTCACAATGACATTTCCACAACTTCCATTTCAATTTTGTCTCATTTTACTTGACACTCTGTCCACTGAGGGATCTATAAATGATAAGTTCCTTGAAAAACAAGAGTTGAGGAATATCCAGGAACTGGTTTTCTTAATGAAAAACGATCAGTTTGCATTCTACTTTAAAGAGGGAGCCCGGCTAGCTCAGTCGGTAGAGCATAAGACTCTTAATCTCAGGGTCGTGGGTACGAGCCCCACGTTGGGCGAAAACGAGTAATTTTTGCAGGATTATTGCATTGGATCTCATAATATGGCAATTAATCTTGTATTAGACATGCATTAACTCCCAAAAATTGTATATCTTTGGTTTCCCATTGGTGGGAAATGTAACTTCAAGATTAGGTAGGGCATTAGTCTAGATTAACCTACAGCGATATTACTCCTATTCAAGTACTAAACAGGCCAACCTGAACTGTAAAACATCCCCTAAGTGGAGGTAAGGCATCAGTTAGGAGTGAACTGAACACTCATGTAATGGGCAATTTGACGTCAAATAAAGTGTGGTAGGCATTAACGTTACTTTTGAAATGTTATTCTGAAGGAGCACACAGGGGAATTAGCTAAAATGGTAGGGCGCTCGCTTAGCATGCGAGAGGTAGCTGGATCGATGCCCGCATTCTCCATTCTAAAATGTACATACATTTTATTTTTAACTTGTCATTGCCAAGCTTGTTGCATAGTAAGAACAGATAAATCACAGATGGCTTTCATATATGGTCACATCATAACAACTAAAGGGGTT
This sequence comes from Lissotriton helveticus, assembly GCF_964261635.1. Lineage (NCBI taxonomy): Eukaryota > Metazoa > Chordata > Amphibia > Caudata > Salamandridae > Lissotriton > Lissotriton helveticus. The sequence continues at coordinate 336,279,478 of NC_136058.1, read as the reverse complement.
TTATGAAAAGGGTTTAGGTATTCGTTAGCTTGTGAGAGCAATTTGAGTTCTTATGCAATCTCACAATGACATTTCCACAACTTCCATTTCAATTTTGTCTCATTTTACTTGACACTCTGTCCACTGAGGGATCTATAAATGATAAGTTCCTTGAAAAACAAGAGTTGAGGAATATCCAGGAACTGGTTTTCTTAATGAAAAACGATCAGTTTGCATTCTACTTTAAAGAGGGAGCCCGGCTAGCTCAGTCGGTAGAGCATGAGACTCTTAATCTCAGGGTCGTGGGTTCGAGCCCCACGTTGGGCGAAAATGAGTAATTTTTGCAGGATTATTGAATTGGATCTCATAATATGGCAATTAATCTTGCATTAGACATGCATTAACTCCCAAAAATTGTATATCTTTGGTTTCCCATTGGTGGGAAATGTAACTTCAAAGTTAGGTAGGGCATTAGTCTAGATTAACATACAGCGATATTACTCCTATTCAAGTACTAAACAGGCTAACCTGAACTGTAAAACATCCCCTAAGTGGAGGTAAGGCATCAGTTAGGAGTGAACTGAACACTCATGTAATGGGCAATTTGACGTCAAATAAAGTGTGGTAGGCATTAACATTACTTTTGAAATGTTATTCTGAGGGAGCACACTGGGGAATTAGCTCAAATGGTAGGGCGCTCGCTTAGCATGCGAGAGGTAGCGGGATCGATGCCCGCATTCTCCATTCTAAAATGTACATACATTTTATTTTTAACTTGTCATTGCCATGCTTGTTGCATAGTAAGAACAGATAAATCACAGATGGCTTTCATATATGGTCACATCATAACAACTAAAGGGGTTTTATCAAAAGGGTTTAGGTATTCGTTAGCTTGTGAGAGCAATTTGAGTTCTTATGCAATCTCACAATGACATTTCCACAACTTCCATTTCAATTTTGTCTCATTTTACTTGACACTCTGTCCACTGAGGGATCTATAAATGATAAGTTCCTTGAAAAACAAGAGTTGAGGAATATCCAGGAACTGGTTTTCTTAATGAAAAACGATCAGTTTGCATACTACTTTAAAGAGGGAGCCCGGCTAACTCAGTCGGTAGAGCATGAGACTCTTAATCTCAGGGTCGTGGGTTCGAGCCCCATGTTGGGCGAAAACGAGTAATTTTTGCAGGATTATTGCGTTGGATCTCATATTATGGCAATTAATCTAGCATTAGACATGCAATAACTCCCAAAAATTGTATATCTTTGGTTTCCCATTGGTGGGAAATGTAACTTCAAGATTAGGTAGGGCATTAGTCTAGATTAACATACAGCGATATTACTCCTATTCAAGTACTAAACAGGCCAACCTGAACTGTAAAACAATCCCTAAGTGGAGGTAAGGCATCAGTTAGGAGTGAACTGAACACTCATGTAATGGGCAATTTGACGTCAAATAAAGTGTGGTAGGCATTAACATTACTTTTGAAATGTTATTCTGAGGGAGCACACAGGGTAATTAGCTCAAATGGTAGGGCGCTCGCTTAGCATGCGAGAGGTAGCGGGATCGATGCCCGCATTCTCCATTCTAAAATGTACATACATTTTATTTTTAACTTGTCATTGCCAAGCTTGTTGCATAGTAAGAACAGATAATTCACAGATGGCTTTCATATATGGTCACATCATAACAACTAAAGGGGTTTTATCAAAAGGGTTTAGGTATTCGTTAGCTTGTGAGAGCAATTTGAGTTCTTATGCAATCTCACAATGACATTTCCACAACTTCCATTTCAATTTTGTCTCATTTTACTTGACACTCTGTCCACTGAGGGATCTATAAATGATAAGTTCCTTGAAAAACAAGAGTTGAGGAATATCCAGGAACTGGTTTTCTTAATGAAAAACGATCAGTTTGCATTCTACTTTAAAGAGGGAGCCCGGCTAGCTCAGTCGGTAGAGCATGAGACTCTTAATCTCAGGGTCGTGGGTTCGAGCCCCACGTTGGGCGAAAACGAGTAATTTTTGCAGGATTATTGCATTGGATCTCATATTATGGCAATTAATCTTGCATTAGACATGCAATAACTCCCAAAAATTGTATATCTTTGGTTTCCCATTGGTGGGAAATGTAACTTCAAGATTAGGTAGGGCATTAGTCTAGATTAACATACAGCGATATTACTCCTATTCAAGTACTAAACAGGCCAACCTGAACTGTAAAACATCCCCTAAGTGGAGGTAAGGCATCAGTTAGGAGTGAACTGAACACTCATGTAATGGGCAATTTGACGTCAAATAAAGTGTGGTAGGCATTAACATTACTTTTGAAATGTTATTCTGAGGGAGCACACTGGGGAATTAGCTCAAATGGTAGGGCGCTCGCTTAGCATGCGAGAGGTAGCGGGATCGATGCCCGCATTCTCCATTCTAAAATGTACATACATTTTATTTTTAACTTGTCATTGCCAAGCTTGTTGCATAGTAAGAACAGATAAATCACAGATGGCTTTCATATATGGTCACATCATAACAACTAAAGGGGTTTTATCAAAAGGGTTTAGGTATTCGTTAGCTTGTGAGAGCAATTTGAGTTCTTATGCAATCTCACAATGACATTTCCACAACTTCCATTTCAATTTTGTCTCATTTTACTTGACACTCTGTCCACTGAGGGATCTATAAATGATAAGTTCCTTGAAAAACAAGAGTTGAGGAATATCCAGGAACTGGTTTTCTTAATGAAAAACGATCAGTTTGCATACTACTTTAAAGAGGGAGCCCGGCTAGCTCAGTCGGTAGAGCATGCGACTCTTAATCTCAGGGTCGTGGGTTCGAGCCCCACGTTGGGCGAAAACGAGTACTTTTTGCAGGATTATTGCATTGGATCTCATATTATGGCAATTAATCTAGCATTAGACATGCAATAACTCCCAAAAATTGTATATCTTTGGTTTCCCATTGGTGGGAAATGTAACTTCAAGATTAGGTAGGGCATTAGTCTAGATTAACATACAGCGATATTACTCCTATTCAAGTACTAAACAGGCCAACCTGAACTGTAAAACAATCCCTAAGTGGAGGTAAGGCATCAGTTAGGAGTGAACTGAACACTCATGTAATGGGCAATTTGACGTCAAATAAAGTGTGGTAGGCATTAACATTACTTTTGAAATGTTATTCTGAGGGAGCACAAAGGGTAATTAGCTCAAATGGTAGGGCGCTCGCTTAGCATGCGAGAGGTAGCGGGATCGATGCCCGCATTCTCCATTCTAAAATGTACATACATTTTATTTTTAACTTGTCATTGCCAAGCTTGTTGCATAGTAAGAACAGATAAATCACAGATGGCTTTCATATATGGTCACATCATAACAACTAAAGGGGTTTTATCAAAAGGGTTTAGGTATTCGTTAGCTTGTGAGAGCAATTTGAGTTCTTATGCAATCTCACAATGACATTTCCACAACTTCCATTTCAATTTTGTCTCATTTTACTTGACACTCTGTCCACTGAGGGATCTATAAATGATAAGTTCCTTGAAAAACAAGAGTTGAGGAATATCCAGGAACTGGTTTTCTTAATGAAAAACGATCAGTTTGCATTCTACTTTAAAGAGGGAGCCCGGCTAGCTCAGTCGGTAGAGCATGAGACTCTTAATCTCAGGGTCGTGGGTTCGAGCCCCACGTTGGGCGAAAACGAGTAATTTTTGCAGGATTATTGCATTGGATCTCATATTATGGCAATTAATCTTGCATTAGACATGCAATAACTCCCAAAAATTGTATATCTTTGGTTTCCCATTGGTGGGAAATGTAACTTCAAGATTAGGTAGGGCATTAGTCTAGATTAACATACAGCGATATTACTCCTATTCAAGTACTAAACAGGCCAACCTGAACTGTAAAACATCCCCTAAGTGGAGGTAAGGCATCAGTTTGGAGTGAACTGAACACTCATGTAATGGGCAATTTGACGTCAAATAAAGTGTGGTAGGCATTAACATTACTTTTGAAATGTTATTCTGAGGGAGCCCACAGGGGAATTAGCTCAAATGGTAGAGCGCTCGCTTAGCATGCGAGAGGTAGCGGGATCGATGCCCGCATTCTCCATTCTAAAATGTACATACATTTTATTTTTAACTTGTCATTGCCAAGCTTGTTGCATAGTAAGAACAGATAAATCACAGATGGCTTTCATATATGGTCACATCATAACAACTAAAGGGGTTTTATCAAAAGGGTTTAGGTATTCGTTAGCTTGTGAGAGCAATTTGAGTTCTTATGCAATCTCACAATGACATTTCCACAACTTCCATTTCAATTTTGTCTCCTTTTACTTGACACTCTGTCCACTGAGGGATCTATAAATGATAAGTTCCTTGAAAAACAAGAGTTGAGGAATATCCAGGAACTGGTTTTCTTAATGAAAAACGATCAGTTTGCATACTACTTTAAAGAGAGAGCCCGGCTAGCTCAGTCGGTAGTGCATGAGACTCTTAATGTCAGGGTCGTGGGGTCGAGCCCCACGTTGGTCGAAAACGAGTAATTTTTGCAGGATTATTGCATTGGATCTCATATTATGGCAATTAATCTTGCATTAGACATGCAATAACTCCCAAAAATTGTATATCTTTGGTTTCCCATTGGTGGGAAATGTAACTTCAAGATTAGGTAGGGCATTAGTCTAGATTAACATACAGCGATATTACTCCTATTCAAGTACTAAACAGGCCAACCTGAACTGTAAAACATCCCCTAAGTGGAGGTAAGGCATCAGTTAGGAGTGAACTGAACACTCATGTAATGGGCAATTTGACGTCAAATAAAGTGTGGTAGGCATTAACATTACCTTTGAAATGTTATTCTGAGGGAGCACACAGGGGAATTAGCTCAAATGGTAGAGCGCTCGCTTAGCATGCGAGAGGTAGCGGGATCGATGCCCGCATTCTCCATTCTAAAATGTACATGCATTTTATTTTTAACTTGTCATTGCCAAGCTTGTTGCATAGTAAGAACAGATAAATCACAGATGGCTTTCATATATGGTCACATCATAACAACTAAAGGGGTTTTATCAAAAGGGTTTAGGTATTCGTTAGCTTGTGAGAGCAATTTGAGTTCTTATGCAATCTCACAATGACATTTCCACAACTTCCATTTCAATTTTGTCTCATTTTACTTGACACTCTGTCCACTGAGGGATCTATAAATGATAAGTTCCTTGAAAAACAAGAGTTGAGGAATATCCAGGAACTGGTTTTCTGAATGAAAAACGATCAGTTTGCATTCTACTTTAAAGAGGGAGCCCGGCTAGCTCAGTCGGTAGAGCATGAGACTCTTAATCTCAGGGTCGTGGGTTCGAGCCCCACGTTTGGCGAAAACGAGTAATTTTTGCAGGATTATTGCATTGGATCTCATAATATGGCAATTAATCTTGCATTAGACATGCATTAACTCCCAAAAATTGTATATCTTTGGTTTCCCATTGGTGGGAAATGTAACTTCAAGATTAGGTAGGGCATTAGTCTAGATTAACATACAGCGATATTACTCCTATTCAAGTACTAAACAGGCCAACCTGAACTGTAAAACAATCCCTAAGTGGAGGTAAGGCATCAGTTAGGAGTGAACTGAACACTCATGTAATGGGCAATTTGACGTCAAATAAAGTGTGGTAGGCATTAACATTACTTTTGAAATGTTATTCTGAGGGAGCACACAGGGGAATTAGCTCAAATGGTAGGGCGCTCGCTTAGCATGCGAGAGGTAGCGGGATCGATGCCCGCATTCTCCATTCTAAAATGTACATACATTTTATTTTTAACTTGTCATTGCCAAGCTTGTTGCATAGTAAGAACAGATAAATCACAGATGGCTTTCATATATGGTCACATCATAACAACTAAAGGGGTTTTATCAAAAGGGTTTAGGTATTCGTTAGCTTGTGAGAGCAATTTGAGTTCTTATGCAATCTCACAATGACATTTCCACAACTTCCATTTCAATTTTGTCTCATTTTACTTGACACTCTGTCCACTGAGGGATCTATAAATGATAAGTTCCTTGAAAAACAAGAGTTGAGGAATATCCAGGAACTGGTTTTCTTAATGAAAAACGATCAGTTTGCATTCTACTTTAAAGAGGGAGCCCGGCTAGCTCAGTCGGTAGAGCATGAGACTCTTAATCTCAGGGTCGTGGGTTTGAGCCCCACATTGGGCGAAAACGAGTAATTTTTGCAGGATTATTGAATTGGATCTCATAATATGGCAATTAATCTTGCATTAGACATGCATTAACTCCCAAAAATTGTATATCTTTGGTTTCCCATTGGTGGGAAATGTAACTTCAAGATTAGGTAGGGCATTAGTCTAGATTAACATACAGCGATATTACTCCTATTCAAGTACTAAACAGGCCAACCTGAACTGTAAAACAATCCCTAAGTGGAGGTAAGGCATCAGTTAGGAGTGAACTGAACACTCATGTAATGGGCAATTTGACGTCAAATAAAGTGTGGTAGGCATTAACATTACTTTTGAAATGTTATTCTGAGGGAGCCCACAGGGGAATTAGCTCAAATGGTAGAGCGCTAGCTTAGCATGCGAGAGGTAGCGGGATCGATGACCGCATTCTCCATTCTAAAATGTACATACATTTTATTTTTAACTTGTCATTGCCAAGCTTGTTGCATAGTAAGAACAGATAAATCACAGATGGCTTTCATATATGGTCACATCATAACAACTAAAGGGGTTTTATCAAAAGGGTTTAGGTATTCGTTAGCTTGTGAGAGCAATTTGAGTTCTTATGCAATCTCACAATGACATTTCCACAACTTCCATTTCAATTTTGTCTCCTTTTACTTGACACTCTGTCCACTGAGGGATCTATAAATGATAAGTTCCTTGAAAAACAAGAGTTGAGGAATATCCAGGAACTGGTTTTCTTAATGAAAAACGGTCAGTTTGCATACTATTTTAAAGAGAGAGCCCGGATAGCTCAGTCGGTAGAGCATGAGACT
>NC_136058.1:336259976-336269976 GCF_964261635.1 Lissotriton helveticus | reverse complement strand
TCTTAATGTCAGGGTCGTGGGGTCGAGCCCCACGTTGGGCGAAAACGAGTAATTTTTGCAGGATTATTGCATTGGATCTCATATTATGGCAATTAATCTTGCATTAGACATGCAATAACTCCCAAAAATTGTATATCTTTGGTTTCCCATTGGTGGGAAATGTAACTTCAAGATTAGGTAGGGCATTAGTCTAGATTAACATACAGCGATATTACTCCTATTCAAGTACTAAACAGGCCAACCTGAACTGTAAAACATCCCCTAAGTGGAGGTAAGGCATCAGTTAGGAGTGAACTGAACACTCATGTAATGGGCAATTTGACGTCAAATAAAGTGTGGTAGGCATTAACATTACCTTTGAAATGTTATTCTGAGGGAGCACACAGGGGAATTAGCTCAAATGGTAGAGCGCTCGCTTAGCATGCGAGAGGTAGCGGGATCGATGCCCGCATTCTCCATTCTAAAATGTACATACATTTTATTTTTAACTTGTCATTGCCAAGCTTGTTGCATAGTAAGAACAGATAAATCACAGATGGCTTTCATATATGGTCACATCATAACAACTAAAGGGGTTTTATCAAAAGGGTTTAGGTATTCGTTAGCTTGTGAGAGCAATTTGAGTTCTTATGCAATCTCACAATGACATTTCCACAACTTCCATTTCAATTTTGTCTCATTTTACTTGACACTCTGTCCACTGAGGGATCTATAAATGATAAGTTCCTTGAAAAACAAGAGTTGAGGAATATCCAGGAACTGGTTTTCTGAATGAAAAACGATCAGTTTGCATTCTACTTTAAAGAGGGAGCCCGGCTAGCTCAGTCGGTAGAGCATGAGACTCTTAATCTCAGGGTCGTGGGTTCGAGCCCCACGTTGGGCGAAAACGAGTAATTTTTGCAGGATTATTGCATTGGATCTCATAATATGGCAATTAATCTTGCATTAGACATGCATTAACTCCCAAAAATTGTATATCTTTGGTTTCCCATTGGTGGGAAATGTAACTTCAAGATTAGGTAGGGCATTAGTCTAGATTAACATACAGCGATATTACTCCTATTCAAGTACTAAACAGGCCAACCTGAACTGTAAAACAATCCCTAAGTGGAGGTAAGGCATCAGTTAGGAGTGAACTGAACACTCATGTAATGGGCAATTTGACGTCAAATAAAGTGTGGTAGGCATTAACATTACTTTTGAAATGTTATTCTGAGGGAGCACACAGGGGAATTAGCTCAAATGGTAGGGCGCTCGCTTAGCATGCGAGAGGTAGCGGGATCGATGCCCGCATTCTCCATTCTAAAATGTACATACATTTTATTTTTAACTTGTCATTGCCAAGCTTGTTGCATAGTAAGAACAGATAAATCACAGATGGCTTTCATATATGGTCACATCATAACAACTAAAGGGGTTTTATCAAAAGGGTTTAGGTATTCGTTAGCTTGTGAGAGCAATTTGAGTTCTTATGCAATCTCACAATGACATTTCCACAACTTCCATTTCAATTTTGTCTCATTTTACTTGACACTCTGTCCACTGAGGGATCTATAAATGATAAGTTCCTTGAAAAACAAGAGTTGAGGAATATCCAGGAACTGGTTTTCTTAATGAAAAACGATCAGTTTGCATTCTACTTTAAAGAGGGAGCCCGGCTAGCTCAGTCGGTAGAGCATGAGACTCTTAATCTCAGGGTCGTGGGTTTGAGCCCCACGTTGGGCGAAAACGAGTAATTTTTGCAGGATTATTGAATTGGATCTCATAATATGGCAATTAATCTTGCATTAGACATGCATTAACTCCCAAAAATTGTATATCTTTGGTTTCCCATTGGTGGGAAATGTAACTTCAAGATTAGGTAGGGCATTAGTCTAGATTAACATACAGCGATATTACTCCTATTCAAGTACTAAACAGGCCAACCTGAACTGTAAAACAATCCCTAAGAGGAGGTAAGGCATCAGTTAGGAGTGAACTGAACACTCATGTAATGGGCAATTTGACGTCAAATAAAGTGTGGTAGGCATTAACATTACTTTTGAAATGTTATTCTGAGGGAGCACACAGGGGAATTAGCTCAAATGGTAGGGCGCTCGCTTAGCATGCGAGAGGTAGCGGGATCGATGCCCGCATTCTCCATTCTAAAATGTACATACATTTTATTTTTAACTTGTCATTGCCAAGCTTGTTGCATAGTAAGAACAGATAAATCACAGATGGCTTTCATATATGGTCACATCATAACAACTAAAGGGGTTTTATCAAAAGGGTTTAGGTATTCGTTAGCTTGTGAGAGCAATTTGAGTTCTTATGCAATCTCACAATGACATTTCCACAACTTCCATTTCAATTTTGTCTCATTTTACTTGACACTCTGTCCACTGAGGGATCTATAAATGATAAGTTCCTTGAAAAACAAGAGTTGAGGAATATCCAGGAACTGGTCTTCTTAATGAAAAACGATCAGTTTGCATTCTACTTTAAAGAGGGAGCCCGGCTAGCTCAGTCGGTAGAGCATGAGACTCTTAATCTCAGGGTCGTGGGTTCGAGCCCCACGTTGGGCGAAAACGAGTAATTTTTGCAGGATTATTGCATTGGATCTCATAATATGGCAATTAATCTTGCATTAGACATGCAATAACTCCCAAAAATTGCATATCTTTGGTTTCCCATTGGTGGGAAATGTAACTTCAAGATTAGGTAGGTCATTAGTCTAGATTAACATACAGCGATATTACTCCTATTCAAGTACTAAACAGGCCAACCTGAACCGTAAAACATCCCCTAAGTGGAGGTAAGGCATCAGTTAGGAGTGAACTGAACACTCATGTAAAGGGCAATTTGACGTCAAATAAAGTGTGGTAGGCATTAACATTACTTTTGAAATGTTATTCTGAGGGAGCCCACAGGGGAATTAGCTCAAATGGTAGAGCGCTCGCTTAGCATGCGAGAGGTAGCGGGATCGATGACCGCATTCTCCATTCTAAAATGTACATACATTTTATTTTTAACTTGTCATTGCCAAGCTTGTTGCATAGTAAGAACAGATAAATCACAGATGGCTTTCATATATGGTCACATCATAACAACTAAAGGGGTTTTATCAAAAGGGTTTAGGTATTCGTTAGCTTGTGAGAGCAATTTGAGTTCTTATGCAATCTCACAATGACATTTCCACAACTTCCATTTCAATTTTGTCTCCTTTTACTTGACACTCTGTCCACTGAGGGATCTATAAATGATAAGTTCCTTGAAAAACAAGAGTTGAGGAATATCCAGGAACTGGTTTTCTTAATGAAAAACGGTCAGTTTGCATACTATTTTAAAGAGAGAGCCCGGATAGCTCAGTCGGTAGAGCATGAGACTCTTAATCTCAGGGTCGTTGGTTCGAGCCCCACGTTGGGCGAAAACGAGTAATTTTTGCAGGATTATTGCATTGGATCTCATATTATGGCAATTAATCTAGCATTAGACATGCAATAACTCCCAAAAATTGTATATCTTTGGTTTCCCATTGGTGGGAAATGTAACTTCAAGATTAGGTAGGGCATTAGTCTAGATTAACATACAGCGATATTACTCCTATTCAAGTACTAAACAGGCCAACCTGAACTGTAAAACAATCCCTAAGAGGAGGTAAGGCATCAGTTAGGAGTGAACTGAACACTCATGTAATGGGCAATTTGACGTCAAATAAAGTGTGGTAGGCATTAACATTACTTTTGAAATGTTATTCTGAGGGAGCACACAGGGTAATTAGCTCAAATGGTAGGGCGCTCGCTTAGCATGCGAGAGGTAGCGGGATCGATGCCCGCATTCTCCATTCTAAAATGTACATACATTTTATTTTTAACTTGTCATTGCCAAGCTTGTTGCATAGTAAGAACAGATAAATCACAGATGGCTTTCATATATGGTCACATCATAACAACTAAAGGGGTTTTATCAAAAGGGTTTAGGTATTCGTTAGCTTGTGAGAGCAATTTGAGTTCTTATGCAATCTCACAATGACATTTCCACAACTTCCATTTCAATTTTGTCTCATTTTACTTGACACTCTGTCCACTGAGGGATCTATAAATGATAAGTTCCTTGAAAAACAAGAGTTGAGGAATATCCAGGAACTGGTTTTCTTAATGAAAAACGATCAGTTTGCATTCTACTTTAAAGAGGGAGCCCGGCTAGCTCAGTTGGGGTCGTGGGTTCGAGCCCCACGTTGGGCGAAAACGAGTAATTTTTGCAGGATTATTGCATTGGATCTCATATTATGGCAATTAATCTTGCATTAGACATGCAATAACTCCCAAAAATTGTATATCTTTGGTTTCCCATTGGTGGGAAATGTAACTTCAAGATTAGGTAGGGCATTAGTCTAGATTAACATACAGCGATATTACTCCTATTCAAGTACTAAACAGGCCAACCTGAACTGTAAAACATCCCCTAAGTGGAGGTAAGGCATCAGTTAGGAGTGAACTGAACACTCATGTAATGGGCAATTTGACGTCAAATAAAGTGTGGTAGGCATTAACATTACTTTTGAAATGTTATTCTGAGGGAGCCCACAGGGGAATTAGTTCAAATGGTAGAGCGCTCGCTTAGCATGCGAGAGGTAGCGGGATCGATGACCGCATTCTCCATTCTAAAATGTACATACATTTTATTTTTAACTTGTCATTGCCAAGCTTGTTGCATAGTAAGAACAGATAAATCACAGATGGCTTTCATATATGGTCACATCATAACAACTAAAGGGGTTTTATCAAAAGGGTTTAGGTATTCGTTAGCTTGTGAGAGCAATTTGAGTTCTTATGCAATCTCACAATGACATTTCCACAACTTCCATTTCAATTTTGTCTCCTTTTACTTGACACTCTGTCCACTGAGGGATCTATAAATGATAAGTTCCTTGAAAAACAAGAGTTGAGGAATATCCAGGAACTGGTTTTCTTAATGAAAAACGATCAGTTTGCATACTACTTTAAAGAGAGAGCCCGGCTAGCTCAGTCGGTAGTGCATGAGACTCTTAATGTCAGGGTCGTGGGGTCGAGCCCCACGTTGGGCGAAAACGAGTAATTTTTGCAGGATTATTGCATTGGATCTCATATTATGGCAATTAATCTTGCATTAGACATGCAATAACTCCCAAAAATTGTATATCTTTGGTTTCCCATTGGTGGGAAATGTAACTTCAAGATTAGGTAGGGCATTAGTCTAGATTAACATACAGCGATATTACTCCTATTCAAGTACTAAACAGGCCAACCTGAACTGTAAAACATCCCCTAAGTGGAGGTAAGGCATCAGTTAGGAGTGAACTGAACACTCATGTAATGGGCAATTTGACGTCAAATAAAGTGTGGTAGGCATTAACATTACCTTTGAAATGTTATTCTGAGGGAGCACACAGGGGAATTAGCTCAAATGGTAGAGCGCTCGCTTAGCATGCGAGAGGTAGCGGGATCGATGCCCGCATTCTCCATTCTAAAATGTACATACATTTTATTTTTAACTTGTCATTGCCAAGCTTGTTGCATAGTAAGAACAGATAAATCACAGATGGCTTTCATATATGGTCACATCATAACAACTAAAGGGGTTTTATCAAAAGGGTTTAGGTATTCGTTAGCTTGTGAGAGCAATTTGAGTTCTTATGCAATCTCACAATGACATTTCCACAACTTCCATTTCAATTTTGTCTCATTTTACTTGACACTCTGTCCACTGAGGGATCTATAAATGATAAGTTCCTTGAAAAACAAGAGTTGAGGAATATCCAGGAACTGGTTTTCTGAATGAAAAACGATCAGTTTGCATTCTACTTTAAAGAGGGAGTCCGGCTAGCTCAGTCGGTAGAGCATGAGACTCTTAATCTCAGGGTCGTGGGTTCGAGCCCCACGTTGGGCGAAAACGAGTAATTTTTGCAGGATTATTGCATTGGATCTCATAATATGGCAATTAATCTTGCATTAGACATGCATTAACTCCCAAAAATTGTATATCTTTGGTTTCCCATTGGTGGGAAATGTAACTTCAAGATTAGGTAGGGCATTAGTCTAGATTAACATACAGCGATATTACTCCTATTCAAGTACTAAACAGGCCAACCTGAACTGTAAAACAATCCCTAAGTGGAGGTAAGGCATCAGTTAGGAGTGAACTGAACACTCATGTAATGGGCAATTTGACGTCAAATAAAGTGTGGTAGGCATTAACATTACTTTTGAAATGTTATTCGGAGGGAGCACACAGGGGAATTAGCTCAAATGGTAGGGCGCTCGCTTAGCATGCGAGAGGTAGCGGGATCGATGCCCGCATTCTCCATTCTAAAATGTACATACATTTTATTTTTAACTTGTCATTGCCAAGCTTGTTGCATAGTAAGAACAGATAAATCACAGATGGCTTTCATATATGGTCACATCATAACAACTAAAGGGGTTTTATCAAAAGGGTTTAGGTATTCGTTAGCTTGTGAGAGCAATTTGAGTTCTTATGCAATCTCACAATGACATTTCCACAACTTCCATTTCAATTTTGTCTCATTTTACTTGACACTCTGTCCACTGAGGGATCTATAAATGATAAGTTCCTTGAAAAACAAGAGTTGAGGAATATCCAGGAACTGGTTTTCTTAATGAAAAACGATCAGTTTGCATTCTACTTTAAAGAGGGAGCCCGGCTAGCTCAGTCGGTAGAGCATGAGACTCTTAATCTCAGGGTCGTGGGTTTGAGCCCCACGTTGGGCGAAAACGAGTAATTTTTGCAGGATTATTGAATTGGATCTCATAATATGGCAATTAATCTTGCATTAGACATGCATTAACTCCCAAAAATTGTATATCTTTGGTTTCCCATTGGTGGGAAATGTAACTTCAAGATTAGGTAGGGCATTAGTCTAGATTAACATACAGCGATATTACTCCTATTCAAGTACTAAACAGGCCAACCTGAACTGTAAAACAATCCCTAAGAGGAGGTAAGGCATCAGTTAGGAGTGAACTGAACACTCATGTAATGGGCAATTTGACGTCAAATAAAGTGTGGTAGGCATTAACATTACTTTTGAAATGTTATTCTGAGGGAGCACACAGGGGAATTAGCTCAAATGGTAGGCCGCTCGCTTAGCATGCGAGAGGTAGCGGGATCGATGCCCGCATTCTCCATTCTAAAATGTACATACATTTTATTTTTAACTTGTCATTGCCAAGCTTGTTGCATAGTAAGAACAGATAAATCACAGATGGCTTTCATATATGGTCACATCATAACAACTAAAGGGGTTTTATCAAAAGGGTTTAGGTATTCGTTAGCTTGTGAGAGCAATTTGAGTTCTTATGCAATCTCACAATGACATTTCCACAACTTCCATTTCAATTTTGTCTCATTTTACTTGACACTCTGTCCACTGAGGGATCTATAAATGATAAGTTCCTTGAAAAACAAGAGTTGAGGAATATCCAGGAACTGGTTTTCTTAATGAAAAACGATCAGTTTGCATTCTACTTTAAAGAGGGAGCCCGGCTAGCTCAGTTGGGGTCGTGGGTTCGAGCCCCACGTTGGGCGAAAACGAGTAATTTTTGCAGGATTATTGCATTGGATCTCATATTATGGCAATTAATCTTGCATTAGACATGCAATAACTCCCAAAAATTGTATATCTTTGGTTTCCCATTGGTGGGAAATGTAACTTCAAGATTAGGTAGGGCATTAGTCTAGATTAACATACAGCGATATTACTCCTATTCAAGTACTAAACAGGCCAACCTGAACTGTAAAACATCCCCTAAGTGGAGGTAAGGCATCAGTTAGGAGTGAACTGAACACTCATGTAATGGGCAATTTGACGTCAAATAAAGTGTGGTAGGCATTAACATTACTTTTGAAATGTTATTCTGAGGGAGCCCACAGGGGAATTAGCTCAAATGGTAGAGCGCTCGCTTTGCATGCGAGAGGTAGCGGGATCGATGCCCGCATTCTCCATTCTAAAATGTACATACATTTTATTTTTAACTTGTCATTGCCAAGCTTGTTGCATAGTAAGAACAGATAAATCACAGATGGCTTTCATATATGGTCACATCATAACAACTAAAGGGGTTTTATCAAAAGGGTTTAGGTATTCGTTAGCTTGTGAGAGCAATTTGTGTTCTTATGCAATCTCACAATGACATTTCCACAACTTCCATTTCAATTTTGTCTCCTTTTACTTGACACTCTGTCCACTGAGGGATCTATAAATGATAAGTTCCTTGAAAAACAAGAGTTGAGGAATATCCAGGAACTGGTTTTCTTAATGAAAAACGATCAGTTTGCATACTACTTTAAAGAGAGAGCCCGGCTAGCTCAGTCGGTAGTGCATGAGACTCTTAATGTCAGGGTCGTGGGGTCGAGCCCCACGTTGGGCGAAAACGAGTAATTTTTGCAGGATTATTGCATTGGATCTCATATTATGGCAATTAATCTTGCATTAGACATGCAATAACTCCCAAAAATTGTATATCTTTGGTTTCCCATTGGTGGGAAATGTAACTTCAAGATTAGGTAGGGCATTAGTCTAGATTAACATACAGCGATATTACTCCTATTCAAGTACTAAACAGGCCAACCTGAACTGTAAAACATCCCCTAAGTGGAGGTAAGGCATCAGTTAGGAGTGAACTGAACACTCATGTAATGGGCAATTTGACGTCAAATAAAGTGTGGTAGGCATTAACATTACCTTTGAAATGTTATTCTGAGGGAGCACACAGGGGAATTAGCTCAAATGGTAGAGCGCTCGCTTAGCATGCGAGAGGTAGCGGGATCGATGCCCGCATTCTCCATTCTAAAATGTACATACATTTTATTTTTAACTTGTCATTGCCAAGCTTGTTGCATAGTAAGAACAGATAAATCACAGATGGCTTTCATATATGGTCACATCATAACAACTAAAGGGGTTTTATCAAAAGGGTTTAGGTATTCGTTAGCTTGTGAGAGCAATTTGAGTTCTTATGCAATCTCACAATGACATTTCCACAACTTCCATTTCAATTTTGTCTCATTTTACTTGACACTCTGTCCACTGAGGGATCTATAAATGATAAGTTCCTTGAAAAACAAGAGTTGAGGAATATCCAGGAACTGGTTTTCTTAATGAAAAACGATCAGTTTGCATTCTACTTTAAAGAGGGAGCCCGGCTAGCTCAGTCGGTAGAGCATGAGACTCTTAATCTCAGGGTCGTGGGTTCGAGCCCCACGTTGGGCGAAAACGAGTAATTTTTGCAGGATTATTGCATTGGATCTCATAATATGGCAATTAATCTTGCATTAGACATGCAATAACTCCCAAAAATTGCATATCTTTGGTTTCCCATTGGTGGGAAATGTAACTTCAAGATTAGGTAGGTCATTAGTCTAGATTAACATACAGCGATATTACTCCTATTCAAGTACTAAACAGGCCAACCTGAACCGTAAAACATCCCCTAAGTGGAGGTAAGGCATCAGTTAGGAGTGAACTGAACACTCATGTAAAGGGCAATTTGACGTCAAATAAAGTGTGGTAGGCATTAACATTACTTTTGAAATGTTATTCTGAGGGAGCCCACAGGGGAATTAGCTCAAATGGTAGAGCGCTCGCTTAGCATGCGAGAGGTAGCGGGATCGATGACCGCATTCTCCATTCTAAAATGTACATACATTTTATTTTTAACTTGTCATTGCCAAGCTTGTTGCATAGTAAGAACAGATAAATCACAGATGGCTTTCATATATGGTCACATCATAACAACTAAAGGGGTTTTATCAAAAGGGTTTAGGTATTCGTTAGCTTGTGAGAGCAATTTGAGTTCTTATGCAATCTCACAATGACATTTCCACAACTTCCATTTCAATTTTGTCTCCTTTTACTTGACACTCTGTCCACTGAGGGATCTATAAATGATAAGTTCCTTGAAAAACAAGAGTTGAGGAATATCCAGGAACTGGTTTTCTTAATGAAAAACGGTCAGTT